>NW_023596818.1:12408134-12484868 GCF_011947565.3 Pollicipes pollicipes
GACAATGGCAAATCTCCAGTCCGCTGGCCCCATCGGTACGCGCGCTCTCTGCCAATCGCCCGCAGCCGTCACCAGCTGGTCTCCGAAGGCAGGCCGGTCCCCGGGCCGACACCTGGCGCCGGCGGCGGGTCAACGGCCCCGGGCGATGGCTCGCGCCGCCGTGGGCATGCTCACTACGTCCCGATCGGCGGCGTGCGACGGGAGGCGGCCCGCACCGAGGGCGGACCTCGGACCAGTATATTGATCCAGCCCTGTGTGATAACCCGGCGTAGCAGCAGCGTCTCCTCGGACAACAGTACATCCGGAGGTTTTTGAAAGACGCGTTTTTCGTGCGCGGGAGGGTCGGCTTACGCTGAGTTCGACGCGGGTATAGTCACTGTACTGTACGGTACCGCGATCCCGCCCAGGCGTTCTGCTAAACGATTACGAGTCCCTCGCAACCCGACTCCCGCTGCATAGCTGTACCGTTTCGTGACCATATGTCCGTGAAAGGCCGGCCGAACCAGCCTGATCCAGCCGGAAAACACGACCACCCGCCGACACATCTGGGAATCTGAGGCATTCCGAGCCCGACCCGTGACTCCACCTGCTGCACTCCCCCGCCCCTCCCCCAGATCGATCTCCGATCTGGGAGTAGGGAGGGGCAGGGGGAAGGGGGGGGGGGGAAGGACGGAGCCGGCCTCAGCCGGAACTAATTCCATTATCCACCTGGTAGGCGTGACTACCGTCCGTCTCCAGCGCGCGACCACCGCCGTCTCAGGACCCCACGCCGCCGCCGCCGCCGCCGGTCAGCAGCGACGCCGCCCAGGCCGCGCACATTCCGCCTCCACTGCGGGCCCGCCGGCCGGCCGCGTCCGGCGCCCGCGGCGGTCACGTGACCCGATCAGCTGACGCGCCATCGATCCGGACTGCCGGCCGGCGGCGGAGGCGGGCAGCAACACACGAGGCGGCCGGCGCAGCGCCGTAGTACGGCGCCGACACACAGGGGGTGGGGCAGAGGGCTGACACGCTGTACGGAGGGGCGACACGTGGTACTCCGGGGCGACACACGGCGCAGAGGGGGCTACACGCGGTGCTGAGGGGTGACACGGTACTCAGGGGCGACGCACGGTGCTGCAGGGTGACACACGGTACTGAGGGTGACACACAAGGTTCATGTACTGCGGGGCGACACACGGTACTGGAGGGTGATACACGGTACTGAGGGTGACACACGGTGCTGAGGGGTGACACGGTACTCAGGGGCGGCGCACGGTGCTGCAGGGCGACACACGGTACTGAGGGTAACAGACGGTACTCAGGGGTGACACGCGGTACTGCAGGGTGACATACGGTACTGAGGGTGACACGCACGGTTCAGGTACTGCGGGGTGACACACGGTGCTACGGAGTGACACACGGTCCATGCACTGAGGGCGACACACGATACTGGGGGGGGGGGGGGGGGTACACGGCGCTGAGGGTGACACACGGCACTGAGGGTGACACACGGTACTGGAGGGTGACACACGGTGCCGAGGGTGACACACGGTACTGAGGGTGACACACGGCACTGAGGGTGACACACGGTACTGGAGGGTGACACACGGTACTGAGGGTGACACACGGCACCGGAGGGTGACACACGGTACTGGAGGGTGGCACAAGGTACCGAGGGTGACACACGGTACTGAGGGGGACACACGGTACCGAGGGTGACATACGGTACTGAGGGTGACACACGGCACTGAGGGTGACACACGGTACTGGAGGGTGACACACGGTACTGAGGGTGACACACGGCACTGGAGGGTGACACACGGTACTGGAGGGTGGCACAAGGTACCGAGGGTGACACACGGTACTGAGGGTGACATACGGTACCGAGGGTGACACACGGTACTGAGGGTGACACACGGTACTGGAGGGTGACACACGGCACTGAGGGTGACACACGGTACTGGAGGGTGACACACGGCACTGAGGGTGACACACGGCACTGGAGGGTGGCACACGGCACTGAGGGTGACACACGGTACTGGAGGGTGACACACGGTACTGGAGAGTGCCACACGGTACTGGAGGGTGACACACGGTACTGGAGGGTGACACACGGTACTGGAGAGTGACACACGGTACTCAGGGGGCGGATCGACAGATAGTGCGGACGGACGGATCGACACAAGGCACGAGGGGACAGACCAATCTGGGATTCAGGGGGGGGGGGACCGATGTGGGATACAGAGGGACGGGCCAACACCGAGCCGATGGTGGCGAAACAATATGATGGTCACCCCAGCAAGCCCAAAATAAGAAAGGGATCATCCACAAGTACACACACGATTGTCAGGGGCATGGTTTGGTAAAATGAGGGGGGGCCGGGGGGAGGGGGGGTTAAAATGTGAAAAATGGAGAAACCTACCCTCCCAAAACACCAACAAGCAGGCTTCTCCCCGGATTTGGCCAATTTTCTTCTCAAAGCTGGGGAAAGGGCTGGAGTCCAGGTGAGGGGAGCTAAAGCCCGCTACCCCCAACTGAACAGGAAACGACACCCCTGACCAACGTCCCACTCGGGACAGTCCCGCGTCGCTTAGACGCGTGCAGGAAGACACACGGCCTCGCGGTCGGCGATGGAAACGTCCAAGGGCGCACGTGCAGTGCAACATGTGCATACATCGCGCGTGACAATCGGCACGACATCGCGCCGCCCAGGAGGCACGATCGCAGACAGAAGCACAGCGCAGCAGTGGACGGGACCCGCTCTCGGCCGTCTGCTATCGGCCACGCCAGCGAAGTCACGCCATGGGCGCTGGAGAGCGGTCCGCTGCTTGCAACCCGGAAAGCCTTCGTCGCATGACTTTGCCGCCGCACCATATCGCGGTGCCGCATTGCGAGCAGTATCGGGCGCCCTAATTCTCTGAGACTCTGTAAATCACTCGGCAACGCTCGCACCAGCTCTGAGCATAAATATCGCGCAACGGTGGCGGAAGGCCATTACGCGGTGAGGGGTGCGACGAGCCCAAGAGCGTTTGCAACGCAGAACGCTCGTGGCAACCCGGACAGCTATTGTGGCCTACGGGCTACGTGCTCTGGCCAGGGGCGTTGCGAGGACTCGGGACCTAGGGGACGGTGGCCATTCATTGACCTAAGGGGGGGGGGGGGGTCCAGCCCGGTGCTCTGGGTGTGGCCAAGCCGGCAGCCGTTGCAGCAGCAGAGCTATTGCTGCAGCTCCGGGAGGCGTCTGACAAGCCGTGACGGAGGATTCTCTTGGGAGAAGGGGAGAGCAAAACGCGACTATACCATTTTCTTTTTTACGCAACGCCTCGGGGTTATTGTATTCTGTTTGCCGAGGGTGGAAGGGGCCACAGCTGCCCTCCCCCCCCCCCACCCCTCCCCTCCACCGCCCGGCTTCTGCCGTCCCCGGACACCCAAGGACCCAGGAGCCTCCTTCCCCAATGGCGACACTCTCCAGATTCCATGTCAGACTCTCGCTAGTACCAATCCATTTCTGTACCCTGTTCACGCCTCCCCCCCCCCCTTGTCTGCTCCCACTCCAGTGTTATGTCCCGAACTCACCCCCGGGTACTGGACCGCCTGCTGCTGTGGCGGTCCCATCAGCTGCTGGTGCTGCGCCAGCGCGATGGCGTGCTGCTGCTGTTGCTGCTGAGCCTGCTGCTGCTGTTGCTGCTGAGCTTGCTGATGCGCTTGTTGCTGGGCTTGCTGTTGCGCCTGCTGCTGCGCCTGCTGCTGGGCTTGCTGCTGAGCCTGCTGCTGCTGTTGTTGCTGTTGCTGTTGTTGCTGCTGTTGTTGCTGCTGCAGCTGCTGCTGCTGCGCCTGCTGCGGGGTCGGCGTGCCAACCTGACGGGCTGGCGAACCGTCTGGCTGTGGGGTGTGGCTCATACCGCGCGATGGACGTCTGAAAACAGCCAGTCGCTCCGGTCAGCGACACGGTCACGCCCGCCACCTCCCACGACCAAGTCGTGACCCCGGCACCTACGACAGCTTGCTCACAGAGCCGGACATTACCGCCGGCGCCAGCCCGCGGTCATCCGCGTCTGCACATCATTGAATTCAAACGGCGCCGCGTTGCAATCAGCCGGCGAAATCGCCCGGCGCAGATTCCCACGACGCGTGCCACCATCGCGCCGGGCAGTCCCCTCCCCTGCGCACGTCCGACAGCGGGCCTCATTTGGCCGGCGCGGCCGCTGCGGTCGGCATAGGGCGCGAGCACGCCGAACCGGCGGCCCGCTGGGCGAATGGCGGGCCGGGCCCGGCCGTTCGCGGCGGCGGTTTTTGCCGCCGGCGGCCACTCGCCAATGGGCGGTCGTGGCGGCGCGCGGCGCGGCCGACCAGCCGGCGGCACGTGCTGCCGGCCCGCGCCGCCCGCGGGCCTGATAGGATGAGGCGGCGGCGGTCGCTATGGCGACGAGGGCCCGGAGGGGAGCGACCCGGCGATCAATAGCGGCAGGCGCACAGTGCGTGAGACGGCGGGAGGGGCGGGGCGGGGCGGCGGGGCGGCGGCCCGGGCCCAGCCAGGGGCCGGCCGGCAGGGGTGGTGCCGTGACCTGACGTCGCTCGCACGTGAGGGCGGCCACATCACCAGACAATCTGCTTTTCGAGACGGCCAGGTGGTATCAATATAAAAATATAATTTTCGGGGCTATTAAAAATGCTACCGTTTTCGACAACTTCAAAGCCAATAACAACCATTTTGAATACTGTAATGATTTTCCCCTGCCATTCCAAGGCAGTAATGCAGCCTCACAATCATCGAAGCCGAATACGAAGCGTTTACTCTGGTGAGCGGACGCTAATCGTCGTTCCTGCCCCTAGCAAGCTCGCCGCAAACGTCGCCTTTCCACTTCTGTTGCAGGTCTTAGCCAGGCTTGCTCATTCCCGGCAGACCGGTACAAATCTATTCCGGGAGCCTGTTGTGGCCGTGAACGCCGCCGTTGATCGGGGAGACAAAGCAGGCCCTCGCGAGCCCCACGCCGTCGCCGCTTGCAGCGCCGCTCCAAGTGTGGCATTGATCGCAGCGCCGCGGTTGCAACTGAAGCCCCGAATCCACCGCAGCGGATGCCTTACAAGAGGGGAGCACCTCCGAGGTCCGCACCGCAGCGCCATCACAGATGGCAGCGGGCATCATGGCGATGACGCTACTGTCGGACGGCACCGTCGCACTGCTGTTCGGACGGCTAGGTCGCTGGCCGTCGCTTGGTCCACCTACGTTGAAGAGATTGTTGGCCTCCACGTACGCACACCATCCGGTGGGAGGCATGTCCTGACAGCGTCCAGTGCGACTCGAGAGCAGAGACGACCGATTACTCCCCCTCCCCTCCTTCCCCTTCTTAGGAAAATATCAGCATCTACCGCATATCAGTGCATGTAAAGAAACAGATTCCACTGCCAATTTTGGCGCAGCAGTGGTCTCTGCGGGCAGAGATTACAGTATGACGTGGACGGCTGACATGTGGAGGGAGTCGCAAACCGCCGTGAAGACAATGGTTCGCCAACCGACTCCCTACACACGGCGAGCTGCGTGAACTTACAGCCAGCCTACACGGAGAGTCGCCGAGAACCTCGCCGGGCAGAGTACATCACGATGCTGCCAGCTGATCTGCGTGGGGCCATGCCGCTGTTTTCCATCATGCTATCGTTTACACCACCGGACTAACCGCCTGTGCGCGCGGCGCACACACAAACGAGCCGTAACCAGAAGACAAGCGTCTGCGAGCACCCCGCTGTCGACGGGCCGGGCGGGCGGCCGTGGCACTGAGCGGCAGACGCGCCACCGCGCTGGTGACAGCCGTCACTGGCCTTGTCTCACCCCTCGGGCAATTTCTCGGCGTCGGCACTAGAAGGCACGCCGAAGAAATTCGCCTACATAAATTTCGGGTGCGACGACGAAATGGCGCTGTTCCAAACCGCAGCCTCTCAACCCAGGCGGCCAGGTACTCAAATATGGATACTTCTGCACGTCCTGCTTCGTATCAACGAGCCGCAAGGCCCTGCCCCCAGTACCACCGCAGCGTGGGTACCAGTATACCGTACACAGCGCTCATGCTGAAGCCGTCACAGACGGTCTGCCCCCGCCCCCCCCCCCCCCCCCCCTGCGGTATCCACGCTGAAGACTTCGCGGACACTTTCAAAGTGAGAAAGGATTTACTGATAGAGACAGCTATATAGCAACCAACTACTGATATTGCTCATCAAATCCTTTAAAAATAAAATCCTGTTTTCTGTGCCCCTTAAAAGGCGAGTTGTCGTGGCTTTAGGAGGTGAAAATCGGAAGACGGTGTATTACTGCCAGATCAGCCGCACCACGCCGGCAGCACCGCTGCTGGTTTGATGATGAGGGTGATCAGTCCATTACACGACCTGACCAGCGTCCTGTGCAGCACCGACGGGAGCGGCGGCGCCGCACCGCTCAGGCGTGTTCGCAACCGAACGTTCGCGCGTTTCCAGCACGCATGCATCGCAGTGATTGGCCGTAGCTTCCGTGGTGAAGACGTAATTGGCTAGACAGTGACGCTCATTCGGCTGACGTGCCGCTGCGAACACAGCCGACGCCACGGCGCCACGCTGCGATCAACCAATGCAAGTCTTCAGACAAACAAATGTCCTGCGCCAGGTTTCGTCATTCTCCCGCTGTCCGCATGAGGCCGCCACAGTTGTGCCCGCACTGGGAACAGGTGTGACATCTTCGGTGAATGAACCCCAAAATAGCAGCACGTATTCCACGCACATCCAGCTTTTAGTAGCACGTATTCCACGCACATACACACACAATAGCTTGCATCATGCACTCCACGTATTTCCAGTCCCTATAGGGACTGGAAGGATTGACCTGGAATGGTGCCCGGAAACGACGAACAGCGCTACCAGCTGTGGTAGGCTGTTGGGAGCTGTTGGCACCTGCCGGTGCAACGCGGACAACGGAGAAACGGCTTCGGAGCTGAGACCTCCCAGCCCCGGACAGATCCGAGGCTTCGGTTGCAATAAGAAATGCATCAATTATGCATTTGGTCCGCCACGCATGGTAAGCCCGATTGCAGCATACCTGACCTTCCTATGACCTGACCTATCTGACCTCTCAGTAGGCCTCCCGATCGCTTGGGTGGAACTACTCATTCGGGGCCGTCAGCGACACGGAAACGACGCACCTGTGCGCTAAGGTGCATTCGTGGGGTCACAGGGGTCATGTGCCCCTCGTGAATGGGACACATTTTTAACCAAATCTACGAGCAAGTCCACGCTGTGTACATGGCATGGCAATTTTTGTTGACAAATTGGAGCAGTGCCATCTCTTACCGAGCTCCTACTTAGGCCCCTGGATATGTCGCCACGCCGCGGCCCCATAGAGCGGCCTCTCGGGAGAGGATGCAACTACCCCTAGGCTACATTCGCTACTACTGGTTGCCGTCGTCCTACCGAGCGGAAGCAAACACTGCGAACGAGAAAACGACGACTTGATCGCAATCGCTCACTCGCAGCGTCTCACGTCTCAGTTCGGGTACCCCCCCCCCCCACACCCCACCCCTCTCTGACACAGTGATGGCTCGCGCTGTGCGCCTGCGACGAATGTTAAAGCACATCTCGGCAGATAGCCTATATTACCGCGGGCGTGGCCACTTTCCGTTCATCGTTAACTAATTGGCATCATGCCCAGCCGCTTTCATCAGCCAGATGCTGGGGGTATGTGGGCAAATTACGTCAGACAAAAGTCTGAATCATGAACCACCCTACCGTAGCCTCTTCCAGTGCTTGGGGAAGATGTTCAGGGTCACAGATAATCATGAAGAGGTGAATTCCACTTTGTCGTCATATTGAACGTGAATGAACGTATTAATCAGAATTGTCTTCAAATGCTGAACTTGAGCAGGCCGCGCGGCAGGCACCTGCTTCGGTTTCAGATCGGTGGAAATAATTCCACACCCCTAAACCTGGGAGGGCAAGTCAGAAGATCTGGGCGCACCACGTTGTTAGCGAGTTAATTTGGGCCAAAAGAGCAGGGTACCAATTGAACACGCAGCTGTGAATCTCCAATATATCCTGCCTGATACGCTGACATATTTGCACTCGTCTCGGGCTGTAATCTTACGGATCACAGCGCTGCCATGGTGAGAGCACCAATACCGCATATTTGTCTCTGGTAAAGCCGTGGCAACTACGTGGCGTAACCACAGAAAGAGAAAACTCCTGGCACAACAGAGATAATAAAATAAATCAACACAACATGCTCCCACTTCCCATCTAGCTCAGTAGAAATGTCTTGGCTGGCTCAATCCTGGCATCTATATCATTGCGCACCTGACAAACGCCTAGCGACCGCATCGCAATCATCTTAATCGCAATCGCACCAATTTTCGACGAATCGACGAATTTTAGCAGACACCTCGCGACCCCACATCTCCCCTCGCGGGGGTGGGCTGCGGGCCGATTTCCCCGCAGACGGCGGGACAAAGGACGCCGCGCCCCACCAGCGGCCGTGACTGAGCCGCGCGCCCGGCGCCCCTGTCCCTGTCCGCCGACGCGGCTGACCGGCCGGGGCGCTGGCCGGGGCGCCGGCAGCGGCCGCACCGGGCCACCGCCGGCCGCGTCTCCCGGCGCCTATTGCCCGTGGACGCTCCGGGCGCCGGCCGGCTGCGGCGGCGCCCTCCGCGCACCGACGCTATAGACGCGTTTCCCGCTCTACGCAGCGGCCGATCGACCTTCGCGCCGCGAGCGCCACGGGTGAGTCCGTGACTTGGCCCACGGCTGGCAGGCGGGTAGGTAAATAAGCATTTGGTTCACAAATAGCTGGACAGGATAGCCCATATCCTGCTGTTGGCTGGAGCGAGAGCTCAGATTAAGACGGGTTTCCTCCTTTGCATGATACTCGGCGTTCACGGCCCGTCGTAGACGTCTGGGAGCGCATGGTGGTCGCGCCGGCGAGCTCCCAGGCAAGACCCAGTCCGCTACAGTTCACGCCCAGCTTTTCTCAGTCTCCCACAGCACATCAGAAATCAATACCACCATCCAGAGCAGACGCCGTCGGCCAGCCGACAATTCATAACGCAATGGCGGCGCCACAAGCTGGCGGACTGCCAACAACGGCCGGCAGGGGAGGGTTTAGCGCTCGGCTACACTGGGACGCGACGAGCAAACAAGATCCACCGGCCCCAATATGGCGGACACCGGCACACCCCTGCTATCAACATGGACTGACCCAACATCACCCAACGCCAGAATCCAGCCGCGCTCACCTGCCTCGTTCCCCGCTAATTCCAGTGATAGCGCCAGATCTTCGCCACGAAATCGCATGTAGATATGTGCGAGAAGCTATGCCACACTCGCTTTCACTCCAGGATACGCAACACGACCCACAAGCTGCCGGAAAACCGACGCTTCGCAGACTCACCGCCGCTGCGCGACGCCGGAAAGGCGCGACCGACGCTGCCGACCTGGCAACCAATCAGAGAGCTCGGCACTAAACCCCTCCTGCGTCCGCCATTGGCAGAGCGCTCCAGCCGGCAGCCAATGAGACAGCGGCCGCACGCCACGACCGGTTGTTCTTTGTGTGGCGGGGAGCTGCTGCGGCGCGAGCGGTCTGCGGAGCGGACGCGCTCCAATGCAAAACAGGGCGATGGCTGCTGGGACGCTCGCCGTCCCGCCTCATTAGTGACGAATACACCAAAAATGGTGATCGCCGACAGCCATGTTGTAATTAGCCGCTGAGTTGTGGCATCGCTGAGGGAGATGGTGTGACACCCGGATATTGAGACGCGTTGTTGGTGCGGCGTCTGGGGGCCGGCAGTCTGCACGCTGTTGCCAACGATGATGCGCGTCGCTGTCGGTTGGGGATGACATCTTGTCACGCGCCAGTGCGACGTCAGATCTTGGGTGGTTCTGGCCCAGTGCCGAACACTGCACATGGGGCTGGCGAATGACTTGAAAAACAAGCTTTCAGGTTGAAAACTTGTGCTTTGTCGCTTCCGGTATGGCCCATCCTTTCTCCCAGCGGTGCAGCCAAAGGGGCGGGGGGTGGGACTTGTGGGGCTTTGGCTTCCCGTAAGGTTCGAGCGCAGCTTTCACCACAACATTACTGGATATAATTCCAGGTTTTGTAGTCAGGATGACTATTTTGGTCGTAAACTGCATAGATGCCAACATGGGCAGTGACGTTTGAGCCCAACGACTATAATTTAGGAGCAAGACAAGTTGACAGCCGACTAAATATTCACGGTATGCAGCTGAAACCATTGTTTATAGCACCAGGGCAAACCAACGTCGAAAGCTTATTGATACGCCTGGAACCGTATCTATTAGCGTTTGTGGGGTATGTTAGTCAGTTCGCAGTTCGTAGGTCCCGCTGTCAATAGGTTGGGACTCGCTCGCAAATCAATAAGCCCCTTCGTTCCAGCCTTCGCGCAAGTCATGGTACTCTCACCCCATTGCAAGTTCTGCCTGCGCCCCTGCTTTCCCCGGTGAAGCCGTCAGTGCATCATGTGCAGATTGGAGCGAGAAGGTTGTTTTTCTCTAAATAACCAAGCGGAGCTCTTGGGCATGCGATCAGCTATTACCACCAAACCCTCTGAAAGCACCATGTTGCAGAAAAAAACTATTGTCACTTGCCTAAAAACTGTTGCCTAGGAGCCGCTAGGCCTGAGGGGTTTCCACGTTGCGTTTGTTAGGTTTCCAGCTACTGGACGAAAAAGCAAAGGGGTGGGAGAGAATGCGGTTTGAACTTGCTGGGGTTTTAACGAAAGCTTTAGCCCGTTCTGTCCGACAGAAAATGCCCCAGCTCTGGCCGTTGTCGTTTTTGCTTAGCAGCCGACAATTATTTATCAACTTTTGAAATTTATTCTACAATGGACAGACAGAAAGAATACTTGATGCGTTCTCTGCCCCGTCACCCCCCCCCCCCCCGAGACACATTTTCCCCCCTCACCGTGTGACAAGAGAATTCACTGGTGGCGCCCTCAGTTGAAATGTCTGCCCTCGAGATCCAACGCCCGTCTGCCGCCTTTAGGTAGGTTTGTTTGTCATATATTCGTTACCATGACTTCAAGACTGCAAGCCACGATCGTGAAACATGAACCAGTTGTCGAGCAAATGCACCCGGACCATGCATTTAAGACTGATATCACACCGAAGAGATGCACTTATTCTGAACCCGGCACTGTTCGTACAGACGGGTAAGCTGTTTTGTGGCAATGACGGTGTGGTATTGAAGGACAACGTCTGGTATCGCTTTTGACCAGGCTCACCCTTGCCTCCGGGCGAACTCCAAATCAACTACGGAACCAGTCAAATTCATGTGGAGCCAAAAAGGGCTCGACTTTTAAAATTTCTCCCCCCCCCCGGGCCGAGTCGGAGAAAGTTTGCAATCTCGCGAGTGAGACGGTTCAGATGGAAGCCGGGTGACGCAGTACCTCCTATGGCGGATAGCTTCCACGTGCACCGAACGCAACACCGCCATAGATAACCACCGGATCGCTTTCCAGTCCTTCTCAAGGCTTTTATTTAGGCAACAAACTGTTCTATCCATAAAATGCATCCATAAAATGTCGTCGAATTGGCTGTATCTCAATCGATTCTGGAATTGAGCCATTTCTCCTGGCGTCACAACCGAAGCCGACCCAAAGCGATGCTCAGCTGCTCTGCGGGAAAGTCGTAATTAGCTCCCTGCATTTTGAGCTAGTGCCGGATTCCGTTTGTCGGAGTCAGTGTCGGGGCTAAAGCGTCGGCGTGTCGCAGTCAGTGTCGGATTATCAATTCGTTTGTCGCGAAATCGAACACTGGCTTGTCCCTGGCATCTGTTCTTCTATTGTCCACTATCCAGTGAGCTGGTATCCCTCAGTACCCATACCATAACGGGTAATAAGAAATCGCCTGACCTTTTGCAACATTCTCGCATTGCGATACGCTTGCTCGTGTGGTGCAGGGCGGGCGGTTTTAAAACGAGTTTAAGAGGATGATGAGTGGTTGTGGTATTCGCAGCAGATATTTGCTTACCTGGTACGTGAAAGGCGCTGGTGGTCGCTGAACGTTGCGCCCACAAAGTCATGACGTTTCGCTCGAAGGGCGAAATAAACTCGAACAGTGAAACTGGAAGCAAAACATGTGCTATCCAATTCATCAGAGCTTTTTTCATTACAGTTTTTAGACCGCAAAATGCGTTCAGCGTGCGTTGAGTCAAGTCAATGTACGTGCGTTTTATGTGTTTTTTATCAACACAGCGAGCGGCTTATCGGAATCTTTCAGTCATCTCTAAAACTAGATCAGGCTAATTCATTATTGCAGTCGTGAGATTGATAGTTGACCGAAAATGAGCCCGCACATTGCACACACTGGGAGTCCGGCATATATCCAGCAGGGCATATTCATAGCGCAATTCAGTACTTCCCCTGGGAGAATCCGTACATGCGTGGATGTGAAAATGTTGCATCACTTTGCTACGCGACGTTTAACAGCTTTTTAGGGGCGCCCAAGGATTTCTCAACCCAAGGACGATCGGAGAAAGCAATGCCTACTGTCAGCACCAATCCTCTCTGTTTTGAGGGTTCGATCACCGAACGTATGGCCAGGGTCCATTTCCCAAGCAGGGACAGGGCCAACTCTTGTATGTAGAACGTCCATACTTAAGCGGAAGCGACATGTGAAAGAAAATGCACAAAAGGTTTTGAGCCTGCTCGTTCGCAATCTTACGGGCAAGAACTGCTCTAGCTGGGGTTGCAGTTTCTCTGAAGCCGAACGGCGTTGGCGCTTCAGATAGCAACAGGCGGCGGGCGCCGCGCGCGAGAGAACGACCGTCATGACATGGTGTTTTCAAGTTTTGCCAAATCCATTCGCACCGTTCAGATGTCAGACTGGGGCGTTAATTTCACCTTCATAATTTTCAGACTGTTCTCTGAACAGATTAGGAGTTAGAGCAGCACGAAAAAAAGAGATTCTACTTTTACTCTTCCACTTACAAAACCAGATTCCAACGCCGGTTCGGGGCGCTGTAAATGCGAATGTTCCGCTATTATGAATCCAAAAATGGCGCAGGTGAAATATACGCCCGGACTGTTCTATAAGCGTACGAGCTGATGTTATAGCTCGTTCAAAGGCGCTTTTCTCAGATGTGTCACCATTTTCGTCCGCCCGTTCGTCGCCGTGCAGTGTTAGCCGCCGGGCTGACACGGCCCGGCCCACGGAGACTGCAACATCAGGCGTCGGGGTTATGTTTCCAGGGCTTGCGAGCGCGCATGTTCAAAACTGTATCACATAGCTTGTCTCACTGATCTTTGCTAGGCTAAAGGTTGCAAATTCTTGGACGGAATATGAGTCGACCATCTTAATGCAAATTTGTAATCATTTCGATATGCAGTCTACGTTCGCGAGTCCTCAATATCTCGTAGAACCGAGAACAAAATCTGACAAAGCCTCTGAGATAGATCGGTTAAGAAAGAGCTTTTCGGACCACTGTAAAACGAACAGCGCCGACGGATTGTTCCATGCAGACATTTAACATCCGATTCCTTTAGTTGAATGACTTTAAAATGCAAGCAGAATTGCATTTTCCGGTACCTTGTAACTTCTGTTTCAGTTAAAGAAGGTAAAAATAAAAATAAGATAAGTGAAATCGGGCTCTTGAAATGAAGAGGGACATACGTGGTGATTTTAGTTCGGGGGCCGCCTTTTTATCATCAGAAGGGCCTTTTATAACCCTGTACCCTCTCCCCCCTACCCCCTCCCTTATCAAGGCATTGGCTGCGCACCAGATATTGAGGGAATAACTGCAATTGTTCAGCTATGAAATTGCGCCAGCTGAATGCAGCTGGCCAGAGGCAGTGCCATGGATTTTTGAGGGCAGGGGCACGATTTTCAAGGGGGCTTCCTGGAAGAATGAGGCCTGCTCACGGGGCTCTCCTGGGCAGCGTCACATTCAAAGGAAGGAGTACTGAGGTTATCTGCTCCGTTATTGAGCGGTTACACGCATCATATCCAGGTAAATAGATGTCGATAATTAAGAAAATAATGAAGGCTTTCTAATTGTCCAGCAAAGGATCTCCGTAGCTCAAAGCAGTACATCATGATGCATAGAGATGACATGATGACTAATCCAGAAAAGAATACCTCCTGTTCACAGAAGGCCTCCAAATCTAAGTAAGGGGTACCCGTTATCTCAAAACAAGGCATTCTTATTTGGAACCGCGGCCATCTGATGCACGAAATGGGCAATGGGGCCTTCTCATCTAAAGCATGGGCTAAGTCAGAAGGCCAAGAAACGGGTCTTCCGAGCACAATTTATTGCTCCTTAGCTAACTGGCCTCCCCAAGCTGCGTGTTGGGAGTGAGGGCAAGGGACATGTTTTTGCCCCCACTGCCTCCCCCTGTTGCCGCAGCAGGGGGGAGGGCACAGAGGGCACGTCCCCCCCCGCGCCCCTGAGAACCTACAATAAGGGGCCCGAAAGACCGGCCGGAGGTCGCATTCAGTGGTACAGGCACGCAGGTTCTGGCACTCCAGTGCCAACCTGAGGACCCTGCATGCTGATCAGGGACCCACTGAGTCGATATGGGCCTATATTTTGGTCAGACGCCACCAGCAACGCACAGTCGCTTCCGTGGCGGCATGGGTACGTGGGCCCATTTCCCAAGCAGGGACAAAGCCGGGGCCAGCGATTTACATTACTCGAGGTCCCACAGGGCCTAACAGGGGCTCTGTGTTAGCCGGGGGCCCCGAGTCGGCCAGAGGCAGTATTCGAGGAGGCCGAGACCGAAGAGCCTAGAGACCCCACGGCGTCCGACGATCAAGGACCCGATTGAAGCGCCTAAGGGCACAGAAGGAACCTTATTCAGATGGTCGGAGCCTTATTCAGCGGCTCCGGCCTGCAACGACCCCACCCTCTCAACTCTACTCTCAAATAACGGTCAGAGGGCCCGTTACGTCGATCCGGAACCCCTGAGTCGATATGGGCCTATATGGGCCTATATGGGCCTATATGTCGGACAGGTACCACCAGGACCGCACAGCCGGCTCCTTGTCGGTATGGGCCTGAGGATCCACTACCCAACCAGCTATAAAGCTGAGGCCAGTGATCTACACTGGTCGGGGGCCTTGATCTGTCAGGGGCCCACAGTACCGAACGGATGGTCCTGTGCTCGCAAGGGCCGTGAGCCGACCAAGGGAAGTTTCAATGAGGCCCGAAGAAGGGCCCGGGTGACACACCATAACCGTCGACTAAAGGCCCGGTTGGAGGGCATCAGGGCACGAAGGAGTGGCTGTAGGTCACATATAGGATCCCGGCCCAGTAGGGTCGTAACCTGCAATATCAGTCAGAGGTCCTCTTGCACCGTTTGACGAACCCCTGAGACAATGCGGGTGTCTAAGTCGGTCAGAGGCCACGAACACCGATCAGTCGGGGCGACGTCCGCGCGAGCCTTTGAGGCCCATTTCCCAAGCAGAAGCGCGGCCGGGATCACGACTCACATTGGTCTGGACCTCTGAACCAATGGCTGTGGCCCCTGTGTCGGTCAGGGGCCCACAGTACCCTAACAGGGGGTCATGTATCGGCTAGTGGCCCGGGTCGGTCAAGAGGCTTTGTTTGAGGAGGCCCGAAGAGCAGCTGAAGAGTGTTTTGAGACCGAAGATCAAGGGCTCGATTGGATGCCTGAAAGGTCTGAAGGGCCGGCTGTAGGTCATAGTAAGGACCCCCGTCTATAAAGTCGTAATCTCAAATGTCAGTAAGAGAATCTCTGGTACCGATAGGGACCCCTGCGACGGAGCGTTCCTCTATTTCGGCCAGAAATCACCAACGACGAACAGTCGGCTCCGTGCTGGCCAGAGCTCTGGGGGCCCACTTTTCAAGAAGGGACAATGCTGGGCGTGCGATTTACATGGGTCGGGGCTGCTGTGTCGTTCACGGGCTCACAGATCCTTACAGAGTATTACGTGTCAACAAGGGGCTTGAATCGGCCAGAGTAATATTTGCCAAACGGAGACGGGACGGGAGCCCGAATGGCAGAGGGTCTGTTGCGTTGGTCGGGGCCCTCTGACAATTAAAAGGAACATAAGAACTTGTGATGAGTGCTCACACTGAGGCAAAATAAGGATTCTGTGCCACTCAGGGTCCCCTGTACCGAACGGTGGGCCCTCCAACCGTTTTCCAGCATCGGCCCTTTAAGCCTAAGTGGAGTCTATGTGCTAATTGTTTGACCACCTGCTGCGATCAGGGGTGCTGCTGCGCCAGTAACGGTCCATGCGTCGATCCGGGGCCAACTGCGCGGGTCAGAAGGCCTCCCGCGTCAGGGGGCGGACCAATGTGAATGTGATGTATCTCTCTAAGGGCCTCCGGATCGGCCAGGGATGCCGCCCCTGTCGCCAGAATGACAGCCAGAAAGCACACCGCGGTGGGACAGAATGACCCTTTAGCCTTTAACTGGGAACAAAAATATGCCGGGTAGTGTGGTACTCAAGGGACCCTTTTACCCGAAAGAAATAAGAGGTCTCATTTGTGTTGAATGATGTGAGTCAAAATGAGTTTAAAAAAATGCACAGGGCCATCCCATGTTTGCGTGAGAACGTTCATTATTTTGCAGAATCGACTGGTGAAAGGAACAACATCGAAAGGTATGAGCCCGCCCGCCAGGTGCTGATAGTGTAGCGGTTAACGCCCCTGCGTTAACCACTGCGCGTCCGGGTGACCAGAGGTGCGGGTTTAGATTGCCGCGGTGCCCACCTTTCCCGCCAGGGTGAGAGGTGGGCGACGCCATATAGCCCCAGCAGCTGAAAGAGTTGTAAAGCCCCAATGACACGCTCGCAAGTCTCAGGAGAGCAAGGATAGCGATGGCTTGGGCTGCAGTTTACTGTAAAACCGAACGGCGTTGACCATTGCAAGTAACGCCAGCGGGCCGTGCGCCGTGCATGCAACAATGAGCATCGCAACATGCAACTGAATGTCCTTCAAAGTCCAGTCGTACGCTTCAAAGATTATACTCGGCGAATCCTTTTTTTACAACTTCGTGGTTGTCCTCTAGGACAGATTAACGGTCACAGCAACACGGAAAATAGAGCTTTTACCTTTACTTATCCAGCTCCACCACCAGATTGCAGCACCACTTCGCCGGTGCTGCACAGACCTGTTATTGACCTGACCTGACCTGTTATTATCATCAATCTGAAAATCGTACGGGTGAAATATACGTCCGGCATATCTCTATATTTGCAATTTTGTGCCCTAAAGCGTTCAAAGGTACTTCTTTCAAGTGTATCAATATTTTCGTTCACCTGCTGGCTATCGTATAGCATTAGCCGCCGGGGCAACGTTGCGCAACTTACGGAGACTGCAACGCCTGGCGTCGAGGTTTTTGTTACGGAGATATGCGAACGTGCTTGCTCAGAACTACGTTACATAATTTGTGTCATCAATCTCGATCCTGACTGGATGGTAAGCATATCCAGACAAGCACAAGTTGTTTAACTATTCTGATCTTCAATCTACTTTTGCGGGGCTCTTGATATCCCTGTAAAACCCAGATAAAAACTCTGACAAAGCTTCTGCGTTCTGGAGTGGGTTGAAAAGAGTCCACTGGACTATTGCAAAAGGAAGAGTGCCGGGAGTCATTTTATGCAGTCGTCTAATGCATGTCTTTTAAGCGTATTGACTACAAAGCTCAGGCAGAATCGATTTCGTGGTAGCGTCTGGCCTCCACTTCAGGGTAAAAATGTGTAATATATATATATATATATATATATATATATATATATATATATATATATATAAGCTTTACGAAAAAACAACATGTCTCCACTAAAGAAATGGGTCATATCGGCAATTTTTTCGGGGGCCCTTTGTCAACCCTGTGCCCCCTGCCCTCCTCAGGATCTGGTTGCGCGCCTTCCGCTCCGCTGGGCCTTCCCGGTATCTGATCAGGAATCATCCTCACATCGGATTAGATCATGGGAACCGCTGTGATGCCTTTCGGAATGAAAGGAATGGCAGGCATATCTGCTTATGTAAGATTGCTTCGGTCATGCTTATTTTTTGAGGCGAGATTCACTGAATTGTTAATGAAAACCAGCTAACAACCGTACCAGACTGTCAACGAGCTTTAGTCGGCGATCCAATGAATTGAGTGCTTTGGAAAGTTGAACGATCGATTGATTAAAACGTTATGAAACAGGTCATCACTCGTCCCCATCACCAAGGTGCTATGCTTGTCTTAGATTGGGTTTAATGAACACATTGCAAAATGCTTCATCATGCTTACGCCATGATCTAAGTGACGCTCAACAATTGAAAAGAGAGGTTTCCAAGTAGTTGTACTGCACGCGGTACGTACCTGGGGGCGGCGCAGCGGAGGAGGCGGGAGGAGGATAGATGCGGCGATTGCCCCTTCTTCCGGCAGTCAGAGGGACAAGAGTATCCTCTCATTTTTAGGAGGTCCCTTTTCCAAAAAACTAAAAGCATTGTAACTGCCGGTAGATTACCCAAATTCCGATCATGAAGGTTCCCTCAGCGAGCTAGAGAATATTAGATTGGGCTCGGAAGACCGCTTTCTTCATGAAGAAGCCCATTCTCTGGATCACGAAGCCCCTTTTTTGAATGAGGGATCAGAAGGTCCAATGTTGTCTAAGCGAGGGCCCTTTCCTGGCTCGGAAGGCCCGTTATAAACTACGAGGCCCCATTCTGGGGCAGGAAGCACTCTTTTTTATTCAGGAGGCCCAATTTTTGGAACAGGCCCGTTTCAAGCATCAGATGTCCACGGTTCCTAATCAGGATGCCCTGTTTTGGTATAGCAATGCCCCTTGGCTAGACCTGGAGGCCCCCTTCATCGACCGGAAGCATTCTGTTCTGGATAGGAGGCCCCTCTATGGAACAGGAGGCCCTTATTTAGGTTACCGAGACGCTTTTATGGAGTATTGAAAGGCCCCCACTCTGTTTTTTCTTGTATATATTCATTTTCTTGGATATGATACATGCACAGCTTGGTAAAGGAGCGCATGGCCTCGGTACCCCGCCCTCTTGAACACGGAAAAGCCCAGGAGGCCCCGCTGTGAGGAGGCTCTCTTGAAAATGCTGCCCTCTCCACCTCCAACGCAAAGTCCGTGGTATCGCCCATGCAAGTAGCTATGTATCCGGGGTACCAATGCAGTCATTCTATGTCCCTCTCTGATATGTTCCTTATGGGTGTGTTAGCAAACAAGGCTAAGGGTGGAATCACCAATGTGCAAGCATTGTAAGCAGCATAAGAGCATGGAATCAATAGAATTGCGCCAGTATAGGTACACAGTGGCTAGTCATGTAAGACCAGTGATTCATGATGTCGTTGCCTGACATTTCTAAGGTTTTCCACACAACACATTACAGTAGTTTTAATCATTCGCACTGTTGTTGCCTCTCGTTTCAAAACTAGTGCGGGCGCATCTTAAATTTTACGTGTTTGTTGGCACAAGTATAATGTTTAATACCTGACTTGTTTCAAGTAGTTTGTACGCAATGCAGAAAGTTTTGAAAATGTTCCGGAAGTTCGCTGCCTTTTTTCAGTACGCACCATTGTCGGTCAACATTGAGCGCGGCTGTGGACTCTGACTGTGGACCCCAAACGACGGATCTCCGGTTGGGAAATGCTCGAATCTTGCGTCTCAGATCCTGCGTGGTCTTGGTGCGCATGGCGGATACGATGAAAGCATGTGTGCGGCCACGTGTCTGACTTTGGAGAGGAGATATCAGGACTGGACAGTTCAAAACTGAAGTCGGTGAAACAATCTGACCTGAAAACCAACTTTGGGCGGGACTAACGTTTAAACACGCGCATTCTACACGCAGAAAATGAAAACTCGTTTTAAGAATAACTAGTGGACGTGTCCCCCAGCCTCCAATTCCCCCCCCCCCCCTCCCCATTAGTCACACCCATAAATGAAAGCACTTCCGTCATGGCATTGGAAGTGTTGGTGATTTATCGGCACTTCTTAGGCATCTAGCATATTTAAGAGCTCGCAGGCCACTGAACTAATCCGTCCAGAGCCCAACAACCGAAATCCTCTGCTCGAGTGCGGTGGATATCACGTGAACACCATCTTCTGAACGCCGCATGACTGGCGGCCACAGGTGACCGTGGGCGTTTTCACAGCATCCTCTGGGTGATCTCACGCGTGATTTGGGAAGACGCCAGCAAGCTTACTTGCGCCTGACCTCAGCCGCACGGTGAAGCGGGACATGGTCTGGCGCTGGAGCGGAGGGACATGTCAAGCTCAGCTGGTGGGACACCAGCAGGACGGCTTCCTTTTCAGGGGCATCGTGAACACGTGCGTAAAAAAACAAGAGAGCAAATATTGTCCAGCGTCAAATGACAGAAGTGAATGTGCGAGGGTAGAGGGCGCGAGTAATGTAAAGAAGACTTAACTTGCGTAATGCAACCTCGTTTTCGCCACGCATGTCGGTGGCACCTTTCCTGATCTCTTCCTGTCTCCTGTCGTTACCCGTCATCTCGAGTTCCTAAGCCATTTCCCAGTTTTCTGCGCCAAATAACGTGTTCAGATATGCCAGGGTGTATTTCCATGACGTCACCACGGTACGTAGACATACAAATGAGCGTTCAAGGACACACCAGCACAAACACCGGCACGAGATTCAGACGAAACACCAGGTCAACGCAATTTTGCAAGAGGACTCAGTTAAAAAAATGCGCATTTTAGTAATAGAAACGGTTGAAGCCAGCGAAGGGAGCGGCGTAGGGCAGACCGGCGTAGGGCAGACCAGCATAGGGCAGACCGTTGTAGGCCAGAGGGCGAGCGGCGTAGGTCAGGGGGAGAGCGGCGCGGGCCTCAGCCGTCTTGAAGGCAGCCTCGAAGCGGGCCTTCTCAGCGGCCACCTCGGGGGTATCGGCCAGGTAAGAGGCGACGGGGGTGGCGCCGGCCTCGGCGGCGGCGGCAGCCTCGGCGAACAGGGCGCGGAAGCGGGCCTTCTCGGCGGTCACCTCCGGGGTGTCGGAGACAGGCTCGGGCGCCGAGCGGCGCGTGCGGGAGGCGGCCTCGGCGAACAGACGGGTGAACTCGGCGCGCGCCGCCTGCACCTCGGGCGTGTCCTGGACGGGGGCCGGTCCCACCAGGGTGTGGACGGGCGCCTTCAGGTTGGCGACGGGGGCCACGGGCAGGTTGGTGCCCTCCACCTGGAAGCCGTTGGCGCCGGCCGTGTAGGAGATGGTCTGCACCTGGCCTTCGGCGTCGACGTAGTTGTAGGAGCCGGCGGTGGTACCGTCAGCACGCCGGGTCTCCACCTTGTTGGAGAGGCCGTCGGCGTAGCCGTAGTGGTAGCCGCCGAACGTGTCCTGGGCGTGGTACTGCGAGCCGTAGGCGATCGGGGCGGCGTAGCTCCTCAGGTTGAGGCCGTACGCGCCCGCATAGCCAGCGTAGCCAGGGTAGCCAGCGTAGCCAGCGTAGCCGAAGTTGGCGTACGGCAGGTACTGGGCGGTGGCGATCGCCGCCAGGGCAGACAACACGACCTGCGGCAGGGAGAGGGGGAGGGGAGGTCATGACGATCCCGTGCTGAAGCTGGCGCTGGGCCAGTGGGACCAGGTTTGAGCCACGCACACGGGACGGTGAAGATGTACCTGGGACGGATACAATGAATTGTGAAGCCACACCCGAGAAGGACACATGGAAAAGTGAAACCTCACCCGAGAAGGACGCACGGAGTAGTGAAGCCACGCCTGAGACTGAGAGAAACGGCGGACAGGGAGAGTCACCCTGAGGCGCAGGCGGAGCGCTGGGACAGCGGCCACCCTTGGAGAAAGTCAGATAGGTACGGACGCAGAGAGCACAATTCTGACTGGGGATATAGTTAACTGTACAGTTGGATAGGGTGGGGATGGTTGGGAGAGGGGAGGGGGGGGGGGGCACCCAGGCCTTTCCAACGTTGAGAGGAACGGGGTCAATGTTTGCAAAATCTCGTCTTTTGGGTATCTGTATGTAGGCATAGCGTTTTTTACCTGTCCGGTCCCACCCTCATCTCAGTTTACAAAATTACGCCCTGATCCTGACATCTGGACACCGTGTTACAATGAAAACAACTCGCCGTGGCGTCCCAACGGACTCCAAACTGGAGTTCGCATTATGTTTTGGAGGTAGGCAAACAGCGCACTGTGATGAGATGGTTACGGAGGAATTGAGACGGGCACGTACCTCAGAGGAGCATACAGAGTACCTCGGATACAGGGTACCAGAATACAGAATACCTCGCTACTGAATCCCTTGGAGGTCAAATTCTAACACACGGGTATTAGATCGCACAGATTTTACACAATTCGAACGCCAACGACTCCAGTGCCTCTCAAACACAGGCATTTTCTTCGCCGAGATAGCAGAATGAAAGAGTCTTTGAAACTGGACGTCACTGCCCAAGTAACTGAGCTTCCTCAAATGCTTGTGACCCCACCAGGAACTGGCAGCCGCTTCGGGACGGGCGGCGGGGGAGGGGAGGGGAGCCGCTCTGGCGGACGGACCACTCACCAGGACTTTCATGGCTGAACTCGGCTGGGTGAGTGTGTGCCGCTGAGAGGGGCCCGTCCGGTTTTATAGGGCGGTGCTCGGACCGGGCGACCACGCCCTGCAGCCGCAGGGACCGAGGACGGCACGTGACTACAGACGACCGGACTGGAGAGCGGCCCATTGGGCCGGCAGGGACAATTTCCCGACGGGCCGGAGAGCGGCTCATGGAGCCGGCAGGGACCATCTCCTGACGGGCCGGAGAGCGGCCCATGGGGCCGGCAAGGACCATCTCCCGACCGGACCGGAGAGCGGCCCATGGGGCCGGCAGGCACCATTTCCCGACGGGCCGGAGAGCGGCCCATGGGGCCGGCAAGGACCATCTCCCGACCGGACCGGAGAGCGGCCCGTGGGGCCGGCAGGCACCATCTCCTGACGGGCCGGAGAGCGGCCCATGGGGCCGGCAGGGACCATTTCCCGACCGGCCGGCACATCAGTATCGCTCGCTGGCTTCAAAACTGCACTGGAGGTGCGGTTTGAGTCGTATGCTCAGCGCGTTGCAGACGCAATGTTCGACGCTTGTTCGACGATGACGGTGACGGCTTGACGGCTTGTTCGACGGTGAGGTGATGCTGTTATAGGCGAGAGCGCAAGTAATGGCATAGGGGAATGCCCCCCCCCCCCTCCCTTCGCCCCTTAGTACCGGAGCGGTCCTTCGGGTCCCTCGGAACAGACGAACAATGGCCCTACTAGAACGCTCGGAGTGCTCGAAGGAGGAGGGGGGCTTGGATAACGCATTAAGAAACGTGACCCCGCAGGGCCACAGTCTGCGAATACCAATCAGAGGGTCTCCTGTGCCGATCGGAAGTGCACAGGACAGTGAAAGGAGTCCGCACAGAGACAGTGGAAGGTTAGACAGGGGCTCCGGTAATGAACAGAGGTCCTCCACCCGCCTTCGCCAGGGGTCTGATAAGCCGAACTGAGGTTTCTCAATTCCCGGGCCAATTATTTTGCCTCCTGTGCCGGTAAGGTCATTTGGCATCAGCGAGAGCCCCTTACTTGAGTCCGCGGCAAATATTTCGGTCAACGGGTCAGCCTCGTTAGGGAGGGGACTAACGTATGGCACGTCCCTCCGAAGATCTCCGGATCAAAAAGGCTTCAGCCCCTGAATGGAAAACATAACGGGGCACATGGTGTTCTACCCACGGGGCCCCCTGTCCGAGAGAGGCAAGGGATCTCTTTAGTGAGTTATAAATGGTGCCCATCAATGAATGCGTCCGTCGGTTTGCCTGAAAAAGGAACAGTTTTGGCCGTGAGGAAAAAAGTGTGTCATATCCGACTTTTTTTTTGGGGGGGGGGGAAACCGCATAATACCTTTTTAACTGAGTCCTTCATCAAAATCTCTTTCCTCCCATTACCAAGGCTCTCGCTGAGCCACTGGTTACACTAGCAATACCTTGACCACCATCCGATATCAAACGGCCTATTGTCATTAGTATGCTTCAAGCATAGCCATTCCTCCTTCATCTTAGGCTGTCTGGAAGGGACCTCGCGTGTTTGGCTTGGTGTCTGGTGGATAGCATCGCGAGATCAGGAGATAGCCGAAGCAACCATGGTCCAAGGGGCGACTTTTCCAACTTACACGCTGATGCAATGGTTTCGAATCGATCAGAGTTTGTGGTGCGATTTTGAAGCTGTACATTACTTTCAAGACGCGCTTGTGTCTACAGGAGGTCAAGTGTGTTACAGATAAACTAGTTTATGTAGCGCAGTGAAACCTAAAAAAACTAGTTTTAGTAACCATCGCCTCTCTCTCTTTCTCTCTCTCTCTCTCTCTCTCATCTCTCTCCCGCTGAGCAAGCTGCAGAGCGATCTCGCACCTCGATCTCTCGCTCCTTCTAGGGAGATCTCGGTGTGGATATCTCCTCTATTATCTATCGTCTCGCTCTCTCTCTCTCGCTCCTCTCTCTCTCTCTCTCTATCTCTCTCTCTCTCTCTTCTCTCGCTCTCTCTCTCTCTCCTCTCTCTCTCTCCTCTCTCTCTCTCTCTCTCTCTCTATCTCTCTTCTTTCTCTCTCCTCCTAAGTTGATCATAAACCTGCACTCAGGTTTCTCAACCAGTACCGTTTTAATTATTAATATACTCCTTCCCTGGATGGATGCTTACACAGGTTCCATGCGTGTTTTCTTTAGCTTCAGCGGCCAGCGCTTGAGAGTATAGCGTATACTATGCAGTTGTACCTTTCCGATACCTCTGACTTGTCACAAGTGTCAAGCCCGCTTTCCTTGCCCGCCCGCAGCATCCACCTGCTAGCAGTAAGACTTGAGCGGTGACCTTTCAGGTCAGGTTTCCCCACCAGCTTGACCTCGAGCTCCATGCGCGCGTGCCCGGAGCCGCCCTTTTGCGACCTGTGACTAACGGCCGTTGGGCCTGGGTGAAACCGACTTAAATATAGGCAGACCACCTGCAGTGATGGTGCATCATCACCTGCTCTTCTGAGGAAGTGCTGGGTATGAACAGGCTGATCTTCGACAAGAACGCAAGCCTGATCGGCCTTCGGCCTCCTTCCAACACCATCGGATGAAAACCGTTCTATTGAAAACAGAGAGGGTGAAAGGCAACGGCAATGCAAGCAAAACGGCTTTCCCAGTTGTATTGCAACGTTCTAACGATTAATAATCTCCTTTGCAAGGCATCGTTATGGTATCAAGCCAACAGCTCAGATGGCAGTGTCATATGCTGTGCAAGGAAGTCGTTGTAAACGGTTTTCTTAAAATAATAGGCACTCCCGCGTAAGTCACACGAGCCGGTGTGGATCGCTAGTTCGGATTTCTCCTCGGAATTCTGAGGAGGCCAAATCATGGGCCGCCGATTAAACGGAGTGTTCTAAATGTGAAGATATTAAAGCAAGCGTCAGTTATGATGAAATAAGCTCACTTAGAACTAATGGCGTGCTGCGAGGGGAAAAAAATGCTGTACACAACGCAATTTTCTTGTTTGGTGCACGTGTTCCTCAATGCGTCATTGTTTTATTACGTCAGTGTATCTTGCACAACATTGATTATGAGCCAATGGATGGTGTGTTTTTTGGTGTGAGGAATAAAAAGTAAATAAAATAAAACCGTTATCCCACATTCTCACACGGAAGAACCTCACCACCAGCAACCTTAGTTTCTCGACGTCATATTCTCTTTGGGTTTTAGATAAACGAAACACGTGATGCTAGCTTCCCTATCTGCGGCCTTGATGACTGACGCGCGGTGGCGCCACGCTGGTGTGCGAAATGTTGCGGATGGTTGTTGCGTGAATTGATTGATAATCATTTTGTGCTATTCTTATGTAAACTGACATATATATGTATATATATATATATATATATATATACACGATACAGGTATGTTGCAGACCTGCTAGGTCTGCAACTGGGCTGTTAGCTGCCTAATATTATCCTGAAAGGAAAGGCTCGCTCTTCCGTGCGTATATCACAGGATAACATTAGGCAGCTAACAGCCCAGTTGCAGACCTAGCAGGTCTGCAACATACCTGTATCGTGACAAGTTATTGATTTTGTTTTTTCTGAATTTGTAGTGTTGTTAACATTGAAAAACAGCAATTTTTTTGGTACATGGGGAATAACCTGAGCAGATAATCAGCAATGTTGATAAACTTAATTTCATTAATTTACATTAACAACAGCACACATCGGTGGACCTGAAAAAGTGGGGAGTGTGAGCAGCAACGGCTGTGGAGAACTCCTGGTATGATTCTGGTTCTTGCTGGTTCTTGAACATGATTTTAGAATAGATCTTGGTTCTTGCTGAAACTGAATCCCCATCTTAAGCCTGAGATGAATCTTGGTTCTTGCTGGATCCCTATGCATATTCCAGGCTGGGTCTTGGTTCTTGCTGAATCCCTCAACATAATGCCGGGCTGGATGTTGGTCCTTGCTGGGTTTCCTATGTCCAATCCAAGCTGGATCTGGGTTCTTGCTGGTTCTTTCAGTTTGGTATCAGGCTGGATCCTGGTTCTTGCTGGATCTTCCATTTTCAAGTCAAGCTGGATCCTGGTTCTTGTTGGATCTTTTGGCATATTGTCAAGCTGGATCCTGGTTCTTGCCGGATCTTTCGACTTATTGCCAGACTGGTTCCTGGGTTCTTCCTGGCTTCGGAACCAGGAACCAGGAACCGGTTCCAGGCAAGAAATCTTGGGAACCAGGCACATGTCGGGAGCCAATATATCTTGCCGTTGTGTCTGGAAATCGTGCTTACGAACGCCCGCTTTGAACGACTCGACAGCAATATTTTTATTGGCCTCGATCGCCGCATGCTATTGAAATGGCGGGATGTGAATAACGCTATTATGACAACATGGATGCCTGTGCGACCTTGAAATAGTCTCCCCGAAATAGTCTGCATGTCTTCGCGAGCGTGCTCTCAGAAACTAGATGGTTTAGGCCTTGAGAACATTGGGGCTGTGAACTGCACTGAATGATCTTCAAGGTGGCTATTTCAGTTAAAAAGCCCATACAAAGAAGGAACACTTCCTTTAAAGGGAGACTTTGTCGTGGAGGCTGTTTCAAGGCCTTTCAGACATTCATGACGTCATAATAACGTCATTCATGTCCTGTCATCTATTGTTCATGCGGCGGCCAAGGCCAAGAAAGACATGATTGTTGAGCCGTGCATGTTTGGTGTTCGTGAGCACGATTTCCAGACATAACGGCGGCCAATTGGCTCTCAGTCAGTGCTGTGTGAGGTGCGATGACACAACCAAACAATGACGTACTGAGGAGCATATTTACTGAAAAAAGATGTTGTATTATCTCGAGCAGTCTTTTTCGGTTGAGCGAATACCAATAGTTATACGTGAGCTTATTTCATTGTACCTGGTGCTTCGTTCATTCTTTTCAAGCGTGGAACATTCCTCTTTAAAACTCCCCCTGAACTAGATTCTTTTTTCATAAATCTTATCTGAATGGTTTGCATGGCTAGCTTTAGGTGCGAGGTATCTGCCAAGGATAACTAACTGCGTTTTCCCTGCACCCATCATCCAAGTTGTGACGTCCAGTTCAGCGGATAATTTCACCCCCGCCCTTTTGCCAGATTGGATTGCAGAAGCGTCTCCGCGTCGTGCAATGCTGCGACACGTGCGCGCGGACCTAGTTTGAATGCCTGCTTGTTTTTTTTTAAAGATCTTAAGAGAAACGGTAGAAATGAAAATTTTGTTCTTCAGAGCAGTTTTTCCTCTTAGAAGCGTATCAATAGTTATAAGTGAGTTTATTCATCTTACCTGATACTTGCTCCAATATCTTCAAATGTAGAACATTCCCTTTAAGCGAAACAGTGAACTTACCTGAGCAAGACAAGCGATGGTGCCCGCACATCGTGCCTGTGCCGCGACCCAGCATATGATGACAGTACCTTTCTGTAGCTTTGATATCTAGCTACGGGAATGAAATTGGTGAGGCCCACGCAGGGTCTCTGAATATTCCGCATTAAATGGGATGAATCTCCTGACAAAAAAGGACGTCGGAATGCTGTTTTCACGTTGGGAATAGAAGCCGCTCACTTGTCAGCCCATTGCCAGTATGTAAACGTGGAGTAGGGTTTCGCAGCGGTGTGTGGGTATAACTAAACAAATCACTGACAACTTACCTATTCACGTCGCTCGTCGTTTTACATGTCTGGCTCGCTTTTTTGGCTGTCGCCATTTATTCAGGAATATATTAATGCATGAACTAAATTTGGCATGAGTGGGAGAAGGAGGGAGGCACAGCCCACGGGGCCACCACATGACCTCGCCTCTGATGATCAGGACACTGCTGGATTTCTGGGCGGCATAACGGCACATCAGTTGACCGTTGGCAGTCCTGCCACCTGCGGCGCCATCTCCGCCTGGGATCACCGTCTGCGGACGGAAGGAGGAGCCGCGAGGACGACCTGGCGGCCCCACCCAAACCGGTGGACCGGTCCACGGGGCCGGCCTTGAGGTGAGCTACAGTGGCGGGCTCAGGGTTTGGCCAAGGGACATGCAAATCTACTGGGCCCCACTAACATGAGTGGTCTCCACCTCGTTGACAGGACAGCCCCCCCCCCCCCCCCCCCGTCAAACACACACTAAAAAGCTGATACCTGAAAGCGGCGTCGGCCATTCACGATTAGTTTCTGCCCGAAGCGCTACGATTTTTTCTAAGTTACGGGCTTGACAAAACGGGCCAGTGCATTTGGGTGGCACTGAAGCTAAGAAGTGACATTTATGCTGCAAACCCGTAACGCATGCAGCCTGCGATATCGAATGAACAATATACTCAGCATATATGAGTATCTGCTAGCATATAGGTCGGTGCGTCAGGAGACCCAGGGCGCAGCCAGAGCCTTGGCAGGATGGGGTGTGAGACACATGATTAAAAAAGGACCCCTGATGGTTAAAGGCTTGCACAAATGTTGTAAATGGTCCAGTTGTTAATGACATGTACGATTGCAACCGTTCGTCGCCAGCTGGCTGGTGTGGGGTCCGAGGTCCAGTGCATGGTGCCTCTCGCGAGTACCTAGTAGGGACACCATTCAAGCACCGAAGTACTTTTGAATCTTAAACAGAAGTTAAAACAATACAGTTAAAACAGTTAAAGTTAAAACAGACGGTAAGTAGAGGAAACTTTTATGAAGTTCTGGGAATGTCTTTTTTTGGGGGGGGGCCAACACATACTCTCAGAGTTTTTTTGGGGGGAGTCATGGCCCCGTGCCCCCTCCCCCCCCCCAGGATCCGCCTATGAAGCGATGGCTACCACTTTAGAGGACAATCTCAAATATGAAGAAAAAAAGATGCGCACTAGCCTGATCTTTGTGGGGTACGGATTTATTTTGAAGTACTTTCTGAAGCATTATTTTATGACGGTCGTTTTCACGCACACGGCACACGCCGGCTGATATTACTTGCCGTGCCCAACGCCATTCAGTTTCACGGCAAATGCAACCCCCGCCATCGCTGTTCTCGCTCCTTAGAATGCGAGCGCGCAGGACTCGAAACTTTATGATGTAATTTGTTTCACTAATCGTGTTTGTAAAAAAATAAGCGTCATCAGACAAACCTAGGCTGGTCTTTTTCGTTTTTGAACTCATGTTTACCCACTCTTTTCAACACTTATGAGACCCCTCAGTTTGCCGGGCGAAGGCTTCCTTGTGTAAAATACTGGGAAGGGGGGGGGGGGCACATTAGTGTTCCCTGTCAAGGGCTGAAGCGTCATGCCATCCCAGTGCGGGGGCCCTCCAACTGTCATTCTGGCGACGGAGAGCGCTTCCCCTGGTCGAACCGGAGGGCCTTGGAAGGATACATAATATCATGTTGGTCACCTCCCTGACGCGGGAGGTCTTTCAAGCGGTGCAGATAGCCCCGGATCGACACAGGAACCCTCAGTGATGCAAAAAGATCCCTGACCGCCGCGGGCGGTCCAATAATTGACATATAGACTCCGATTTGCCTCAACTGGTACATGGCTGGAATTGGGTTGGAGGGTTTACCGCCTGGTACTGGGGAGCAGGCGGGGGGGGGGGGGGGGGCTGACTGACACGGGGCCCTGCTGTCGTCTCAATGAGAACACTCACTCTGTGTTCTCAGGTGTCCTTTCATTGTCAGAGGGCCCTGACCAAGGCAAAAGGCACTCTGGCATACGGGTCCCGCCCCCGTACCTGTTCAGCAAACGTGTTCAACGCTGACTCGAGGCCCCTCCTTGACACAAGGCTTTCTGTTAGGCATTGTGGGCCCCTGACTACATGAACCCTACTGCGGCACTGGCACTGCGGGGCACTCGAGTGCCCCGACCAATGCAACAGTGCTGTTGGTGGCCTCTGGCCAAAAAGAGGTCGGCACTATCCCATGAGCTCCCAATCGATGCCAGCGGCCCCCTGACTAGCATGCCCTACGGGCTAGCACGCCCTACGGGCGGTGTCCTTATCGTGACCTACGGCCAGTCTTCCAGGCCCTTCGGCCCCTTCAGCCATTCAACCGATCCCTTGACCCTTGATGCTGAGGGCCCTTTGGCCCTCCTCCCGGCCTCCTCAAGCAAAGCCTGTGACGGAATCGGGGATACTTGCCGACATATGACACTCTGTTGGGCATTGTGGGGCCCCTGGCCGGCACAGGGGCCCCAATCATTGTTTCAGGGACTGAGACCAATGCAAATCGTGGGCCGCGCCCTCGCTCCGGCTTGATAAATAGGTTTCCAGGGTTCAGGCAGAAACGGAGTCAACTGTCGGTGGTGATGGTCTCTGGCCGAGGTAGACGCCCCTGGCCCGCATTGTCTAATTGTGTTATCAATCGGTTCAAGAGGACTCTGACAGATATTTCAGGCCACGGCTGTGCGGGCCAGGATCCTTTATGTCACCTAGAGCCATCTCTATTACGCCTCCCAATCACGGGTGTCAATTCTTATTCTTTTGTGAGGGTCCTGGCCCCCCATGTTGAGTTGGGCCCCCAATATTGGCTTGTCCCCCCCCCCCCAATGTGTTTGCCTGGAATACTACAAAAAAGAACGTGGGTAAGAGAAGATCATAACGCAAAGACTTTCTTGATTTCCTTGATCTGCGTAATGGTGCCTCGTGCCACTCTCATAACAAAAAGTCTTGGTAAGGTGGTCCCTAAAGAGGCGCCTTCACGTGCCGATCAGAAGAGACTCGTGCGTCCAGTGTCTGCTCCCTGAATCATACCCTGCATGACTTCCATGCTGCTTAGATTAAAGACTTTTATGATTATATAAAGACTAAAAACATATATTGCGCTTAATAAAAATAAAGTGGGCTAAATCCGGTGAGACATATGAGGGGTATGTTGTCGGGCCTGCGGTTCTACCCCCCAATAATTTACAAAAATTGCCAACTCTGCTCTCAATTGGCCCTTGATCGTCGTCTTCATCGGGCTCTCGATCCCTTTTCTGGCCTAATTACACACTGTAATTGGGCGACTTGCGGCCCCTTTCCAACACGGAAGCCCTATTAGACACTGTGGGTCCCCGAAAGACGCTGGGGTCCAAACCAGCATAGGTCTCTGGTCCCGGCTTTGTCCTGCTTGGGAAACGGGCCCTCGTAACCTAAGTGTGCATGTGTGGAGAGCGGTTGGGGGGGGGGGAGGCTATTATCCATTGTCCCGCACACTGCGAGCCCCTGATTTCCAGAGGGGCCTCTAAGTGTTTCAAAGGCCCAGACCAATCCAAGTTGCGGGCCTTGGCCTCGTCCCTGCTTGAAAAATAGACCCCCAGGTTTCAAAATGGCACGGAACCGGCTGTTCGATTTTGGTCGCCTGTGGCTAAAAAAGAGGCCCACATGTTCTCAGGTGGCTCCCAATCGGTGTCAGAAGCCCTCTGTCTGACCTTTGATGATCCAATGTGACCTTAAGCCAGACTTCCGGAAACTTAGGCCCCCCAATCAAGCCTTTGATCGCTGGTCCCGGGTGTATCTTCGGGCCCCTCTTCGGGTCTCCTCACACGCTGCCCCTGGCAGTCTCGGGGCCCCTGCCGATACAGGAGCCCCTGCTAGGCAGTGTGCGCCCCTAACAGAGCGGGTCCATCATTCCCTCAGGGCCTCCTACCAACATAAATCGCGGGGGCCCGGCCTTGTCTCGGTTAAGAAGCGGGCCCTCACGCCCATGCCGACACAGGGCTGACGGTGGGGTATTCGTAGTGTCTGACCAAAATAGAGGTCCTCTTTGACTGATCTGCTTTATCTGCCTGGCTTATCTTATCTTATCTTATATTATCTTATCTAGCTTTTTATGGCTGATCGGCTTTAAGTGCCCTATGGCTGGCATTTGAGGGCACAGTGCTGAGAGCCGGGCCCCTAGCTACGATTTAAGACCAGCTCTTCGGGCCCTCTGGGCCTACAAACCCGACCATTAATCGTGGATCCCGAGGAACCCGAAGGGCCCCTTGGGATCCAAGGGGGACCGGTACGTGCCTCTGAACCCTCCCCCGTGTTCGCGCCATTGCGCCCATGTCATGATTTTCGTTTCGCTTAGCTGTTGAATAAGTGACACTCACTACGCTCGACCATCACATTCTTAGGACAGTCTGAACGTTGCCATATTTCAAAATTATTCATTATTGCCAAAAGAAAAGCACAGCATTAGTCATTATCTGTCAGCTGGTCATAGCATGAACTAGTCGGCAAGCTGCCAGAAATCGGCTAGTCGCAGTCATTTTTTGGACCAAGTGCTGTGTCTCATTTTAATGGCGTTTAGTAGCCTACCTTGGGCCACTTTGTCATATCTTCGCGGCCTTAAATTGGCAAGATCCGTCATAATGTGGCCAAAATGAGCGCACCCCATCTATGTACCTACGCGGTACGTATAGCTTTCCAGGACTGCGCAGTCAGATAGCTTCCCGGATGAAAAAACATGGGGATCTTAAAAGTCGGTGTCCTATATTTGAGAGTTTTTTGAAGGGAGCACAAATTCCAGGGGCAACAGCGTCGTTCGTCTCTCATTGACGAAATCCTTGATCCGCCCCTAGACTCAAGATGCGTCTCTCTGCCACTAGCATGACAGGTAAATGTAAATGGACCATCCTGCCTCCAAGCACGCTTGGACCAGGGACAATAGTTTGGCCGGACACTTACTGAGGTCAGCCCCGACCGCACGTCCTGCTCTGCCGGCGCTAAGATGTGCAACACGTGCAAAGTGGGACTACCCGCTCGGTGTCACACCAAAAACACTGTTGACACTGATGACTGATGACTGTGACATGTGTGATGATGACTGATGACTGTCATCTGATGACTGATGACTGTGACGTGTGGGATACCCAGCAAGCTGCTCACGTCGTTGGATGAAGAATAATTACCTTGAATACTTAATGTACAACTCCGTGTCGTTAACAAAATTACGCCCGTTGCACTTAGAGATAATGTCTCGCTTGTACGCCCCATGGTCAATTTTAGCTTCGGAGTCGTTCAAAATCTCGATAATTCATGTGTGTCAGGTCAAAGATTAGCCGAAATGAGAACCCAGCAGCCATCCCTGAAATTCAAATCTTCTTCTTAGCCTTCATCGTTCCTTCGCATTGAATTCCAGCACTAGGGCCTGTTTAGTGTATGACATCATCGTAACAAGTAGCATATGGATATGTATTTCAGTGTTATTGTTTTTTGACGTGATTGACACCAAGGAAGGGCGATGTCCGAAACGTATCTATCATTCATTCTTAGGTTCAATCGTATCACTATGAGCACATGACTTATTTCAGCTCCTTTTCGGCAAAACAACTAAACTCTTTAATACGCGGGGTTAACTTTGAGGGTGGGGAGGTCATACAATCTTCCAGGGAAGACCAAATGCTGCTAGCATTTTTTCCTTACCTAGCCCGCGAGAAGAGCCACGGTTCAGGTCAAACTCTAAACCCATGTGTCCCAGCAGGTCAACCTATACGACCCTGGAAACAGCATGGAGCCCCCGAGCAAATGGAAAGAACCCGTGGAGGGCTCCTGAGCGACTGATAGCGCCAAGCAGGCAAGCGTACAGGACCTCCATCGACAGTGTCGGGGCCTCCCTCTAACCTTTTTTCCTTTCATAGGAAGGACCAAGTACAATTTGGAGCCGCTCAGCTGAGAAGTGAGGAGTGCCCACGTAGGCCAGCACATCAGGCCTTCCGCAACAGCGTGATGTCCTGAGCACATGGGCAGAACCCAAGACCAATGTGCAGTGCCCCGGAACAAGCTAGAGTACCCTGGGTGATAATCATAAAGGCCGCAGTAACAGCGAAGGCCTTCCAAGACAAAGGGAATTTCATATAAGCGGCCCCTGTGAGATCGAGGATACCGAGGTATGTTAAAATACGCGCTCGGACGGGGGTCAAATTCACCCCTCCAAAGGTTTTCCGGAATGGTTTCCGAGCAGCGCGGCGAAGCCACGCCAAATTTTGCATGGCTGTAGTCAACTGAATGGCGCATGGTTTGGTATCAAAAATTTACAAGCACTTTGTAAGGCTGCTGACCTATGGCACGTCAAAGTCAGACCATGGTTTCAGCGAAGTCAATTTCTAGGGAATCATTCAATCTGATGCAACCATAAAGTGTTAGACAAAGCCATACATGCCTGAGATCTCTCTTAGGCAACACAGCACCTTAATAAACAAATTTCATTGACCTAGGGTCAGGTATGAAGGTCAGACCAAGAGCAAAGTCAGACCACAAGCAAAGGTCAGCACTTGTTTTTTATTTTATGGCTTGCTGTATGGGGTAGTTTCTGGTGCTCATTTCGAATCTATTGATAACAGGACCGCATTACACATCTTCCGTGGTCTTCTTAAAGGTACGAAAACGTTACTGACCGAAGACGAATCAGGTCAACACCCTGTTTTTAGGAACATATTGCCTACCACAATCTTTGTCGCTTATCCAAACGCAAAACGCAAAGCGGTATTGTATGATTTTAATCACCATGACCATCAAAAGGTCAAACAGGGTCACTGACCTTAAATGAGCATGTGAATTTTTGCTTAGAGCAGTTATCTAGGTTCTCGCCACACTTTGGAAAACAACCTGAAATTTGACCTTGTTTGACCTTACTTGACCAAAAGGCTATGACCTAGGAACCTCGAACTTTGACTTAAGTGAGTTCACGTACAGGACAACACACCCTGTGAATTATATGTCACTAGCTCTTTTAGTTCCTGAGATATGTGGGGAATTCAATCAAATTGACATCCTACCCGAGCGAATGGAAGCCAACCGACCTGGCCGGGCGCGTGTTAACACGGGGTGATGATCCTGTGGTCGCCGTGGGTTCTTGGACTGAGCGAAAAGAGCCAAAGAACAAGATGGTGACCCCCTGAATGATCGGGAGTGTCTCAGCAGGTATCTGACTGAAAAGTCGAGTGAAAAAAATCGAACAAAGAAAGGCGAACAATGAAATGCCGGCAGGTATACAAGTCGGATCGGAAAAGTTAACGGCGAAAAAAGCCAAAGGGATAAGTGCCGACAGGAATCAAAGTCGAATGGGATAAGGTCAACAAAGATAAAAGTTGGCAGGGACCAAATATTGAAAAAACACCACCGGTGTGAACCAAAAGACCAGTGGGAGCCTCGAAACAGTGTCCGGTGTTTGTAAAGGAACCGATGGGAACCGGGAAGGCAGATGGTGTTTGTAAAATGTCAGTGTAAACCAGGAGACGGGTTCCAGTCTTTTAAAGAAACCAATGGGAACTAGGAACCCCTAATTTTCTTTGTGGAAGAACCAGCGAGAACTCAGAACCAATGTGCTATGTTTGCCAATACAACCAACGCCAATGGATACTGTGTATGTACGAACAACCAATAGGATCCGGGGGGCGGTGGGCGGAATTTATGCAATAACCAGCCAGAACCAAGGATCCAAAATCTCGTTGCCATGAGAAGAGATGAATGGGAACCAGGACCCCACATTGGGAACCAGACGCGTGTCTGTCTCGCATCATGACTGACGAAAAACGGGACTCGCGACGGGTGCTGGTGCCTGCCAGCTCTTGTCATGGGCGCCGATACTGCTCGCGATCGGTCCAGAATGTCCGTAAAGAGGAAATTTTCATAGGAATAGATAGAGGCTAGCAGGATGCAGATCTATGCTATGCTATGCAGATCAGATAGCAGATCAGTCACCTGATAGCCTCAGGATGCGTTCCGTATGGTTAGGTTGTAAAGGCTCGAACGCTGTTTTTCTGCCAGGCGCGTTTGCCGGGTGAGCAAAAGTGGGCCCGCGAATCCTGGGCAGCGAAGCCCACTGAATTCACTGGACCTCCGAATGCACTCCCTTCATGCCCTTCCATGCCGGACGTCGAATCATTAAAGGGACTGTTTCGCATTTGTATGGGAGTTTGAACTGAAATAGCCATCTTGAAGCTCATTCGGGGCAGTTCACAGCCCTGCCCTTCTTAAGACCTAAACCCTTCTAGATTCTGAGCCACACGCTCGCGAAGATGTGCATAATATTTTCGAGGGACTATTTCAAGGTCACATGCGGATTCATGGCATAATGTCATTAGTATCTTACCATGCAAAGATCAAGGCCAAGAAAGATATAATTGTCATGTCATGTATATATGGCATTCATGAGCACAATTTTCAGGTATAACGGCCGTTAATTGACTCTCAGTCAATGTTGTGCAAGGTACGATGACACAATTAAACGACTCATTGAGAAGCATATTAACTAGAGAAGTCTAGAGGAGTGTGTCGTGTGAGTGTTGTCTAGTCTAGTCTAGTGTTGTCTAGAGGAGTCTTTTCCGCTCAAAAGCATACCCATAGTTATATGTGAGCTTATTTCATCATATCTGATGCTTCGTTCAATTTCTTCAAATGTGAAACATTCGCTTTTGCTTCTCTTTTTATTAATTCACTCCGAATGGTTTGCTTGGGTATCTCTAGGCGCAAGGTATCTGCTAAAGATGACTTGCTGCGAATGTCCGGAACCCATCACCCAAGCCGTGACGTCCAGTTCAACAGATAACTCTGCCCCCAGCTTTTGGCCGGACTCGATTGCAGAAGGGTCTCCGCACCGCGCGATGCTGTGACACGTGCGCCTGGACTTGGATTTGAACACCTGGTTGTTTACTTACATCAAATTGAATGTCAGACTTTGCCCAACACTTCAAATTGTTGTCCATTATATTGCTTTCCAATCTGACCTTTGTCCCTGTCGACTTGTATCCCTTATGCCCTTTTCTGATTTCAGTTGTCCTTCAGACTTTTGCTATAGAGGTGTTTTGCAATCTTCTACCGCTGTCCTCTTTTATTTGCACTGTTTATACAACATTTTCGTTCGAATTTTCACGCTCGAATTCTTTCTATTCGGGCTTTCTTTTATTCGAGTTTTTGCTCGGGAATTGCTCCCCCCCCCCACACATGTAAAAAAGGGTCCCTGCGAAAGCATGAAGCCTCTGGGAAATAATAGAAAGCCAATGCCGATGTGCAGGAATCCTAAGCGATCGAGAGTAGCCCGGCAGGTCAATATCTGGGGCCCCGACGGTAGCGTAAGGCACCACCTTCGGTCACGCTCGGCCTGCCTCAGCTGGGAGGTAACCAAGGCCAATGCGGAAGGACCCTTATAAATATGAATTATTTTTGTCTGCCTATGGGCTCATCATCGTATCTTGAGGTCCTTGCTGGCTGCCTGGGGGCCCCAAGCTGTCCATTTTTGTATTTTGTGTTAAAAGCCTGCACTCCTCTGCCGACGCGCAGCGAAAGCCCTGCGCGGGGAAGGGATGTTGACACAGGATCCCTGAGAGCTAAAGCCCCTCCCCAGAACAAATCACCGGCTACGGCCCAACTAATTTCGAGGAGGGCCCACAATTTTTCACGTTTTTTGGTACTTTTATCATCTTTTACCTGAACAGAAGTCAGAAGTTACTGGAAGATGTAATTCCGTCTGTATTTTGACGTCAATAAGCTGAAGGAAGCGGGAGTAAAATAACTGCATGGAATGATTCGCCGACGCTTTTCATTTTTTAGTGGTTCAGTGGGCTCTCTGAATCTTCAGGAATGTTAGTCTAGGTTCTACAGAGATGTTGAGAGCCTTGTTAACGTAGATTGCAGATAAAAAAGGGTCGCAAATTTGCGTTAGTACGGCCACCGCACGTCGGTCTGGGAATTTTCAACCTTTAGCCAGAATTGATTAGTGAGAAAATTATGTAGCATAGTTTTGAACATGCGCTCTCGCAAGTCTTCGGAACAAAAGCCCAGCTGCGCGACGTTGCAGTCCCTGTCGCACCATGTCGGCCCGCTGCTAACACTAGGCGGCGGCCATCGGACAAACGGAAAGGATGACACAGTCTGGGATAAATACCGTTGAACGTCGTAGAACATCGTTTCCCTCGTTTGAAACGAGGTCCTGATGCGTATGTTTCATTTGTATCGACTTTTGAATTGATAACAGGAATGGATCGACGCGTACAGTACCGCGCGCCGGCGCCGGAATGTGGTGATGAAGCTGGAAGTGTAAGGGAAGAATCTGTAAAAGTAAGGGCGAGGTATATTTCCCAGTATTATATCAGTAATATTCAGTAACATCGGCAGCAGCCAACGTCTGTCGGTTTTGCGGAAACTGCGATCCCAGTTACGGAAGCTCGTGCTCGCAAGATTACGAGCGCGCAGGCTCAAAGTTTTATATGTAATTTGTTGTACATGTCGATTCTGTAAAAGGATGGATGTTCTCAGGCAAACATGCGTCGACCTTTCCCCTGGTAAGGGGCCCCGTGGGTAGAACACTAGGAGCACACTATCGTGCCCGGTCAAGGACTGAAGAGTCATTGCGTCCCGGCACAGGGGGCCTCCGGCTGCCATTCTGACGACACGGAGCAAAGTCCCCTGTCCGACCCGGAGGCACTTAGATATCATGCATTGATCCCCTTCCTGACGCGGGAGGCGCTCTGGCCCGGGCAGTTCGCCCCAGATTGACGCAGAAGCCCTGATTGGCGCAGCAAGATCTCCTATCGCCGCAGATGGTACAACACTTGGCGCAGACTCCAGTTCGGCTTAACGATCCCTTGGTTGAAATGGGGCAGATCTCCCCCCCCCCCTACCCCACCCCCGTTCGGTACCAGGGCCTTGAATGGCACAGGACCCTTCCACTGTCTCAATGAAAAACACTCATCATAAGCAGTCTGTTTTTTTATCATTGCTAGAGGGCCCTGACCAACACAAGAGGCTCTCTGGCACTTGATCCCCATTTTATAAATAGTTAATTTCCGCCCCTGTTCGGCTTATATTCCCGTGGCCGCCTCAAGGCGCTCTGTTGACACAGGACGCCCTGTTAGGCACGGCGGGCCCCTGACCGATACAGGAGCCCCTCATTGGTGCAGGGGCCCCTACCAATGCAAATCGCAGGCCTCGTCCAGGCTTGATAAATGGACTCCCAGAGCTCAGACAGACACAAAGCGAACTGTTCGGTGTTGGTGGTCTCTGGTAGAAATAGGGGCCCACATTGTTCCAGGGGTCCTCATTCGGAGTAATCGTCACTATGACCGACATTCGAGGCCACGGCCTTACGGGTGAAGATCCTTAACGTGACTACCCTTCGGGCCCTTCGGCCTTTCAGTCGGGCCTTCGATCTCTGGTCGCGTGCTTTTCTGGACAGTCAGTGTTTCAAATTCGGCCGCTTGGGTAGAAAGGATGTCAATGTTTTTTTCTCATGCTTTCGCAGCCCCAGCTTGGGATCCACTGCCCGTTGTTCGTCCCTTGTCCAAGCTCGCCCAATCAGCATCGACCCGAGCGGCGGTCAACCCAGCGTCTTAACGCCTCGGGCTTGGACAATTGGCCCGACAGGTCAGATGTCACGGTTTGAGGTCAAAGGGCACCGGGTTGGCGGTCAACGCGCTGTGCATGCGGGGTTCGCTGTGTAGCCATAATTCTGGCAGAATGAACTTATTTTTAAGTGCTGCACGCCTTGCTCGATGCATTTTGGGACGTCAGGGATAGCTACTACGGATGGTGGGTCAGTTTAACCCACCCACCCTCACCCCTACCCCTATGAATCTGCCGGGATAACTCTCAGGCGGTGTGAGGTAACAATCTCAACCTTTGAATACCCATTTGCAATTTAACACGCGCCAGGGCCTCGGATAACATGTTAACTGGGGGGGGGGGGGGGGGGCAGATGCCCCTGTAGAGACCGAAATTTCCCCCCGCCCCAGTGATCTCATTTTGCCCCTCCAGTGGGAGGTCAAACGGAGATAAGCAAAAACGGCAGTGCACTGCCTGAGTAGAGAAATCAGCGATGGTGGAACATGCCTGAGGCTCACATTTACGAACGACAACGTTATTATCTTTTTTATAGTTTTTCACGTATTCTTCATCATATGGTAACTTCTTGGCAGCCGGCGATTTTTTTACTAAGGCACTTAACGACTGCAGCATATACAAATTCGTTGCTTGGCAACGGCGGCAAACCCGGGTGGTAGAAGCAAGGCACTATAAGCGTCAATTCAATTACCTGTGGCGGATCCGTTGTCGATTGGTGTAATCGTTCAGGTCGCTGGGTTGTGCAATGGATATACGGCGGCTCTTTGCGAAAAAGGTAGCTATTTGATGCTCTTTCATCCCCAGCTCGATATGCACTGTGCAGTTCTGCCTGTGCAGTCAGGCATGCCGCATTCTGCAGGTTTGAATGGCGTGGCTCACTATAACTACTACATTTCGTGGGATGCCAAAAGCAGGAGATAGAAGCAAACTGAAATTTTATATGCAATTCGCGAAATATCGAAATAATCAGAGATCCGTAGGAGAAGTTGTTTATTGCGATCTGTAAGTAAAGACACGTGTTCTACTCATTACTTAGCCCGAATTTCATTTGGTATGGCCGACAAAAATGCACCATTTCCTTAAAAACGGCATTCAGCCAGCTATGGAAAGCTTGTGTTAATATATTTGATTTCACTCATTACTCTGTTAGGGCTCATTGATCCTGTTCCTTTATTGAGCTTCTTCAGCCTTTACTGCTAGAAAGAGTTCATTCCTGGCCCAGGGGAATGTTCATCGTTCAGCACGGCCACGGCAAGGGAAGGGGCTGGGAATGGATCAATGGCCCCAAAACAACTCCCCATTCTCATTCCCCCCCCCCCCCTCCCGGTAGTGGACATGATAGGATCAGGTGCGAGGGATTCTGGAAAAAACAAGTCTGACCAAAATCTTAGTGGGTACTGACATTCCAGAAAAGGCTGTCTTCCATGGCAGAAGTTACACGAAACTCAGGATTCTTTCAACGGAACACCGGCGGTAGCAGCCTATGTGATGTTCAATGAACCGACATTGAACTTGTTTAGGCTTACAACGCCGGCACTTTGCCGTGACCAGAAAAGGTATGATTTGAATAGGATGGGGTGGGGGGTAGGAGGAGGGTTCTCCCCTTCCCTGCTTTTTTCGTGGTGGAGCATTGGGGAGTAGTTGTACACGGAAAGACAATGTAAAATGAAGTACCGCCCCCCTCCCTCGCCCACAACGCACACGCTCATTTGGTCGCACATACATCTTTGCCAACGTATGGTGGTTTGCACTGGGTGTTTTGTGATCAGGTGCTGGTAAATACCAGTTCAAGTGAAACATGCCGAGTCCGGTTAACATTATGTGTGGATTTTAGGATGGCTCCGGCGTCGGGTCGGCATCACTTTTCGAACGAATGCAATACCTCTCAGTACGGTTTGCGTTAACTGCTGTATCTATGTTTCCATGCTTCATCCGGGCCCATTCCCGTTCCCGATTCCCGCACCACTGCTGCTGATGATGGCAAAGTGGACGTTGACGAAGGACAGCCTGTTGCAAAAAGGATGGCTATGCTTGGTTAGTTAGGACAACAGTTTGCTTCTATTGTTTTACGTTTCTACCCATCAAGGTATTTTAGACCAAAACAGCTGGGCATTTGTTGCAAACCCTCTTTTCCTGATATGTGATCACCACCCATTATTTGTTCCTGTGTAAATGTTACGTTACCGATCAAATCATCAGGTGAACCAGCAGCAAAGCGCTACCGAGATTTGACTCCGGTGATCATTAACGTCCCCGCCGGGCTTCAGATGGTCCTTCGCCCGGCCGGAGAAAGGGCGGATTTCCACCCCTCCTCCCATGATCTCGGCCCCCATCGATGGCATGGAAAAAAGGCACCGGCAGAAAAGTCTTGACGATATAAGGCGACAGCACGTGTACTTTTTGCCCAGGTCAATGCTGGGGTCACCACAGGCCACGAACAGATCAAGATGCATGAGTGGGATTAAATGAGCATATGCCATATTCTGACCGGGAGAAACTGAGGTTAAACGGCAAATATTAAATTTTGAGGCTATGAGGGGTAAAATGAAACAATTTCTAACTTTTCACGTGGGTTAGGTCAAGTATATGATTATTCCAAAATGGCCCACATGGACAAGGATAACAAATTTTCTTTCTTTTTGCCCGTGGCCAAAATGGTATGGCCGAATTATATTTATGACTATGTGAGGTTACAAAGCACCGAGGTAAGGAGGTAACAAAGCACCGAGTGTCATTTTAGGTGACGCAAAGGTCAAGCTTAAGGTCAAGTGAGGTCAAATTTTCAAACGCTCAGAATCGAAGAATTCAGTGTTTTGACAGGGACGTTGTATCAGAATGTTTTTCAGGTAGGAGCACGTCCAGTGATGACTGTGAGAGGTCAAGAGATGCATTTTACTTGTCTTGCACTTCGACGACCTCCGGTCCCCAGAGCTACTTTTGCTGCACACGGCATGCATGAGGAAAGTTCTTACGTTCATCCAGCATCTGATTTAGTACCTTAGTTTGCTTTTTAACATCGTTTTTACATACCACAGCGGCCCATTTACGACCAAAAGATATTTCGCGCACATCTGAAGTCAAAACAGGCCCTTGACCTAGGAAGGCCTCTGTCGACCTTTTTTTATCTTCAATGCCATTAAAGACTATTTTGACCGTGAATTCGAATACAGCATCCATTTTTACCCTGCAGTCTAACATACTGCCGACTATGGACGAACAGGCTGTGTTTTACAAAATGTACCCGCATCGTTGGGTCGCGGCCTTACCTAAGGTCACGGTGCTCTGACGACACGATGGTGGTAAATGGTGGGGACATGCTGTTGATGTTATATCAGCATCAGCAGGCCGCATGAATTTAACAGTGACCTGTTGAAGCTTGAGCGGCTGTATTTTTAGTTTGCATCTCACTGGTGTTAGGTGCATTGCAGAACAAGTAAATAGCTCATACAGTTGCGCTTCGTGTCGTTTCACTGTAACCTGCCATAAATGCACCTTTTGAACTAATATAGGATAAAAAATATCCCATTGATCTGATACTGAAGAAAGCATACGAAACGCGTAATCATATTTAGTGACTCGTGTGGTGACAACCCTGGTGTGACTGACCCGCGGCGAGATATTTATGCCCTGAAAGCCTGACGCTTATGTTATACGAGCGTTGTCGTGCCATTTTATCAGAATGTTTGTCTAAACGGGACGCGTCACACAATTAGACCTCAAACTCCTTACAAAGGAGGAAACCATTTTCTCAATATTTGCATTACTGCCAGTGCCATGATATCTCCGAAAATAATATCCCGGTCTTCATCAACAGAAAGCAGAAGTTGGTAACTTGATACATGCAATCAGAAAATGTCTGTCATACTATCCTTGTGCCCTTTGGTGAGAATTCTCTCCTGTTCGTTGGTCAGTTCTAATCCTTGCAACTTCCCTGCTCCTAGATTCCACCCGGTATACTCAACCCGCCTCTTATGGAACGCTTCTCGCCGCTTCGACAATCTACCCTACTGCTTCGGAGACGCACCCTGTCACTCAAGCGGAACCGAGCCAGAGCAGTGCGACAACTGACGAGTGGTACAAGGGAGCCGAACCAAACGTTCAGTGGTTGTTGAACGCCTTCGACTGCCTTCTCCAAGAAAATCGGCAGATAAGCGGCAGGAAGCGAGCTGTGCTGGTGCGCACCATCTGCGCAGACCACGAGGTGGAGGCAGCCAAGGCTTCGGTAAACGGGCGGGTTTACATAGCCAGCGGCGTCAGAGCGGACAGCAAGGGGAACTGATGAGCGTGGTAGATCATATGCACGGAAAATCTCATGCTGCTGCTGTGGATGCGAAAAACCTGGAGCAGCAGTGGAATAGCGGAAAGCTCGAGACACCCGTGGATGTCCATCCTCAAGAGAACTGCCGCTGGTGTCACCAAGGCTCTTCTGGAGCTCGCCGTTGCTGTTCACAACGATAGCCTGCACGAGACTCTGGCCGATTGGTCGTTGCCAGCCCGCTCCCTCGCAGCGCTGCGCGAGCAGCGAGTCTGGACAGCTATAAGCGATGGTGGTTGGGAAGTGGACCTGCAGCCAACAGAGCCACCTCCTGCAGCTCTTCACTACAGAGATCCGGATATGTACCGGGAGATGCTCAGCGTCGTCGCTAAGATAGAGCAGGCCAAGACTGGCGCCAAGATTGCCGCTGGAGTTGTGTACAGACTACAGGTCGAAGGAAGTATGGACCGTCAGCAGCAAGACAACAAATTCGTGACTGCCGGAGTGGTCGATGCTGACGCTGAGCTGCAGACCTACATTCCAAGCGTGGTGGAACCGGAAGAAGATGGCGCAAAAGGTCTACTAGAGGCGGTCAACTGCTGTTGAAGGGCTGGATCTGCCTCTCGACAAGCTGGTTGGCTTGACCACGGACGGAGAGAGAGCGCCAACACGGGTCGCAGCAGTGGTCTCTGGAAAAGGCTCAATGATCTGCTGGGACGTGACCTTATCACCATCTGGTGCGTGTGTTACAGGAGTAGCCTAGCTCTGTCGAGTGTGGACAAGACGGTATCGGAGAACCTGCACTGGAAGACGGATCTGTGTGCTCTAATACCGCACTTCCGAACATCGAAGTCCAGGAACAAAAAGCTCCGTGAAGAGCAGCGAGAAGGTGGTTACTTTTCCCCCAGCACTTCAAGGTCCGTTTCGCTGAGCACTTGCTGTCGTCCATCAACGCTGTTCTGACGAACCTAGCGGCCTGTAGAAAAGTATGGCAGGAGACAGCATCAAAAGGCAGTAAGAAAGAGAAGGCTGAAGCCAAGGGCTTTATCAAGAAATGGGCCGCGGACAGCCGCGCAGTCCGTGTGACGAGCGTCATGGCCGACATCTGTGGAATTTTCTGCCACCTGCAGAAAAGATCCCAATGCCTCCGCCTGGTGGACAGGAGGAAAAGTTCGTCCCAGCTGCAGAAGAACCAGCCGTCAGAGCGCACAACAGCCTCGTTTTGACGAATAGAACATCTAAAGCTGTGGGTAATGAGATCGTTCAGGCCGCGACGAACTTCCTGGGCGACATGCTCGATGTCGAGCAGGAGCAAGTTGTGCAGGACATGTTCGCTATGATTGAGTCCAGGTCAGCGAAACAGTTCATCGCTGCCGGTCGCAGCTTGGCATCCGGGCTGTTCGGCAGAGAGAGCGTGGCCCAGTTCACAAGAGACGCCTGTGACCAGTGGCGCAAGATGAGCGACGCCAGGGACCGGCATCCTGACATGAAAGGCAAGATGATGGCGATGACGCAAAACGCTAAAGGTGTCTGCAAGCAGCTCTTGTCGTCGCTCCTCTGGGTCACTCCGCACAGCATGGGCACCGAGCGTGCCGTGTCGCGCTACAACACTGTGCGCAGCAGCCATCGCCTGGGCACGCGTCTGGCAACAGTGAACGACCGACTTGTCATCGGTGTCAACTGCTTGGGCACCGCGAGATTTGACCCGCGTCCGGCGGTGACGGCCTTCCCGGCAAGCAGACAGGCGCAACCGTCAGCCGGACCCGGCGGAGCACAAGCAGCGTAAATTTGCCAAGAACTTTTTCCGCTCCGAGTGATCGCTGCAAAGTGCACTGGGTCACGTTGGGAGCACGCGCGTCAGCGAACTGTGCAGTCGTGGAAGCCGTTTGGTTCCGGTCTGACCATGGCCGCCTGTGTGAATGACCTACTTTTGACTTTTCCTTTGAATGTGTTCAGCTTTGATGCCGCTCTTGGCGTGATTTGCTTCATTTTTATCCATTTGTCAACAGTTCATATGCAATGATGCACTGTCATGTGCATGACACAAGATGTACATAAAGCAAAGCCATCCTGGGTAAAACTGCCTGTTGTTTAACCATTAAGTTAACGAGCTCAGACAGGTCATAAGTCTGCTGCGGTGAGGTTGTAAAACAGGTTGGAAATGTTGAAACTTGATTTACGACATCTACCTCTATCATAGAAGCTTCGGAGGCTCAGCAAGATGGCATACGCGTCCGATGTCCTGAGTCTGCGTTCATCCATTACCACGCATTTACGTCAAGACGTGAAGCCGGATTGCTGAAAATGAGTTGAGTGAGATGCATCGTGCAGGCTTTTATTGTATTCAGATCGCTTACTGCGTGACAAAGGCTTATCAGCGGTTTCTCCTTCAGTTCCAGGTGAAATAAGTTCCACAGTTTCAGGTTAACAGTTCCAGGTGAAATAACCTGAAATGGAGATAGCTTCGAAGTTATTTCACTTAATCATTGATTTGGACGATCTTTCTAACGGCGGAATCTTCTGTAATGCTCTTGGCGGGACCTGGGCCCCACCAACATTTTTGGAGAAGCTCCACCCATTGTTGCTGCATTGATTTTCCGGTCGGTGCTGTCTTAGAAATTCAACGAAATCATCTGAGAGGTTTGATAAATGAGGGATGGGAACTATGATAATGTTTGGGTTGCCCCCCAGTGACAGTTCCCTGTCCGAGGCCCTGGCACGCGCCTGAGTGGCTGGTTGGATATCCTTCGCACGGATGTGGGTGGGGGTCAATTTGACTCTTCTGAGATCTCAGGAGCTAAGAGAGCTATAGAAACCAAATTCACAGCGTGATAGCCTGTACGTGAACTCCCTTAGGTCAAAGTTTAAGGTTCCTAGGTTGAGGTTCCTGGACCTTCAGGTCAAAAAAGGTCAAACAAGGTCAAGTTCCAGGTTGGTCTCCAAAATGTCCCCAGAACGTAGATAACCATTTCTAAGCAAAAGGTCACATTCTCATTCAAGGTCAGTGACCTTGTTTGACCTTTTGAAGGTCAAGGTGACCAAAATCATACAACATTTCTTTGAGTTTTGCATTTGACTGAGCGACAAGGATTACGCTAGGCATTATGTTCCTAAAACAAAATGTTGACCTGGGTCATTTTAGGTCAATGACCTATTCTGCCCTCTAAGAAGTCCATGGAAGATGTATCATGCGGTTCCTGCTATCAATAAACTCTAAATGAGCACCAGAAACTATCCCATACAGCAAGCCCTAGAGTAGCAAAACAGGTTAGTTTTGACCTTGGTGTGACCTTCATAACTGACCTTAGGTCAATTTAATTCGCTCCTTCAACTGTTGTGTTGCCTAAGAAAGCATCTCAGAGATGTATGGCTTCGTCTAACACTCCGTTGTTGGATCAGACTGAAGGATTCCCTAGAAATTGCCTTCGCTGAAACCATGACCTGACTTTGACCTGCCTCAGGTCAGCAACCTTACAAGGTACATCTAAATTTGATGCCAAACGATCCGCTATTCAATTGTCTACAGCTATGCAAAATTTGGCGCGGCTTAGCCGTGCCGTTCGGAAACCATTCTCGTAAAACCCTCGGGGAGGGGGTCAATTTGACCCCCACCCGAGCTCGTGTTGATAGTTTATCTTTTGAAATAAACAAACTGTGTACATCTATTATGGTCACTGACCTGCAGCAGGTCAAATTAAAACCAATGGTAGTGACGGCGATTTTGAGCGCGAGTGATGTTTTACGTATGGGCCGCTGGATTGCATGACGACGTCATGCAACTTTGAGATGGATTTTAGACAATTAGGCAATTGAAAGCAAATCAAAACTAATTTCAATGTCCCACTGACTTAAATGACCTCGATCGATTTGTTGCTTTGAGAAACACGCCACTCATGGAGGTTTTTACGCTGATCTAAAGCCAATGATTGAAACCTTCGCAAAAGTTTTCGGTCCACTTTGACCTTCTAAAACTCAAATAAGGTCACAGACATGACATAAACCAGGGGACATTTTGGTTAGCAAATGTACATCGGACAAAGATGGTTGCATGAGGAGATCTGAAGACAATTCGGTCACTGTTTGCAAATTTGGCATTGTCTGACTTTATTTGACCCGAACGTCGCGATGAAAGGACCTTAAAGGTGACACAAGCCAATCCACTTAGAGTCAAAGCTGCCCTGTGAATTTGCCGTTTCTAGCTAATATCTGAGTGTAGTGAGGTTGGGGTGGGAGGGCCAAATTGACCCCTGCTAACTCCAGCGCGCCGCATTCATGCAACCACTGGGGTGCGTGTTTTTTTTAATCATTGCTGGATTGAGCCCTTATAAGGTGCTGAAAGTTTCGCCATTGACATGGCCCTTGTTTGCCATATGCAACTGTGTTAACTGAATGTAAAAGTACATCTTTGAAAAAGATACAAGACATATTTCTAATTTGGCTGGCCTGTAAGAAACCAAGATTCTTTACCCACAGGATTTGTTGTGACTTTTCAAAAGGAATCTTCTGGGAACCCGGATCCCTTTTTAAAATTTGTCGAGGGATATCGCAAGCTCTTGGATCTTCTTTGCATGTTTGTTGAGGAATCCTGCGTGATCCAGGACTGGGACCCAGGCACATATCTGCGAGCACTATCTTGTAAAATGGCTTGTGCGAAGAAACCCATGGTCCGCTGGCCATGTGATCCTCAGCGTGGTAGAAGCCCATGGTCCGCTGGCCATGTAATCCTCAGCGTGGTAGCCACGCCATTCCTGAATTATCCTTACAGTTGCCCTGCACTGTTCTCCCGCTTCTCACTTTGTACTGTTCCTTCACTTTTCAGACGTGAGCGTTTCACAGCTGGTGGGCAGGCTTGCTCACACCGAGGCGGTGGCCTCGCGCCGAAGGCCCGGTGGTTTTTGGCTGTTTGAGACACCTGCAGAGCTTATGAGACGTCGGGAATGGGCCTTCGAGGCATAAGGATGAAGTTTCAAGTTCATCCCAGTGCTTGCTGGCTGTTTACGACGCCCGTAGGCAGGAGTGTAGTTTCCTTTTCAGTTGGAGGGGGGGGGGGGGGGAGAGCCAGCCTCTCCAACTTGGGCTTTCGTCCCCACAAGGTTAAGGCGGAAGTGGAACAAATCTGGGAAGAACCCCATTTTTTACTCATTTTGGGGAAAGGTTGAGCCATTTTTTTCATTGTTCAGCCCTCGAACCCATTTTGCTCAACCAGGTTTATACCCGCAGGGGTATAACCTGCGGGTATATATACCCGCAGGGGTACAAAACGCATCGAAAACAGGCCCTCGAGGTATCGGAATGGGACCCCAAGGCTGAAAATATCCTCAAATAAAAAAGCAGGGCCCTATAGAGACGGAGAGGGCCCCTTGTCCCATGCCCTGATTTGGGCCCGTCCTGGGCGAACGCCTGGCTACGCCACTGCACCAGGGCCACATGTTTTCGTGTGGAGAAACGCCAAATTAAAAACTTTGGGGGCCCAGGTTTGTGGGATCCCGTGGGACGAGCTTCAAGAAAACACGTGTTCAATGCACAGAACCGCCTCTGCCAAGCTGAATTCCATTCTCCCTCCCCATAAAGCGCGAGGATAATCGATAGAATGCTGACCACCTGTTGCCTCCCATTCCGCAACTCATGACGTAGTCACAGGGTACTTCTAGCTCAATTTTAAGCCCATGAAGTAGACCGTCCCTTTTTTACAGGCCTACGAACTACTCCCGTCCACCGGTCTCCGCCCGCCGCCGCCGCCCCTGCCGGCCGCTCCCCAGATAACAACAGCTCCCCGGCGCAGAGTGGCGGTCACGTGACCACCCTCCCGGCGGCCAATCACTTAGCGGCGCGCCGACGCGTCGCTCCTGGAGGAGGGCATATCAAAATAACCAATCAAAATTAGCCGCGGCGCGCCGCTGACCGCGCGCGGGGCGATTGGTTGACGACCTCGCGGCCACGAAGCGCCGCCGGCGACCGCGCGCGGCGGCGGCGGCCGGGCCGTCGGACGGGACGCCGTCCGAGCATGGCGCTGGGGCACGGACGCTGTCAGGATGAGATATGGAGGACAGCGCGCCGGCTGGCCGAGTCAATATTCGGAGTGTTGTACAGCGTGTGCGCTGGGCGATGAGTGCTTCTGAAAGTAGCTTACGGTGTGCTGATATAATTGCGTAAACATTGTGCGGATTGCCGAGCATTCATACGTTGGGCAACGATTTTTGTCAAGGACATCTTAGACTCAATCCAAGTACAACGCTGGAACAGGGGTGTGATTCGCAAAACGAGTTAGGTACTGAAGCAAGGAAAAATGACGCAACGTGCCCCCAATATATGTTAAAAACTGGTTTGTCTCAGGATTTGGCCCACTTACGTTTCAAAGTTGGGAGAGTGGTCTGGAGCCCAAGTGGGGCTGAGGCCCTCTCTTGCTGCTCCAACTGAATAGGAAACATACACCCCTCCGTCGTGACACTTTTCTTACACAACCTATTGATGCTGGTGACACCTCCCCGGATCCCCCAAACCCATTTTGAATTATCGTGTGCTATTATGTCAGAGCCCGTCGCGCGAATGATAAACGCTCGTCCATGGGCTGGCGGGCTTTCAAGAAGTTCCCGGTGATACCTTGGTCGCATTGCGTGCTCCTGAAAAATGGAAAAGGAAAAGAAATACAGTGGCGTTCTGTTTCTGCCTCAAAGCTACGGCCTGCATGTAGAGTGGGAGCGGCGCCACGAACTTTGGGTTGAGAGGGGGGGGGGGGGCATTTTCTTGTGGGCCGGCCTCCTAGACAAAACGGGGCCTCCTCACAGAGAGGCCCCCTGGGCATTGCCGCAATCAAGCGACAGTGACACCGAGGACATGTGCACCTTTATCACGTTTTTACATGCATGATATCCAAGCAAATACCTGTCGACAGGTAGAAACTCCAGCACGGGAGCCTTCTAATTATCTAGCCAACGGCCTTGCTATCATAAACAGGGACTTCCTTTCCCATAAAAGAGTCTGCTGGTGAAAAAAGAGGCTCCTAATCCATAGCAGGATGCTTCCGAATCATGAAGGGACCTCCAAATCTAGCAAAGAGTCCCGTTATCCAAAACAGGAAGTCGTGATTTGGAACCTCGGTCATTTGATGCATGAGAAGGGCCTAATGTTCCAGAAGTAAGGCCTCCTAAATGAAGAAGATGCCTCCTAACCAAGAACAGAGCCTCCTAGTTCGTAACAGAGGCCTCCCAAGGCATCTTTTGTAACGCAACTTTTGATCCAGAAGCGGGCCTCTTGATATAGGAGACCGTCTTCTTAGCCCAGTTTATTATCACTCTCCAAACTAGTTATGAGGACCTCCCTAATATGAATTTTGGTAATTTACAGGAAGGTACAATGCCTTTACTTCGGGAAAAAGAGGCCGCAATTTTGAGGAGGCAAGAACGTATTCTTTCTCCCCCTTGCTGGCAGGCGGTGGGGGGGGGGGGGGGACTGCCGCCTCTGCACCCTGCTACGCTGTCCTTAGTATGAACAAGACCATCTATTCTCTACGGCTATCAGCTTATCACAAACAATGGTGGGTGATAACCAACATCATTCTGTGTGGTGAATGTGATTTAAGTGAGACGTCTCGAAAAATTCAAAGGATTGAATCGACGTCGGCAGATTATAAAAAGCGTGACGGGAACGTGGGTTGCTGGGACTTTTTTCGCAAAGAGTTTTGCCTCTGTCTGTAACAATCATGACCCAGAAAGCAAGCACTTGATCCCCCTGATGGAACATACATCAAGGAATATAATTTACAAGGAAGTTGCTATTATCTTCCACGACCAGCGTAAATGTATATATATATATATATATATATATATATATATATCTATATATATACGCGAGTTGATACGTACGGTACATACATACACGAATTGGTAAATATGGTGTGTTGACAGCAGCCATTGGTGCGCCCAAAATGCAGCTGGAGTTGCGAACTCTTGGATCGATTGGATTCGTGCTCACATGGTGGGTGTTCGGTTCAGGCGCATCGGGAAGTTTATGCTCGCCTGGCACAGACTGGCTGAGACGGTGCCGAACCAAGATACGATGGTGGAAAGCCCTACTACATCCTGTTGGATTGAGAATGCTTCAAAAGTTCGATGGATTTTTGTGCCATGTTTTCTCTGCCTTTAGACGATCCATAAGATTTGCATACAGCATGCGTATCTGAAAGGGAATGTTTCGCATGGTGCGGGTTGGTTATCTGTCGATATCGTATTTCATCCACGAAACCCTTCATTAAAAAGTTTTTTTGCCAGGTATCGTGCATCATTATGTATAAAATCGCTTATTTGCCAATGTGGAGCAAGAAATGTTACTCAACACGTGAATAGTTTGGTACTTTTCTAAGGTAGACAACAAAAGCAGAGTTCTTCACGACAGGCTTGGGCCTTCTTTGCCACCGAATTGCGCAGATTAAGTTAGGTCCCTAGTGCTTGAGAAACGGATGTCAGGTACGCTATGTTATGACATTTGCATAGGCTGTTTCCATGACGGATATTTTCATGCATGCTTGTTTCTGAGTGGATACATTGATGTATTGATTATTTTTCAATCGGTACCGTTTCCAGTAAATCGGTTGGAAAAACAAATACAAAAATACTGCAAAAAGCCGACGTCTATTCGTCATACCAAGGAATATTTTGCACGTCAAGTCAAACAATCATTGCTCTGCATCACAAGTCGCCATGCCTCAGCATCGATCATCGCTGTCCATCACTGATCTTTCACATAATGTTTCCATCTGTCATTGGTCCACAAATCTGACACATCGCCCTTGTGCTCGCACATGCTGGTTAATTGAACTATAACCCTCGCCCGGATAAGGGAAAGGGTCGTTGTGCCCCCCCCCCCCCCCCAAGGTTTTCTGGGGATACCTCTCTGGCATGCTGTGTAATCATGCTCGAATTTTCGGTAGCCTCTGGGATATCCATTGCACGTGTTGTGACACCAAAACGAGCTACTAGACTGTTTGGTTTCTTAGAAGCAACTTTTTTAGGGACGCTGCACGGCGAGCTACGGTCGTCGGGCGGTTACCGACCGGTTCTGAGGACCGCGCGCGGCCGGCCAACACTATCATATGAACGAAGCTCTACGTCATAAATGTATGCTCGAAACACATACAGCCATGCATGATTGTACCCAATGCCAAACGAGGAGCACGCTTGTTTAGGTTTCGCGTCAGTTTTGGATATGGTCTCGTAACCATGAGGAGTGAGCACTTTAAGTTGAAAAGTTAGGTTTGCAGGAAAATGTGATATTTGCTCTGGCCTAGTGAGATAAATCATTAACCTAGCAACATAAACTTATCACAGTTGGCGAGATATGATTGGGACTAATCCGCCGGTCATTTCCGCGAGGGGTCCATCTTTTTTATTCTCGGAACAGCAGGGGATGTCGCGTAAATCCCCTCTATATCAGGCCGCGTTATGAAAAACAGCGGACCAGGGCGAGCCTTAAGCCCTCGTCGGCACAAGTGCACTCACGATAACGGCTGTGTTCCATCCAAATCCCTCTATCAACAATCGGATACGCGTGTTCAAACTCCATGTGTATGAAGGGGATCGCCATCAGCGGAGATAGCACGATCGCCGTACATTCTTGTTTGCCAGCCCTCGCTTTGCTGTCAAGCATCGGTCTGCCAGAGGAGGTCCGTAGAGGCATCAAAAACGTGATTCGACCCCGTTTAATCCCCCAAACCAGGTCAAACCTACGATGATGGGAGCTGGTGATCATACATTTGAATCATTTGAATCATACCGTTTTTTTTCAGATTTCGTCTGCAGGCAATAAATGTCATAGGCTCAAGTCGACAGTGAATGACTTTCACATTTATGCCGCTCATACAAGAGCTGATATGACCCTCGTCCGTTTACTGATTTGATGCGACACGATGTAGATAACCCGGGACTAAGTAGCCACCTACAATTCGCAGGAAGCAACTGCTAAGCAAATATCACAATTTTAAAACTTTTTACATCACCGTGACTCCAAAACTACCTAAATAAGCGGTTAAACGGCAGGTAAGAGATTTTTCGTAATTTTTGGATCGGATTTCATCGTCGTTTTTGTTCGAGAGCAAGATGCCACAGCTATTTTTTTTCTAAACATGTCTTTTTAAAAGTGAACTATGTTGTCCGCCGTTCCTATGAACAGCACACATAATCATGCCGTCGTCAAAATATGGCGCCGACCTATTTTGAACTTTTGACTGATCTCATGTCAAACTGGAGCATGCGACTGGTCCTTCAGACTCGGACCTATCAACGTAAAGTTCAACAAACGAACTGCAATGTGAAATCTTTCAAGTCAACTCTAGTCAAATGACGTACCCGTGTTTCTGCAGTTTGGGCGCCCTCAGAGACAGACATCCAGCACGGGACATCTGAACGTTATCAGGGCCATATCTCCGTCAAGGATGGCTCGGTCCGACTTCAAACCTCATAACTGGCTTCAAAGTATCAATGTACCCTAACGCATGGCGTTGCAATGAAATAGGCAAGGTTGGAGCCGTTCCAATACTTTGCATGCTTGCAGCAATGAGACAATCGCAAAGTAGCCACAACTTAGCCCGAAAATAGGTAATTTGGAAAAAATGTTCTTTTTCCCTCAGAAGTCAACCACTGGTAACCGCTTCGAGCCTGGTGTATTACGCGTTTGTTCTGCTGTTTTCCCGTACTTTGATTCCTAGTTCATTATTGCAAACCCAACAATGTATGCATTTGTCTTATATCTATTGTATTTATGCTTGCAATAAACCCTCAAAGACAGCGATGCAGCACGATCTATCAAAAAACGTCATAGCCCTTGGATCAGTCATCACTGCCCTGATTGAGCTGAAAGCTGTCTTATTCGATTCAGAGCATCGGGAAAGCTGGGGGATGCTGTCATCCAAAGCTGAGACATGGATGCGTCAGTTTTCCATCATTTCCATTTCCCCCATTGTGTCACTACCGTAAAACGTATGTTATTAATTGACCCGAACGATTGCCACTGTTCAAACATAGGCGATTCTCGTCATTGTTTTTTTCTTCTTGCAAACACAAGGCACCGATTCCTGGTTTCAATCGATTCCTTTACAAACACCAGACCCTGGTCCCTGGTTCCAACCGGTGTCTTCGTGAGGACCAGCACCTGCTTCGTAGTCCTCAATGGTTCCCTGATAAACCACGAGACCCCGGTGCCTGCTTCTTATTGGCTCATTCGTAAATCCCAGACTGACGCCTGGTTACTGCGTTCATCTGACATCAAAGGTATGGTGTCGGATAGCCAAGACCTGTCCTGCAAACGTTCTGTAACGATTTCAGGCGGAGCGATCATCATATGAGTGCACTGAGTGGATCCGGTCCTTGATGATCACGCCAGGCAAGAACCGGGCTTTACTGGTTGCCGTAGCTATATGCTGAGTCTTGGTTTCTACGGAACTCCGGCAAGATTCCAGGCTGAATCTTGGCACCTGCAGTTTCTTTGGCCTTATTCCAGGCTGGACGTAGGATCCTGCTGGAGCTCTCAGCATAATAATACTTGCTGGATCCATATGCATATTCGAAGCCGGGTCCTGGTTCTTACAGGGCCTCTCAGCTTAGGCCGGATCCTGGTCCTTGTCGGTTCCCTCAGCACAAGTCAGAGCTGAATCCTCGTTCCTGCTGAATATCCGGCTGATTCTGAATTAGTTCCCGGCTCATTCCTGACCCCGGAATCAGGAACCAGGAACTGGTTTCCGGGAAGAAGTGTTAGAAACCAAGCACATGTCTGGTTGCAGGCGCGGAAAGAAGCGTTCCGGGCCTTCCCGGGAGAGGATCCAGAGGGGGAGAAGGGGCACGGGGTCATGCCTCCCTCATGGGCCCCGTCGGGGCCCAAAAGCTCCGAGGAGCCGAGAGCCGGCTGAACGGACGCAGTCTTTTTTTATACAGAACGCAACGAAATTGGACGCCTTTGGGCTTCCAGGCTACCAATAATAGTCGCAGGCGAAACTGAAGAGCCACAAGTAGATGAAATCATTCTCCGCTCATTGAGAGGGTGGCGATTTGGAGGTCTTAAGACTGGTTACGCCGTCCACAGCCCCTACGCTGTATCCGGGTAGCCTATATGTCCACTTGCGAGGTCAACCTGATCGTTAACAAGCCTTCTAGATTGCCCTTGATTTCTTTGCATTTGCTCAGAGGGCCTTGCGCTGTTACTGGGGCCCTTCTTGCTAGCGTGCCAGGACACTCTTTGTCAATCAGGTACCTTACACGGACTTTTTCCATTCGCCCGAAACACTCTGTACGCTAGAGCCGGGGCCCCATATGCTAGCATGCCGGGGATATTCTCGGTTGCTCAGGAGCCCTTCACGTTGGTCACGGTTAACCTATTGGCGCACTCACGATATATTCATGGGCCTCTTCATTAGTTTAGGGCCCTTCCAACTTTCTGTCACTTGCTAAGGACCCTACTCTCTTGTGTGGGGCCCGTACGTTAACCTACTTGGGCTCACTCAGTCGTTTGGGCCCTCCAAATCGGGTCTGGGAACCTCCTATTTGGATGAAGGGCGCTTTGCATTTGTCGAGGGCCCCTGTCTGTTGATTCGTTCGGGGGCACTGGATTGTTCGGGGACCATGCATATTAGGTCTGGTATTTGAATGTAGGGCCTTAAACCCCCGTCGGGGCCATCTGATATCCTGCTCGGGCACATTCAATCGTTCGGGGGCCCTCTTCATTGGGTCTTGGGTAATTTTTATTTGAATGGAGAGCCCTACGCATTTGTCGGAACCATATCTGTCAACTTGCTTGGGCACACTGAATTATTTGGGGACCCTGCAACTGGGCCTTGCTATTGGAGTTTAGGGCCCCATGCCCCTTTCAAGGGCAATCTGATAGCCTGCACGGGCACACTCGATCTTCTGTGGGCCCTCCACAATGTGTCTTGAGTACCTTTTATTAGAAGTTCTGGCACACTTGATCGGTCGGAGGTCATCTACATTGGGTCTTGAGTGCTTCATATTTGAATGGCGGGTCCCACACTCTTGCCGGGGCCCTATCTGTTAACCTGCTCAGATGCACTCGACCGTTTGGGGCCTCCATATTGTGTCGTAGATATTTCTTATTTGAATGGAGCGTCCTACGCTCTTGTCACCCCCCCCCCCCCCCCCCCCCCCATCTGTCAAGCTGCTCGAGCACACCCGATCATTCCTGGGCCCTCCATATTGTGTCCTGGGTACTTGCTTTTTGGATGGATGACCCTATCTTCTTATTGGGCCCATCTATCAAACTGCTCGAGCCAATGGCGTATCCAGAGGGGGGGGGGGGGGGAGAGGGACACGGAACCGTGTTCCCCCCTTGTGCCCTGAGGGGATCCATGGGCTCTGAAGAGGCCAATGACCAGACGAGCAAACTGCAGTTCTTGAACACGAAGCACAACACAATTGGACGTCTTTGGGCCTCCAGATGACTGTTACAAGCGGAAATCAAGCCCGTGAGCAGTCAAGCTCATTGCGCTGTCCAGAGGCCTTGCGCTGTTGCTCGGGCCCTATATGTTTACTTGCCGGAACAATCTGATCGCAAAGGAGCCCTTCACGCTGCCTTTGATTTCCTTGCAGTTTCTCATAGGCCCTATGGGCGCTGTTGGGGCACTATTTGCTAACATGCCTGGGCACTCCGGATCGATCACGGCCCTCCACGTTTTCTTCCCACTCACACGAAGGGCTCTATACGCTTTTGTTGGGGCCCCATATGCTGAGGTACAATCATTTACTCAGGGGGCCTTTCGTATAAGTTTTGGGTTCTTTCCACTTGCTCGGAGGACCCTGTGCTTTTGCTGGAGCCCATGTAAGGAAAGGCATTGAGCCACTCGATACTTAGGGTCCCTCTACATTGATCTAGGGCTCTTGCCCCTTGACCTCGTTGCGGAGGACCCTTCACTTCCATCGTGACCCTTTCCGTTGACCTCTTAGGGCACGCTTGATCTCCTAGGGCATTCGTTCACGCACACTGGTTTTTGGATGCGCGCACGCACACTGGCCCCTTTGTTTAGAGAGCCCTACGCTCTGGCTGGGGTCCTACATGTCAGCCCGCCTGAGCACTCCCGGTCGTTCAGGGGCCCATCACGTTGGTCTTGAGCTTTTATCGCTTGTCTCACGGGCTCCATACTTGTTGACGGGAACCTCTTTGTTGGCCTGCCGCGACACCCATGATCGCTCAGGTTTCGTCGCTGTTGACCTTGGGGCCTTAGCCTTGGGCTCTTTTTGCTTGTTCTGAGGACCCTACATTTGTTGACGGAAGCCTCTTTGTTGGCCTGCCGCGGCACCCATGATCACTCAGTTTTCGTCGCTGTTGGCCTTGGTGTCTTAGCCTTAGAACAGCAGTCGGATATGCGCCGATGGGTTGTTGCGCGCACTTGTCCAACATAATGTTACGTGCCGCCGAAGTCGTATGTGACATTTCGTTGGTTTTTGACTTTGTGACACCTTTTATGCTTGTACATCACATCTTAATCTATTTCATATAACGCATTCTAATGCCTAGATACTTTGTACGCCCCCATAACAAAGCAAACACTTTTTTAGTCATCAGCCGTCAGCTGATCACATCGACCAGCCGGCTAACTGTAAATATGCTTGCAATCATGTTCGTGCTTGATTTTAATGGTATCATGAGGCCAACTTTAGCATATTTTCCGATTTTTTTCCGAAAAACTTAAGCCCAGAATGACAGGATTTAGCATAATCTGAAGAAAATGAATAAGCTTTATGCGTGTGCACGTGTAGCACTCCTAGTTATTTAGGGATGCGCACAGTAAGATGGGTTTCCAAATATCCGGCATGCTAAAAATACCAACATTTACTGGCCGGACTTCGAGGATTTTTTTTTTTTTGGTGGCCCTAAACTCTAGGGGGGGGGGGGCACAATGTTGCGTGGCTCCCCTCCTGACAAAGTTCTGGATCCGGCCCTAAGGCCTTCAAAACGCTGAATGACACTCCATGAACGCTAAATGGCACCCCACGCAACTTGCAAGACTTCATCTAGCCTGTTGGGGGTTATAATCGCATTGAACAACCGTTGAATCCACACACGGCTATGGCTGCTGCTTCATTGGTCGCGACGACATAAATTTGTAGACAGTGGAAAGGATGGCAAGTTGAGGGTATGACACGGGCGCGATAAGATTAAGTGAACGGATGGGGTTTCAAGTACTGATCCAGCCGAAGATTTGGCAAAGCATGGATTTCACCGCTATGACCATGGGCATAGCCTGGAAGCCGTTTTTAATGCTACCAACTGCCGTCGAAGCACATCCGTCGTAAGTGTTGGTGCAATGTGTGCTTACGCGTACGCGCTATGTGTGTGCACGTAAGGGAACTTTGTGTGCGTACGTGTGGGCGCCATGCGTGCGTAAGCGTAGGCGCCATGTCCGTAAGCACAGGCGCCATGTGCGTCTAAGCGCACGCGCCATGTGTGCGTACGCGTAGGCGCTACGTGTGGATAACGTGGGCGCTAACATAGCCCACATGCGCTGTAGCTGAATACTCAGTGCCGAGGATGGCAATTTGAGTCTCAGCGTGTCCTTGATCCAAGGGCTTAAACGTTATTTTGAGCCGAAGCTCATACTGGAAATAAAAACATTCGTTGAAGCCACTTCACGATCTTGCGATTGCCACACGAGTGTTCAAACCACTGAGACGGATATTTGGTGATGTGTTAGGAGTATGCTGACGAAGTGGTTCCCGTCAACTTGTATTGGGTCATCAAAACAAGCGAGAAGAACCCGGGACCAACGTGATGGGTCCCCGAACGATTGGGAGTGCCGCGGCGGGCTGACATATAGGACCCCAGCCGGAGCATAGGGCCTTTTGAGCAAAGAGACCGGTGTGCATGTGCGTACCCAAGACCAGTGTACATGAGTAAACGCCCTAGGCGATCAAGAGTGCCCTGAGAGGCTAACAGAAAGGGTCACGATGGAAGTGAAGGATCCTCCGCCACGAGATCAAAGGGAAAGAGCGCTAGATATATGTAGGTCATCCTTGAGTATCGAGTGGCTCAATGCCTCTCCATATACGAGCTCCAGCAATAGCACAGGGTCTTCCGAACAAATGGAAAGAACCCAAGGCCAATGTGAAAGATCCATGAGTAACTGAGTGTATCTCGGCATATGGGGCCCCAACAAAGGCGTATAGAACCAATGTAGATGCCCCCAAACGTTCAAGCGTGTCAGAGCTTCAAATAAGAAGTATTCAAGACTCTCCGGTACTTTTAACTCCTCTGGTGAAACATGTGCATGCGGATCATATTTAGCAATAGGTACATGTCACCGAGGAATTGCGTCAGGGTGCCATTAACAACATTTTTGCAAAAATCATTTGACATATGTTACCCTCGTCCCGGGTTGGCGCGTTCGCGGTCCATTGTTTCGCCGACGGAAGGGTGCTCGCTCTCTTACAATGAGGCACGGCTTCCTCTTTCCTGCATCAGCCTAGCTCGCTTCGGTCTGGCTGGCGTTGTCACTGCCAATGCCATCCCTCCAGACATCAGTATCGGAAACGATGATGGCTTGGTGCTGCACAAGCACGGTGCAGCTTGATCTTCAGGTCGTCATGCTTTCGTCCGTTGGGATCCTTGTCGGGTCGTTGCCGATCGCTGATTGTGCCACGGAGTGGTTGAGAAGAGCAATCGGCGCAGATCGAAAAAACAACAACTACCGGCCGCCGTCCTTGTCATGACGTTAATTTGCATAAAACCGTAGACCTATCTGACGATTAACACCGGGCCTTAAGTCAACGCTGGGATCCCTTAGACTCGTAAAGTGTGGCACAAACTTAATTTGAAATTGACGGCAACGTTTTGCACGGACCAACGTTCAGCCGCATCGGAACATCGTCAAGCTGTCCAGCGCGGCTGGATACAAATGCTGATGCTGGCGGGATGCCGATTCCAGTTCAGAAAGTGTGGGAGCCTGAGGACAAAGGAGGCGAAATCTAGAAGATCCAACATCCAGAGGCAGTCAAAAGACGAAGCATCCGCTCCAACAGTCCGGCAAACGCTTCACTCCCGCATCATTACCACATAGCAGCATGCCACGCAGTATTCGAAGCAGCTATGAACGTTACATCAAAATCTTCGAAATCGACTGCTGAAACCTCAGAGTACTGCGGCGAACTTTCAGTTAAGTAAGACGACCAACAACAAAACATAACACAAAAACTGCGCATGCAAAACCCCCTCGCTTATGAAAGATCGTGCAGTGGGCAAGGGCGACGCCACCAATTTTGAGTTGGGGGGGGGGGGGCAGTTCTTTCCAGGGGGCCTCCTGGACAAAATAGGGCCTCCTCACAGAGGGGGGGGGGGGGCTCCTGGGCGGGTCTGTATTAAAAGAGAGGGCACCGAGGACATGCGCACCCTCATCAAACTGTAACACGTATGACATCACAGTGAATAAATGTTGACTGTTGAACAAAATCCAGAATGAGGTGCTTCTAATCACCCAAGCAAAGGGTCTCACTCGACTAAAACAGAGCCTGCTGTTGCGAAAATGGCCTCCTAGTGCAGTAGAGGGACCTCCTTATCCAGAACAGGATATTCCTGATCCACGAAAGGGGCCTCGATATCTCAAAAAGGGCATTCTGATCCGGAACCGCCGCCATCTGATGCATGAAAGGCCCACCCATCCCAGAAATATGGCGAGAGATATGAATGTAAAGGGTGACTCCTGACCCAGAACAGGAGCCTTCTAGTTCGTAACTAAAGCCTCCCGAACCAGCACGGGGGCCCTCCAAGACACAACGTTGGGCCACTTCATCTAGAACATTTCCTGCCTTGACATGAAGGTGACTTCTGCTCTGGATCCAGAAAACGGGCCTCTTGATGAAGCAAAATGTCTTCTGAGCTCGATTCAGTCTCTATAGATCAGTTATGGGAGTCCTCTTGATCTGAATTTCGGTAATCTACGGGCAGCTACAACGCCGTTAGTTTGGGAACAACCTAACCTAAAACAGGACCTGGTATTGCAGGAACGGGCTTCCTAATGCACAGCCCAAAAACTTTAGAGGAGAGGGGGGGGGGGGGAAGAGACTAATCACATAACATTGCCACCCGTCCATGGCCTTCCTCCCTGGGGGCAATCGACCCCTCCGCCCCCTCCCCCCCCCCCCCCTGCTACGCCGCCCCTAACAGGGGTTGGGAGTTGTCATCCATCACCAGTCAGATTGAAAAGCATCCGAACAAGACCACCGGAAGCAAAACAGACATGTCTGGCGTGGCAGAACACAAATGTGGGAAAGAAAGCACCGACTAGCATGATAAGAGGTAGCCATCATCGACACAGTCGCAGTGAAAATGCGGAAGCACAGGGAAGCGGTACACATGGAACAAGTTCCTAACACGGCAGAGAGCTTCGTGCAGACACCAACCCAGTGTCACGACCTAGACACCAAAATGCAGGAGGTACTATTGGTGGGGGAAGGGATATACATATATACATATATATATATATATATATATATATATATATATATATATATATATATATATATATATATATATATAGGAAAGAGGCGGGAGAATTGGGACACTTTTGCAACTTCAACTTTGATGAGTCATTGCAGCAGAAGTATGAAAGTTAGGTAACATTGTACCATACTAATAAATAAATTGGATATTTGTTTACATCATACTTATAAGTAAGTTTCACTTTGTGGTAGGATACGACACGCGTGGAGCAAAAACAAAGACCTCCATTTACAGGAGAATCGGGACGCACGCAGGAGAATCGGGACAGACATGAATATGAATTGGGACATACTAAGGAGCATTAGGACAACATTTTTACTCGGCTACATGTTCTATAATTAAATTGCAAATGGTATGAGTGCACTGCATTGCCATCTACTTGCGTTCAGGAGCTTGTCAATGGTCGTGGCAAACGCTTCCTTGCGCTGAAAATGGTAGCATATCATATTCATTTGTCTCGTGCTAAAACTGAGACACAACATTTTGGAACGTGAATTCAGGATATATTTTCCACCTCCAAAACACCATTCTGTTTCTGGCAGAAGAACCCCAACAACAGGAAGGTATTCCTAACATAAGATCTGGCTAGTAGTAATGCCGACATTCTACACAACAACCAGACGACACCGCCACACAACCTGCAGTCGTAATAATCACGCTAAGTCATCACAGCCAATGCGCTACTTGCGGCACAGCGGATCGCATGACTATCAACCTTGGCAGTCTAGGCACATACAAGGCAACGATAACGATCGAAAACTTCCTACACATCGCATAATCACGTATCAGCGCAGTCACTGCGATACTTGTAGCACAGCGGATCGTAAGACTCACAGTCTCGGCAGTCTAAGCACAAAACCAGGCAAAGCAACTGCCACAAAACTTCCTGAACATCGTACTACTCACGTTGAATCTGCACAGCCAATGCGTTAATGGCAACACAGCGGATCACATGACTAACAATATCGGTACCTATCCTAGGCACCCATTTAACAACGTACACGGTCACAAAATTTCCCACACATCGTACTAATCACGTTAAATCAGCACAGCCAATGCGATACCCGCGACACAGCGGATCATATCGGATCACAGCGGATGAGCGGTTCGTCAGTCTCGGCAGACGTAACATACAAACTGTGCCTGCCAGGTTGTTGCGTCAGTACACGGCAAACACGCCCACTTTTTGCATGTTGTACACTGGATCCACGATTCACGGCTGAGCCTATACTGCATCCCACAGTACAGACACGACGCTTTATCGTCAGCCTTTGGCAAGTCCTTTGCACCTCCCAGCTTTCTCTTCTTACCTTTCGCGTCAGCGGTGTTCCTCCTGGCATCGAACAGTCGCTTTGACCCACGCCTGTGTCTGGCTTGCGACTTTCGGGTCTTTTTCTCCTCTTCCTCTTTTTTTTTCTTTGCAGCTTTGGTGTACTCGTAGCTACCATGGTCTTTCCTTTTTTCCGCCCTCGACGACTCGGCTCCACTTTGGGTCTTGCCTTAAAAGATGGGGGAGCAGGAAGTGTAAAGATACGGTTATGAAACATAGGCATAGGCATTGGACAACGTGGCTCACTGGAGGAGCCTTTGGGATAAAACAAATTATCCATTAAAAACTATATTTTGACGGAATTACAACATCATTAACAAACATAGGAAAGGTGAAAATGAAAGGAAATTTATAATCACGAAAATATGAGGCAGTTCAATAATGAACAATGTTTTCTTAAGGATCGTATGGGTGATCTGGGGTCTGTTTAATGCCACTGTGCCATTGCTGCTTTATCGGTTTAAGGAAGAAATTGGCATAAAAAGAACTCACTTTCAGATATCCCCGAAACTCCTGCGGTGAGACAAGCCGGACTGCAGGAGATGCTGGGCTGAGTGGGTCACCTCCTTGGACCTCAGTTGGGGCCCGTGACGGCCCAGGAACTGCATCCGGTTTGTTGCCTGCAAATGGTGGCCTTTTCAGCTGCAGGTCAACCGGATCAGTCGGCCTCCTTGACAGGGATGGAGGCTCCGGACTCTCGACGCGGTCCTCTTCATGTGTATCCGCCTCGTGTGTGTCATTTTCGTGTGCGCCCGCTTCATGTGTGTTTGCATCATGTGTGTCCGCTTCCTGTGTGTCCGCTTCGCGTGTGTCGTCTTCAGCCACCCCGGGCACTCCTGCAGTCGCTGAGGGAGCCGGTCTGTCAGTCACGTCTGCGGGAAGGAAGTCATCCATGGTGAAGACTTCAGTGTCCAGTGGCCAGATTTCTGTCGTTCAAAAGCCGGACAGGATGTTGGCTGGGGTGGCCGAACAGATCAGCGCTTGCAACCATGAGCTTCCCCATGTTCAGAAGCTTGATGGACTTTCCCGCGTTTTGGAGCATCCAGCTGTCTACATGCTCGTTGGAGCTTGTCTTCATCGGACCGAAGACGGTGACATCGAGCAGTTGGAGCCTGTGACTCGTGGCTCACGATATGGACTCCACTGTCCTTCGCCAACGTCAACATGTTCAGGCTGACATGGCTGACGTGATTGTCGAGCACCAAGACGACTGGATTGTCCTTGTTTGTCCCCATGTGCTTCACAATGTGCTGCACCACCTTCTCAAAGTTTTCAGGCGCCATCCACCCGCTGCTGTGACACAGCTGCAGCGATCCTTTCGGGGTGCCTTCCATCAAACATCGTGACAAGTTCACCCCTCTCCGCAGAGGTGACCTTCCCGACCCGTTCGTCTCTCTTTCCAGTAATGACTTTTCCAGACTTCTGTGCAGTCGTGAATCCAGTTTCATCTAAATTCAAAATCCTCGCACCTGAGACTCCCGTCTGTTTCAAGACCTCAGACAGGTTTCCGAAGAATTCCTCGACATTGTGCCTGTTGAAGACTCCAGCTCGCGCGATGGATGTATCTTCAGGTTTCCGCAGTGCCAGCTGTGTTGTACCAGCGATGTTCCTTTTCATGAATGCATTCATCCACTCGCGCCCCACTTCTTCATTTTCAGCCCAAGAATCGGAAAATGTTTGTCATTTTTAAGTGCCATTTGGCAGGCAATTCCACGTGTTTGCTTGTGCGTTAAACCATGGAACATCTTTGAGCACTGCATCACATATTTACTGCGGGCTTGCTCCTCGTCAGCAGTGAATATCTTCGAATGACTGTAGTTGGGCTCAAGACGAGCTGCAGGATCGACACTGTGGTTTGCGACATACTTTCCAAGGACGCTTCTGCTCACACTGTGGGGTTCTGCAGCTTTTCTCAGACTCACTCCCCCTTCTACAACATCTTTGACAGCCAGCAGCATTGAATCATGAGATACGTCCGCGTACCCCTTTTCCTTTCTAACGTGTGCAAGTTGCATGGTTCTAAAAGAAGAAAAAAGGTGTGTAAGTTTCAAAAAAACAGCTATATCAATTTATAGGTACGTGTAGTATTATGCACGAATGACATTAATGGTTCCTGTAGGAGAATTGGGACATCTGCATGACAAAAGGGACGGATGTCCCGATTCTCCTGCAGCGCACGCTAGCTGCTAGACGAGATCTCTGCCGTTCGTCAATTTACTTGTATAATTTAAATGCACGCAAGAAAATTAAGCATTATGTGAGCTTACAATGTGAAATAGTTAAAAGAAAAGATGGCCTGACATGAACAGACACACAACTTGAAATAACATTCAAAAAGTGTAGTTTTTTGGCACTCACCCCGTACAGCGCTCCTGCGCACCGGAAAAGGACAGCTGATAGTTTCCAGCGTTACTTGATACAAAAAGGAAAAAACCTGAAAGTACAAGTGGTGATTCGAAGCTGCCCATCTCTAAGATATTTGCGTTTCCCTATTCTCCTTCATCCTAATTCTCCCGCCTCTCTCCTATATATTTGGGAAAAAGGCCAAGAACTTTAAATCAGGCCATCACCCCCTTTCAGCGTGAATGGTGACACTAATCTACAAATCAGAAGATTGCAGGTTCGAATCTCAAAGTTGCCAGGAACCTTTGAGAACAAAAAACGTCCATGACCTGGAGCACTCAAAGTCCTCTCAGATTCGAAGCCGAGACAGCCAATTTTGGTTGTTTTTTTCAGACCAGGTCCAAAGACACACCAACACCACTAAATTTGCCCTTCCGTTTGGCCGGCTCAGCCCTCGGGAACCCCGGCTCCCATGCCCCTGCGCACGGCTGGATACGGTTGGAGCCGTGTCTCTGACAGGGCCTCGGGAGAGGAGAAGACACTAAACCCGTTGTCCTGGCGAGGATAATTTTTTTCTAGAAAAATCACGTTTTTGACACGGCGTGCACAAGAGCTGCTGATAATCGCAGAGCTTTTTTGCCATCCCGAGATCCCAGGTTTTGAGAGGTTGATCACGGGATGTCCCGGAATCCCGGCATTGAGCAATTCTGTTATAAATGTGGCGACATGTTAGCGTTTCAATCCATCTCTCGCGGACATTCTGAACAGGAAAACACCCGGTCGTCAGCCGTCTTAGGTAGGCAGTAGCAGTCCAAGGTCCTAATTTCTATCAGAGGCGTTGCCGTAAGCCTGGAGCTTCCATCCTGGCCTTTACCGGACTCGTCCGGAGGTGTCTCCCGGGATCGGAACGGTCCAGCAACACCCACCATACCACACCATACCATACCATACCACACCGCCATGCTTACTCTTGAGGTAGGCGTGAAGTCTGTCGTGGAATTTCCGGAAGATTTCAGTACCTTTTTACAGGTACGGCACTTAAATATACTGTCATCCTGACTTCTTAGAAAGCGTCCCACACCGTGCACTTTCACTTAGGATGCTCCCAAACACGCTGCCCTTCTCACGGGCCGCTCCGCCACGAGGCACTAGTAGCAATTGACCTACTGGACATGCTCGCTTACAGACAGGACTCCCAGTCTGCTCCGACTTGATAGCCGCATCGCATGTTCTCCGGGTAATATGAGCTGTTGTGCCGCGTACGTGAGGAGACGGCGCGCAAGGGATGTGGTCGAGTTCGGATCTCAAGTAAACCTCAAGCTTGCAGAATGCAGCTAGCTTCTCCGAGAGTTCACAAAGTACATCAACATTCTGGACATACAACCACACAAATTCTCCATTCTCACGTAACTAACATTGTGAGCTACTTGTTGGTTTCCGCATACTACCAGCGATGCACTTATAGCAATGGCTTTGGACGGGAGAAATCTCATGAGGATCCCGAAATTCCGAGATTTTTATCTCGAGATTCAATATTAATGCACTCCGGGATCCCGGCATCATCAGTCCTAGGTGAAAGCCACAAATCTTACCATCAAAGCTCCTTTTGACTGAGGTTGCATCCGAACTGGAAACCTTCCTGAGGTATTACGCTTCCGCATACATTCATCAACGCATGCTGCGCCGATGATGATTAAAGGCCCCGCTGAAAATTCGTTCGACACACGGCACGTGTTCCCTGACGGCTGACCGGCGAACAGGGCGGTAGATGACTGCCAGGTCCCTGAGGGTTGTCAGTTGTCAGTTCCTGTCACAGCCGCGGCAGTCGACAGTGTAGGAAGCGACCATCAGTCTCCCGGAGTCGGTCGGTGGGGAGTGTGACAAACTGCCATCAGCACTCCACAACTAGTCGACAGCGTGGCAAACTAACATCTGCAATCCATAGCTTTTCAGTTTCGACAGTGTGACAAACGGCCGTCAGCATTCCACAGCCTTTCGGCAGTGTGGCAAACTAACATCAGCACTCTACAACCTTTCGACAGTGCGACAAACTACCAGCAGCACTCCACAACCATTCGATGGCGTGGCAAACTACGAGTAACACTCCACAGCCTTTCGACAGTGTGACAAATTAACATCAGCCTTCCACAACCTTTCGGCGGTGAAGGCCAGGTACCATCAGCTCTTCGCAGCTTTTCAGTTTTGACAATGTCGTAAACTACCGTCAGCACGCCACATTTCCACAGTGTCGCAAGCTACTGCGGGTACTCCACAGCCTCTCGACAGCGCCTATCAGTCCTCAACAATCGACAGATGAACATTGTGACAAAGGCTAGCCGGGCCCCTAACCGATCGATCGCATGGACCCCTAACCGCCTGGTGAGCGATCGTCGGCGCTCCACAACCGGCCCGATGGTGACATGGCAACGAAGGCTGGGCTTTACGGCAGCGAGTCGGGCGGAAGACTTGACCCTCATTCCTCAACAAACGACGAATGCCTGAGTGGCCATGAGCGGATAGTCAGCCAGCTCTTCAGCTGCACCAAGTACGCGTCTGTGAAGAGGGACGCGCTCCGGCGGCCCCGAGCGGCAGGTGGCTTCGGCTCTGCGTTGCGTGCCCGCTCAGCGCGCCGCCCGGCGGCCGGCCGGGAGTGAGGCCGCGGTGGCAGGCCGGTGGCCGGCGGTAAGTACGGCGACAAGCGGTAAGACCGGGTAGCGGTCCTCGGACCCAAGCAAACCACGCGGCCTTTACGCTGCCATTCAGAGGTGCGGATGTCGGGGTTTCCACGGCTTGGCGTGACCACGTGACCACGCTGGAGTGTCCGCTGACAAACAGCGCAGCGTGCCCCGCGCGGCCGCTCGTTAGTGCGGGCGGCCGACGCTGCCCCGGGCTCGCGACAACGATCGATATTTCGTGCCCCTCTGGCAGCGTTGGGGAACGCAGCCAATCCATGCGCCCGGAGGGTGCCCGGGCGCAGCGGGGGAGGGGCGAGGCGGGCAATTATCCCGCCGGGAGGTCTAATTAGCTCGCCGCAACCGCTTTCCATTTCCGACAACGCGAGAATCGATAATCCTGATGGCAGATGGCAGCACCGTCCGAAGCGGCGGCTAACGACGCGCGGCGGACTGAACAAAGGCGGGCTCACGACGACCGTTATCAGCATGGGAGGCGCCATGGCCCCAGCGCCATTGTGCGGTCGCGGCGAGAACGCTCCACATGCCTAGCACAGGGCTCTCCCGGGACAAGGATCATCTAACGGAGCTTGTTTGCCAGACCTCTGAACGGACGCCGCTTTTGCCAGACGGCAATGCGCGTGCATCATTTCAAACATATTGCATGCGGGTGACAGGCATGGTTTACATGCACTGTTGTCCCACCCATCAGTGCGAAGAAGTAAAATGCTTCCGTGTTTATGTAGTAGGTCGTTCAGGGCGCGGGAGCCTGGCCTAACTGGGCCAGGAAATGCCTCGGAGTTGTTCGATACATCCTCAGTAGAGGCTACCGGCAGCGGTCGCGACGGGAATTGGCTGTCACGTCGGAGCCTTACTGCAACCCCAAGCTGTTAGGGTAACCACCAACGGACAGCCGAGCTCTTAGGGTAACCACCGGTGGATAGCCGAGCTTTGGGGCAACCACCGCTGGATAATTGAGCTCTCAGGGTAACCACAGACGGACAGCCGAGCTCTCAGTGTAACCACCGGTGGATAACCGAGTTCTCAGGGTAACCACCGGTAGACAGCCGGGCTCTCAGGATAACTACGGATTGAGCCGGACTCTCAGGGTAACCGCCGGTGGATAACAGAGTTCTCAGGGTAACCACCGACGGACAGCCGAGCTCTCAGGGTAACCGCCGGCGGACAGCCGAGCTCTCAGGGTAACCACAGACGGAGAGCAGAGTTCTCAGGGTAACCATCGACGGACAGCCGGGCTTCCAGAATAACCACAGACGGATAGCCGAGCTCTCAGGGTAACAACAGACGGATAGCCGACCTCTCAGGGTAACCACAGACAGATAACCGAGCTCTCAGGGCAACCACAGACGGATGGCCGAGCTCTCAGGGTAACCACGGACGGATAGCCGAGCTCTCAGGGTAACCACAGACGGATAGCTGAGCTCTCAGGGTAACCACGGACGGATAGCCGAGCTCTCAGGGTAACCACAGACGGATAGCCGAGCTCTCAGGGTAACCACGGACGGATAGCCGAGCTCTCAGGGTAACCACAGACGGATAGCCGAGCTCTCAGGGTAACCAGACGGATAGCCGAGCTCTCAGGGTAACCACGGACGGATAGCCGAGCTCTCAGGGTAACCACGGACGGATGGCCGAGCTCTCAGGGTAACCATCGACGGACAGCCGGGCTTCCAGGGTAACCACAGACGGATAGCCGAGCTCTCAGGGTAACCACAGACGGATGGCCGAGCTCTCAGGGTAACCACAGACGGACAGCCGGGCTTCCAGGGTAACCACAGACGGATAGCCGAGCTCTCAGGGTAACCACAGACGGATAGCCAATCTCTCAGGGTAACCACAGACGGATAGCCGAGCTCTCAGGGCAGACGGATCGCCGATCTCTCAGAGTAACCGCCGGCATTAAGCCGAGGCTACCAGGCTAACCACCCGCTGATAGCCACATTAATCATGAACATCATATCTGGTTTCCGCCCCTTCTGTAAAAATGCGGTGCAAGGCACACGAGAGAAGTGTGGATCCTACTCAAGATAATTTTGTGGGCTATCGGTGTGAGATAACAGGGTATCAGAGCCAGCCTCGGTTATGCCTGGTTCAGATCGCTGCCAGGTGAGCAGAAACTGGGCGCGATGAAGCGCAAAGAATCCCTAACACTGAAGATGTGTGCAATCGGTTTGACAACCCTCTTTAACTTCACACTGCTCGCTCATTCAGTTCGGGCAGCTATGACTCAGAATATACAAACCTCGCGTCTCAACACGTGACCAACCAGCCACACCCACCTGCAGTTTCGACCCACAACTCCTCCACGCATGCCACACCCAAAACACACACGAGCAAGGCAGCAGCAATGCGTTTCGTTTATTAGTGGCAACTTACAACACGCTCCAATTGCCATAAAATGTAAAACTATCAAACACGCTATCAAAAACGGGCAGCAAACCCCAGCCAGCGCGCCCCAACAGCCAGCGCCGCGGGAGAAGGGCGACAGACAGCCTCGCGCCAGCATGCCACCACCCCAGGCGATGTCGGAGCTTGGGAAACGCGGCCTCCGGTAGCAAAAATACTGGAGCTGTTGACTGGTTCTAATATCACGGGCCCCGGCGGCGACGGCCGGCGGCCGGCTGACTGGGTGGGATCGGTCAACAGGCGCCAGTCCCAGCTGACGGGCGCCAGTCTCGGTCGACAGGCGCCAGTCTCGGTCGACAGGCGCCAGTCTCGGTCAATAGGCGCCAGTCTCGGTCAACAGGCGCCAGTCTCGGTCAACGGGCGCCAGTCTCGGTCAACAGGCGCCAGTCTCACTTGACCAGCGTCAGTCTCAGCAGACAGGCACCAGTCTCCGCTGACGGGCGCCAGTCTAGCTCGACGGGCGTCAGTCTCGGCTGCCAACCAACAGTCTAGGCCAACAGGCGCCAGTGTCAGGCGACGGGCGCCAGTCCCGGCTCCCGGCGGCGGCCTCAGCTGATGAGCGCCAGCTTCTGCGCCAGCTCTGGCGCCAGGCTGGGCAGCAGCGCCTCCAGCTCGGCGGGGAAGTCCCGGCGCAGGCTGAGCACAAACTCGCGCACCAGCCTGGCCGTCTCTGGCGGAGGGGCGGGGCGCGCGGTCAGGCAGGCGCCAACGACACCAGACATGCGCCATCAGTCACACCAGTACAGCTGGGGGGGGGGGGGGGGGGGGATCCTTCGACACAGCGATGGATGGGTGCAGCAGCTGAAGGCTGCAGACGCGCCGTTCTCGCATTTGAACCGCGCTCATGGGTCTGAAACGGTTAATGTTCCAATTGCGTGATCACGAGTGGCAGCAACAAATACGCTGCAGCGACAGCTGAGCCCACCAAGTTTTTTCTTGACCGACGGGACAGCGTGGACGTGAGCACGCTAACGCCGAACAAAACAACACCAGTCGAGCGGTGTAATATCTATTAGCCTTTCGCCTCACGCGTAACGACGGGCTCATGTATAATGCAGGCCGGCGGGGTGTCGGACCAATGGGGAAACACGCAGGTGATATCGAGTAAGTGCCCGGGCTATTACCCCTGTCAATTACGCCAATTTGCACAGAACGTTTACAGCCATTCATTTCGCAAGTCGCGAAGTGTAAGTTTCACTGAGCACGGCTGACGCGTAAACAAGTACGCATCACGGCCTGGAAAGCTTCAGGTGGGCGCGCAAGCCCACCAACCCATGCTTTCATCATCGGTTTATCACGTTCCACGGGGCCTTACTACCGATGACGACGACCGGATCAAAAGCTGACCGAAACGTCACGTGCCATTAACGTCAATGGCAACAATATGAACAATTGCTGCATCACTTCAAGAAAAACGTAACGCGAGATCTCAAGCAATAGACATAGTGGAAACAGCGACATTCTCAAGACACCACGGCCGTGGTTCTCATCCCAAAACTTCTCCAAGGTGGAATCATCAGTTGCCAAAGAGATAAATACCGAACGATTTTGATACCGCAAGGCCATGACCACTCGCGCCAGCTAACGAGGAGGGGCAGTACAGCACCCACACAAGTGTGCCGAGCTGCGGTCCGGGCTCGTGTCTGGTCAACCGGCCGGCAGTCTCTTGTCTTGTCATTGTCTGCGTCATCAGTCTGAGAAATTACGCTCTGCATGGCGTGGCACGAGTGTATGATAAGCTCTCCGAAGTACTGAACACTCTCACACACCGCACAGGAGTTCCAACTCACGTCCCCATCCGTTATGACCCCAACCACACCCCCACCCGTAACCTCCGAACGCTGCCGCCCACGCCCCCCTCCCCTGCCAGGCTCCTCCCACTCGCGCTCCCCAGCGCCCGTCGCCTCCCGCCGTGAGCGGCACGTACCTCCCTCCTTCTCCTGCTTGGTGCCGTGCACGGTGGCGGCGCAGCTGACCAGCGCGCCCATGTGCTGGCCCAGGCACGGGTGCCGCCGGCCGTACAGGTGACCCAGGCACCGGAACACCGTCTCGTTCTCGGCGAAGTCCTCGCGCAGCGGCAGGCACGAGACGAACACGGGAACACCTGGTCCATGGGCACGGCGTCCGTGTCGGCGATGATGAGCCGCGCCACGGCACCGCAGATGTTGTCGCGCGTGCGCTGGTTCTTGGTGGAGGCGAGCGCGCCGGAGAGCGCCGACAGCATGGCCGGGTACTCGGGCCGCGAGACCTCGCTGCCGGCGCGGCACTGTCGGAGCGGGACGGCTCAGCTCAGGACGGGTACCGCCACAGACACAAGACCTCGCTGCCGGCGCGGCACTGTCGGAGCGGGACGGCTCAGCGCAGGACGGGTACCGCCACAGACACAAGACCTCGCTGCCGGCACCTCGCTGTCGGAGCGGAACGGCTCAGCTCAGGACGGGTACCGCCACAGACACAAGACCTCGCTGCCGGCGCGGCACTGTCGAAGCGGTACGGCTCAGCTCAGGGTGGGTACCGCCACAGACACAAGACCTCGCTGTTGGAGCGGGACGGCTCAGCTCAGGACGGGTACCGCCACAGACACAAGACCTCGCTGCCGGCGCGGCACTGTCGGAACGGGACGGCTCAGCTCAGGACGGATACCGCCACAGACACGAGACCTCGCTGTTGGAACGGGACGGCTCAACTCAGGGCGGGTACCGCCACAGACACAAGACCTCGCTTCCGGCGCGGCGCTGTCGGAGCGGTACGACCGAGCTTAGGACGGGTACCGCCGCGGAAAACGGGAGGAGTTCGATTGTTTCGCGAGCTTGATGACAAGGCGGTGGTCGTTGCAGCCGGTGACGCCGGCTGGTGCTGCTTTAGGCTACACTCAAAGCCCTGTCTGACACCGGCAGCTGCTCAACGAACCCCACCCCGCCAGCCACAACAACCGTAAGTGACACGCAACTAATGACAACTGTAACCAACCGCCACCATCCGTCCACACCCGCTCAACACCCGTCCCCATCCGCTCAGCACCCGTCCCCATCCCCTCATCACCCGTCCCCAATCGCTCAGCACACGTCGCCCCCCTTTCACCACACGTCCCCACCCGCCCAGCACCCGTCACCTCCCTCTCAGCACCCACCTCCATCCGCCCAGTACCCGCTCAGCACTCGTCACCCCCTATCAGCACCCACCGCCAGCTCCCCGAGGCCGAACACGGCGTTGCTCTGGACGTCGTCGGACTCGGCGTCGCCGGCGGCAGGCAGGAACACGGCCAGCAGCTGCGGGAACAGCTGACGCACGGCCGGCTCGCCCAGAAACTCCAGGCACTCAGCCAGGCAGCCGACGCTGAACGAGCGCTCACAGTCGGAGCGGGTCCGCTTCTGCGGGCCGGGGGAGGGGCCGATGTCAGCCGTCTGCGTGACGCAGCTGTTTCATGCACACTAGCAACCATGACGAGCAGTTCCATAGGGGTCGTTACTTATATTAGATGGGATGACTCGTCCCTGGTTGGTTTTGCACCGCAGGAAAAAAAACAAAAAACCGCAGACGCACGCAGAAAGTTCTAAACAGTTCGAAAACGGCACAATGCAATCACTCCCTTCGCTTCGCAACTAGCACATCAACGCATCATGAGCCGTTGTGCCCATGCCGGACGTAAACGTAGCAGACCACACAGCAACTCTCCCCTTCCCAGCCGGACCCCGATCGGTGCCGGCGGGCACCACGGGCGCTCGCGCCTCACCGTCTTCAGCAGCAGGGCCGGGTACAGGTCCATGAACACCTGCAGGAAGCGCTCGGTCGGCAGCGCGCGGCCCAGGCTGGGCACCACGTCGCCAGCGTACTCGATCAGCATCTCGTCGTACTCCGAGTCGTCCTCGTCGTCCTCGCGCTGGTCCTGACACGTGGTCTGGGGACGGGCACACGTGGCGTGAGGACGGGCGCACGTGACGTCAGGACGGACACACGCGGCGTGAGGACGGATGCACACGTGGCATGAAGACGGATACACGAGGCGCGAGGACGGGCACACGTGGCGTGAGGACGGGGGCACACGTGGTGCGTGAGGGCGGCCACACGTGGCAGCCGCGAGCGACACGTGGCCCGTCGACGGGACACACGTGAGCGGCACGCCCGTGGCACAAGTGTTCGCACGTCCGCACCCGGCCTCAATGTCCACCGCAGGAGAATCGTCGTCGGCGAACGAGAACAGGTGGCAATCCACCGACAAATGGCGAACTGGTCGCCCGGCACACGTCCGCGACAGAGAGTCATCTGAGCCCTGGGATGGAGACGGCCGTGCTCATCGCAGATCACAGGGCGTGGGCAATGATTTTCTGGGGTGAACGACACATTAGACACCGTCGTGCCATACGGTGCCGTGTATGACACGCCCCCGAGAGGCGTCGTCGGGAGCCGTGACTCGGGAGGGCCTACGAGACACAAGAACGGGTGCAGGTGTCGGTTACAAACGGCACGTCGTCTGCGGATGGCATGCGAGGCGGCTACAGTCTTCACACTGGTCTGGTACCTAACCTCACCACAACAGACAGCGAGCGTCACAGCGAACCACCTTTCTACATGAATATTTTTTCGCCTCACTGCCCCATTACTGGTACCACAACAACGTGGTGGCAATGATGATGATCACTGAAGTTCGGAGACACCCCAGCTGGTATGGCCATTTCGACGCCCTGCTACCCCACATCACCCCGGCTGGTGCGACCACTTCGAAGCCACGCTCTCCCACATCACTCCGGCTGGTACGGCCATCTCAGCGCCCCGCCCATCAGCGGCACACGACGGCGTCTACTCGAGCTCCGCCAGCCAGCGGAGCGTACGGAGCGGTCTGCCCCCCGCCCCCCCCCCGCGCGCGTGCCATACCTTGTACGACATGACGTCACGGACCGAGTTGAGGATGGCGTCCAGGTGACCCTCGCCCTGCAGCACGGGCGCGCCCACCGACTTGAGCACCTCGGCGTAGCCGTCCAGCGCCGACATCACCACGATCGCCTCGTCGTCCGTCTTCACAGCTCGTGCATCTTCGGCACGAACACGGACAGCGCCTGCTGCAGGCCTGGTGGCGGGCGTCACGTGATGTCAGACGGCGGGCGGTGACAGTCACGAGGTTGGTATTAAGATGCGGGGGCGGTGATGATAGGGCTCGAAACTCACGGCGCAGCGCAGCCCTCTTCCGCTTGATCCAGGGGTGAAGACGGTGCCAATGTCGGACCAATTTTGTCCTGTCGCGAAGTGCGTAAACCCAGCCAGCCACAACCAACCAGGGGTATTTCAACTGGCAAACGTCATCGATTACTCACACAAATTACGTCAAACCATGGAAGTGCGGAGGCGGAGCAGATAATTCACGCGCGTCATTCCGCGACTCACACAAGGACCGACCCAAATGACACTACGATCAGATCACGATGGCAAGAGATCTTACCCCCCCCCCTCCCCAGTTGTTTGCAAAAAAAAAACGGCACAGCACGGCCCACGCCGCGCATCCGGCCCCTCCAGCACATCTTCACCCCTCCCCCTCCC
>NW_023596818.1:12485868-12501882 GCF_011947565.3 Pollicipes pollicipes
TGATCATAAACCTGCACTCAGGTTTCATCAACAGTACCGTTTTAATATTAATATACTCCTTCCCTTGCTGGATGCATTCACAGGTTCCATGCGTGTTTTCTTTAGCTCAGCGGCGAGAGTATAGCGTATACCTATGCAGTGTACCTTTCCGTACCTCTGACCTTGTCCAATGTGTCAGCCCGTTTCTTGCCCGCCCGCAGCATCCACCGCAGCAGTAAGACTTGAGCGGTGACCTTTCAGGTCAGGTTTCCCCACCAGCTTGACCTCGAGCTCCATGCGCGCGTGCCCGGAGCCGCCCTTTTGCGACCTGTGACTAACGGCCGTTGGGCCTGGGTGAAACCGACTTAAATATAGGCAGACCACCTGCAGTGATGGTGCATCATCACCTGCTCTTCTGAGGAAGTGCTGGGTATGAACAGGCTGATCTTCGACAGAACAAGCCTGATCGGCCTTCGCCCTCCTTCCAACACCATCGGATGAAACCGTTCTATTTGAAACAGAGAGGGTGAAAGGCAACGGCAATGCAGCAAACGGCTTTCCCCCCCAGTTGTATTGCACGTTCTAACGATTATAATCTAATCTCCTTTACAAGGCATCGTTTATGGTATCAAGCCAAACAGCTCAGATGGCAGTGTCATATGCTGTGCAAGGAAGTCGTTGTAACGGTTTTGTTAAATAATAGGCACTCCCGCGTAAGTCACACGAGCCGGTGTGGATCGCTAGTTCGGATTTCTCCTCGGAATTCTGAGGAGGCCAAATCATGGGCCGCCGATTAAACGGAGTGTTCTAAATGTGAAGATATTAAGCAAGCGCCAGTTATGATTAAATAAGCTCACTTAGAACTAATGGCGTGCTGCGAGGGGAAAAAAATGCTGTACACACGCAATTTCTTGTTTGGTGCCGTGTTCCTCAATGCGTCATTGTTTTATTACGTCAGTGTATCTTGCACACATTGATTATGAGCCAATGGATGGTGTGTTTTTTGGTGTGAGGAATAAAAGTAAATAAAATAAAACCGTTATTCCCACATTCCTCACACGGAAGAACTCACCACCATCAAACCTTAGTTTCTCGACGTCATATTCTCTTTGGGTTTTAGATAAACGAACACGTGATGCTACTTCCCTATCTGCGGCCTTGAGACTGACCGCGCGGTGGCGCCACGCTGGTGTGCGAAGTGTTGTGGATGGTTGTTGCGTGAATTGATTGATAATCATTTTGTGCTATTCTTATGGAAACTGACATATATATGTGTATATAATATATATATATAATATATATATATATATATATATATATATCTATATATATATATATACGATACAGGTATGTTGCATGACCTGCTAGGTCTGCAACTGGGCTGTTAGCTGCCTAATGTTATCCTGAAAGGAAGGCTCGCTCTTCCGTGGTATATCATAGGATAACATTAGGCAGCTACAGCCCAGTTGCAGACCTAGCAGGTCTGCAACATACCTGTATCGTGACAAGTTATTGATTTTGTTTTTCTGAATTTGTAGTGTTGTTAACATTGAAAAACAGCAATTTTTTTGGTACATGGGGAATAACCTGAGCAGATAATCAGCAATGTTGATAACTTAATTTCATTATTTACATTAACAACAGCACACATCGGTGGACCTGAAAAAGTGGGGAGTGTGAGCAGCAACGGCTGTGGAGAACTCCTGGTATGATTCTGGTTCTTGCTGGTTCTTGAACATGATTTTAGAATAGATCTTGGTTCTTGCTGAAACTGAATCCCATCTTAAGCCTGAGATGAAATCTTGGTTCTTGCTGGACCCCTATGCATATTCCAGGCTGGGTCTTGGTTCTGCTGAAATCCCTCAACATAATGCCGGGCTGGATGTTGGTCCTTGCTGGGTTCCTATGTCCAATCCAAGCTGGATCTGGGTTCTTGCTGGTTCTTTCAGTTTGGTATCAGCTGGATCCTGGTTCTTGCTGGATCTTCCATTTTCAAGTCAAGCTGGATCCTGGTTCTTGTTGGATCTTTTGGCATATTGTCAAGCTGGATCCTGGTTCTTGCCGGATCTTTCGACTTATTGCCAGACTGGTTCCTGGTTCTTCCTGGCTTCGGAACCAGGAACCAAGGAACGGTTCCAGGCAAGAAATCTTGGGAACCAGGCACATGTCGGGAGCCAATATATCCTGCCGTTGTGTCTGGAAATCGTGCTTACGAACACCCGCTTTGAACGACTCGACAGCAATATTTTTATTGGCCTCGATCGCCGCATGCTATTGAAATGGCGGGATGTGAATAACGCTATTATGACAACATGGATGCCTGTGCGACCTTGAAATAGTCTCCCCGAAATAGTTGCATGTCTTCGCGAGCGTGCCTCAGAAACTAGAGGGTTTAAACCTTGAGAACATTGGGGCTGTGAACTGCGCTGAATGATCTTCAATGGCTACTTTTCAAGCGTGGAACATTCCCTTTAAAACTCCCCCGAACCAGATTCTTTTTTCATAAATCTTATCTGAATGGTTTGCATGGCTAGCTTTAGGTGCGAGGTATCTGCCAAGGATAACTAACTGCGTTTTCCCTGCACCCATCCAAGTTGTGACGTCCAGTTCAGCGGATAATTTCACCCCCGCCCTTTTGCCAGATTGGATTGCAGAAGCGTCTCCGCGTCGTGCAATGCTGCGACACGTGCGCGCGGACCTAGTTTGAATGCCTGCTTGTTTTTTTTAAAGATCTTAAGAGAAACGGTAGAAATGAAATGTTGTTCTTCGGAGCAGTTTTTCCTCTTAGAAGCGTATCAATAGTTATAAGTGAGTTTATTCATCTTACCTGATACTTCCTTCAATATCTTCAAATGTAGAACAATCCCTTTAAGCGAAATAGTGAACTTACCTGAGCAAGACAAGCGATGGTGCCCGCACATCGTGCCTGTGCCGCGACCCAGCATATGATGACAGTACCTTTCTGTAGCTTTGATATCTAGCTACGGGAATGAAATTGGTGAGGCCCACGCAGGGTCTCTGAATATTCCGCATTAAATGGGATGAATCTCCTGACAAAAAAGGACGTCGGAATGCTGTTTTCACGTTGGGAATAGAAGCCGCCTCACTTGTCAGCCCATTGCCAGTATGTAAACGTGGAGTAGGGTTTCGCAGCGGTGCTGTGGGTATAACTAAACAAATCACTGACAACTTACCTATTCACGTCGCTCGTCGTTTTACGTGTCTGGCTCGCTTTTTTGGCTGTCGCCATTTATTCAGGAATATATTAATGCATGAACTAAATTTGGCATGAGTGGGAGAAGAAGGAGGGAGGCACAGCCCACGGGGCCACCACATGACCTCGCCTCTGATGATCAGGAACACTGCTGGATTTCTGGGCGGCATAACGGCACATCAGTTGACCGTTGGCAGTCCTGCCACCTGCGGCGCCATCTCCGCCTGGGATCACCGTCTGCGGACAGAAGGAGGAGCCGCGAGGACGACCTGGCGGCACCACCCAAACCGGTGGACCCGGTCCACGGGGCCGCCTTGAGGTGAGCTACAGTGGCGGGCTCAGGGTTTGGCCAAGGGACATGGCAAATCTACTGGGCCCCACTAACATGAGTGGTCATCCACCTCGTTGACAGGACAGCCCCCCCCCCCCCCCCGTCAAACACACACTAAAAGCTGATACCTGAAAGCGGCGTCGGCCATTCACGATTAGTTTCTGCCCGAAGCGCTACGATTTTTTCTAAGCTACGGGCTTGACAAAACGGGCCAGTGCATTTGGGTGGCACTGAAGCTAAGAAGTGACATTTATGCTGCAACCCGTAACGCATGCAGCCTGCGATATCGAATGAACAATATACTCAGCATATATGAGTATCTGCTAGCATATAGGTCGGTGCGTCAGGAGACCCAGGGCGCAGCCAGAGCCTTGGCAGGATGGGGTGTGAGACACATGATTAAAAAGGACCCCTGATGGTTAAAGGCTTGCACAAATGTTGTAAATGGTCCAGTTGTTAATGACATGTACGATTGCAACCGTTCGTCGCCAGCTGGCTGGTGTGGGGTCCGAGGTCCAGTGCATGGTGCCTCTCGCGAGTACCTAGTAGGGGACACCAATTCAAGCACCGAAGTACTTTTGAATCTTAAACAGAAGTTAAAACAATACAGTTAAAACAGTTGAAGTTAAAACAGACGGTAAGTAGACGAAACTTTTATGAAGTTCTGGGAATGTCTTTTTTGGGGGGGGCCAACACATACTCTCAGAGTTTTTTTGGGGGGAGTCATGGCCCCGTGCCCCCTCCCCCCCCGGGATCCGCCTATGAAGCGATGGCTACCACTTTAGAGGACAATCTCAAATATGAAGAAAAAAAGATGCGCACTAGCCTGATCTTTGTGGGGTACGGATTTATTTTGAAAGTACTTTCTGAGCATTATTTTATGACGGTCGTTTTCACGCACACGGCACACGCCGGCTGATATTACTTGCCGTGCCCAACGCCATTCAGTTTCACGGCAAATGCAACCCCCGCCATCGCTGTTCTTGCTCCTTAGAATGCGAGCGCGCAGACTCGAAACTTTATGATGTAATTTGTTCACTAATCGTGTTTGTAAAAAATAAGCGTCATCAGACAAACCCAGGCTGGTCTTTTTCGTTTTTGAACTCATGTTTACCCACTCTTTTCAACACTTATGAGACCCCTCAGTTGCCGGGCGAAGGGCTTCCTTGTATAAAATACTGGGAAGGGGGGGGGGGCACATTAGTGTTCCCTGTCAAGGGCTGAAGCGTCATGCCATCCCAGTGCGGGGGCCCTCCAACTGTCATTCTGGCGACGAAGAGCGCTTCCCCTGGTCGAACCGGAGGGCCTTGGAAGGATACATAATATCATGTTGGTCACCTCCCTGACGCGGGAGGTCTTTCAAGCGGTGCAGATAGCCCCGGATCGACACAGGAACCCTCAGTGATGCAAAAAGATCCCTGACCGCCGCGGGCGGTCCAATAATTGACATATAGACTCCGATTTGCCTCAACTGGTACATGGCTGGAATTGGGTTGGAGGGTTCACCGTCTGGTACTGGGGAGCAGGCGGGGGGGGGGGGGGGGGGGCTGACTGACACGGGGCCCTGCTGTCGTCTCAATGAGAACACTCACTCTGTGTTCTCAGGTGTCCTTTTCATTGTCAGAGGGCCCCTGACCAAGGCAAAAGGCACTATGGCATACGGGTCCCGTCCCCGTACCTGTTCAGCAAACGTGTTCAACGCTGACTCGAGGCCCCCTCCTTGACACAAGGCTGTTCTGTTAGGCATTGTGGGCCTCCTGACTACACTGAACCCTACTGCGTGCACTGGCACTGCGGGGCACTCGAGTGCCCCGACCAATGCAACAGTGCTGTTGTTGGCCTCTGGCCAAAAGAGGTCGGCACTATCCCATGAGCTCCAATCGATGCCAGCGGCCCCCTGACTAGCATGCCCTACGGACTAGCACGCCCTACGGGCGGTGTCCTTATCGTGACCTACGGCCAGTCTTCCAGGCCCTTCGGCCCCTCAGCCATTCAACCGATCCCTTGACCCTTGATGCTGAGGGCCCTTTGGCCCTCCTCCCGGCCTCCTCAAGCAAAGCCTGTGACGGAATCGGGGATACTTGCCGACATATGACACTCTGTTGGGCATTGTGGGGCCCCTGGGCCGGCACAGGGGCCCCAATCATTGTTTCAGGGACTGAGACCAATGCAAATCGTGGGCCGCGCCCTCGCTCCGGCATGATAAATAGGTTTCCAGGGTTCAGGCAGAAACGGAGTCAACTGTCGGTGGTGATGGTCTCTGGCCGAGGTAGACGCCCCTGGCCCGCATTGTCTAATTGTGTTATCAATCGGTTCAAGAGGACTCTGACAGATATTTCAGGCCACGGCTGTGCGGGCCAGGATCCTTTATGTCACCTAGAGCCATCTCTATTACGCCTCCCAATCACGGGTGTCAATTCTTATTCTTTTGTGAGGGTCCTGGCCCCCCCATGTTGAGTTGGGCCCCCAATATTGGCTTGTCCCCCCCCCCCCCAATGTGTTTGCCTGGAATACTACAAAAAAGAACGTGGGTAAGAGAAGATCATAACGCAAAGACTTTCTTGATTTCCTTGATCTGCGTAATGGTGCCTCGTGCCACTCTCATAACAAAAAGTCTTGGTAAGGTGGTCCCTAAAGAGGCGCCTTCACGTGCCGATCAGAAGAGACTCGTGCGTCCAGTGTCTGCTCCCTGAATCATACCCTGCATGACTTCCATGCTGCTTAGATTAAAGACTTTTATGATTATATAAAGACTAAAAACATATATTGCGCTTAATAAAATAAAGTGGGCTAAATCCGGTGAGACATATGAGGGGTATGTTGTCGGGCCTGCGGTTCTACCCCCCAATAATTTACAAAAATTGCCAACTCTGCTCTCAATTGGCCCTTGATCGTCGTCTTCATCGGGCTCTCGATCCCTTTTCTGGCCTAATACACACTGTTATTGGGCGACTTGCGGCCCCTTTCCAACACGGAAGCCCTATTAGACACTGTGGGTCCCCGAAAGACGCTGGGGTCCAAACCAGCATAGGTCTCTGGTCCCGGCTTTGTCCTGCTTGGGAAACGGGCCCTCGTAAACCTAAGTGTGCATGTGTGGAGAGCGGTTGGGGGGGGGGAGGCTATTATCCATTGTCCCGCACACTGCGAGCCCCTGATTTCCAGAGGGGCCTCTAAGTGTTTCAAAGGCCCAGACCAATCCAAGTTGCGGGCCTTGGCCTCGTCCCTGCTTGAAAAATAGACCCCCAGGTTTCAAAATGGCACGGAACCGGCTGTTCGATTTTGGTCGCCTGTGGCTAAAAAAGAGGCCCACATGTTCTCAGGTGGCTCCCAATCGGTGTCAGAAGCCCTCTGTCTGACCTTTGATGATCCAATGTGACCTTAAGCCAGACTTCCGGAAACTTAGGCCCCCCAATCAAGCCTTTGATCGCTGGTCCCGGGTGTATCTTCGGGCCCCTCTTCGGGTCTCCTCACACGCTGCCCCTGGCAGTCTCGGGGCCCCTGCCGATACAGGAGCCCCTGCTAGGCAGTGTGCGCCCCTAACAGAGCGGGTCCATCATTCCCTCAGGGCCTCCTACCGACATAAATCGCGGGGGCCCGGCCTTGTCTCGGTTAAGAAGCGGGCCCTCACGCCCATGCCGACACAGGGCTGACGGTGGGGTATTCGTAGTGTCTGACCAAAATAGAGGTCTTCTTTGACTGATCTGCTTTATCTGCCTGGCTTATCTTATCTTATCTTATATTATCTTATCTAGCTTTTTATGGCTGATCGGCTTTAAGTGCCCTATGGCTGGCATTTGAGGGCACAGTGCTGAGAGCCGGGCCCCTAGCTACGATTTAAGACCAGCTCTTCGGGCCCTCTGGGCCTACAAACCCGACCATTAATCGTGGATCCCGAGGAACCCGAAGGGCCCCTTGGGATCCAAGGGGGACCGGTACGTGCCTCTGAACCCTCCCCCGTGTTCGCGCCATTGCGCCCATGTCATGCTTTTCGTTTCGCTTAGCTGTTGAGTAAGTGACACTCACTACGCTCGACCATCACATTCTTAGGACAGTCTGAACGTTGCCATATTTCAAAATTATTCATTATTGCCAAAAGAAAAGCACAGCATTAGTCATTATCTGTCAGCTGGTCATAGCATGAACTAGTCGGCAAGCTGCCAGAAATCGGCTAGTCGCAGTCATTTTTTGGACCAAGTACTGTGTCTCACTTTAATGGCGTTTAGTAGCCTACCTTGGACCACTTTGTCATATCTTCGCGGCCTTAAATTGGCAAGATCCGTCATAATGTGGCCAAAATGAGCGCACCCCATCTATGTACCTACGCGGTACGTATAGCTTTCCAGGACTGCGCAGTCAGATAGCTTCCCGGATGAAAAAACATGGGGATCTTAAAAGTCAGTGTCCTATATTTGAGAGTTTTTTGAAGGGAGCACAAATTCCAGGGGCAACAGCGTCGTTCGTCTCTCATTGACGAAATCCTTGATCCGCCCCTAGACTCAAGATGCGTCTCTCTGCCACTAGCATGACAGGTAAATGTAAATGGACCATCCTGCCTCCAAGCACGCTTGGACCAGGGACAATAGTTTGGCCGGACACTTACTGAGGTCAGCCCCGACCGCACGTCCTGCTCTGCCGGCGCTAAGATGTGCAACACGTGCAAAGTGGGACTACGCGCTCGGTGTCACACCAAAAACACTGTTGACACTGATGACTGATGACTGTGACATGTGTGATGATGACTGATGACTGTCATCTGATGACTGATGACTGTGACGTGTGGGATACCCAGCAAGCTGCTCACGTCGTTGGATGAAGAATAATTACCTTGAATACTTAATGTACAACTCCGTGTCGTTAACAAAATTACGCCCGTTGCACTTAGAGATAATGTCTCGCTTGTACGCCCCATGGTCAATTTTAGCTTCGGAGTCGTTCAAAATCTCGATAATTCATGTGTGTCAGGTCAAAGATTAGCCGAAATGAGAACCCAGCAGCCATCCCTGAAATTCAAATCTTCTTCTTAGCCTTCATCGTTCCTTCGCATTGAATTCCAGCACTAGGGCCTGTTTAGTGTATGACATCATCGTAACAAGTAGCATATGGATATGTATTTCAGTGTTATTGTTTTTTGACGTGATTGACACCAAGGAAGGGCGATGTCCGAAACGTATCTATCATTCATTCTTAGGTTCAATCGTATCACTATGAGCACATGACTTATTTCAGCTCCTTTTCGGCAAAACAACTAAACTCTTTAATACGCGGGGTTAACTTTGAGGGTGGGGAGGTCATACAATCTTCCAGGGAAGACCAAATGCTGCTAGCATTTTTTCCTTACCTAGCCCGCGAGAAGAGCCACGGTTCAGGTCAAACTCAAAACCCATGTGTCCCAGCAGGTCAACCTATACGACCCTGGAAACAGCATGGAGCCCCCGAGCAAATGGAAAGAACCCGTGGAGGGCTCCTGAGCGACTGATAGCGCCAAGCAGGCAAGCGTACAGGACCTCCATCGACAGTGTCGGGGCCTCTCTCTAACCTTTTTTCCTTTCATAGGAAGGACCAAGTACAATTTGGAGCCGCTCAGCTGAGAAGTGAGGAGTGCCCACGTAGGCCAGCACATCAGGCCTTCCGCAACAGCGTGATGTCCTGAGCACATGGGCAGAACCCAAGACCAATGTGCAGTGCCCCGGCGCAAGCGAGAGTACCCCGGGTGATTGTCATAAAGGCTGCAGTAACAGCGAAGGCCTTCCAAGACAACGGGAATTTCATATAAGCGGCCCCTGTGAGATCGAGGATACCGAGGTATGTTAAAATACGCGCTCGGGTGGGGGTCAAATTCACCCCTCCAAAGGTTTTCCGGAATGGTTTCCGAACAACGCGGCGAAGCCACGCCAAATTTTGCATGGCTGTAGTCAGCTGAATGGCGCATGGTTTGGTATCAAAAATTTAAAAGCACTTTGTAAGGTCGCTGACCTATTGCACGTCAAAGTCAGACCATGGTTTCAGCGAAGTCAATTTCTAGGGAATCATTCAATCTGATGCAACCATTAAGTGTTAGACAAAGCCATACATGCCTGAGATCTCTCTTAGGCAACACAGCACCTTAATAAACAAATTTCATTGACCTAGGGTCAGCTATGAAGGTCAGACCGAGAGCAAAATCAGTCCGTTTTTTATTTTGGGGCTTGCTGTATGGGGTAGTTTCTGGTGCTCATTTCGAATCTATTGATAACAGGGACCGCATTATACATCTTCCGTGGTCTTTTTAAAGGTATGAAAATGTCACTGACCGAAGACGAACCAGGTCAACACCCCGTTTTTAGGAACATATTGCCTACCACAATCTTTGTCGCTTATTCAAACGCAAAACGCAAGGCAGTATTGTATGATTTTAATCACCATGACCATCAAAAGGTCAAACAGGGTCACTGACCTTAAATGAGCATGTGACTTTTTGCTTAGAGCAGTTATCTAGGTTCTCGCCACACTTTGGAAAACAACCTGAAATTTGACCTTGTTTGACCTTACTTAATCAAAAGGCCATGACCTAGGAACCTCATTTGACTTAAGTGAGTTCACGTACAGGACAACACACCCTGTGAATTATATGTCACTAGCTCTTTTAGTTCCTGAGATATGTGGGGGTCAAATTGACCTCCTACCCGAGCGAATGGAAGCCAACCGACCTGGCCGGGCGCGTGTTAACACGGTGATGATCCTGTGGTCGCCGTGGGTTCTTGGACTGAGCGAAAAGAGGCAAAGAACAAGATGGTGACCCCCTGAATGATCGGGAGTGTCTCAGCAGGTATCTGACTGAAAAGTCGAGTGAAAAAAATCGAACAAAGAAAGCGAACAATGAAATGCCGGCAGGTATACAAGTCGGATCGGAAAAGTTAACGGCGAAAAAAGCCAAAGGGATAAGTGCCGACAGGAATCAAAGTCGAATCGGATAAGGTCAACAAAAATAAAAGTTGATAGGGACCAAATGTTGAAAAAACACCACCGGTGTGAACCAAAAGACCAGTGGGAGCCTCGAAACAGTGTCCGGTGTTTGTAAAGGAACCGATGGGAACCGGGAAGCCAGATGGTGTTTGTAAAATGTCAGTGTAAACCAGGGGACAGGTTCCAGTTTTGGGAACTAGGAACCAATGAGAACTAGGAACCCCTAATTTTCTTTGTGGAAGAACCAGCGAGAACTCAGAACCAAGGTGCTATGCTTGCCAATACAACCAACGCCAATGGATACTGTGTATGTACGAACAACCAATAGGATCCGGGGGGCGGTGGGCGGAATTTATGAAATAACCAGCCACAACCAAGGATCCAAAATCTCGTTGCCATGAGAAGAGATGAATGGAACCAGGACCCCACATTGGGAACCAGACGCGTGTCTGTCTCGCATTATGACTGACGAAAAACGGGACTCGCGACGGGTGCTGGTGCCTGCCAGCGCTTGCCATGGGCGCCGATACTGCTCGCGATCGGTCCAGAACGTCCGTAAAGAGGAAATTTTCATAGGAATAGATAGAGGCTAGCAGGATGCAGATCTATGCTATGCTATGCAGATCAGATAGCAGATCAGTCACCTGATAGCCTCAGGATGCGTTCCGTATGGTTAGGTTGTAAAGGCTCGAACGCTGTTTTTCTGCCAGGCGCGTTTGCCGGGTGAGCGAAAGTGGGCCCGCGAATCCTGGGCAGCGAAGCCCACTGAATTCACTGGACCTCCGAATGCACTCCCTTCATGCCCTTCCATGCCGGACGTCGAATCATTAAAGGGACTGTTTCGCATTTGTATGGGAGTTTGAACTGAAATAGCCATCTTGAAGCTCATTCGGGGCAGTTCACAGCCCTGCCCTTCTTAAGACCTAAACCCTTCTAGATTCTGAGCCACACGCTCGCGAAGATGTGCATAATATTTTCGAGGGACTATTTCAAGGTCACATGCGGATTCATGGCATAATGTCATTAGTATCTTACCATGCAAAGATCAAGGCCAAGAAAGATATAATTGTCACGTCATGCATATATGGCATTCATGAGCGCAATTTTCAGGTATAACGGCCGTTAATTGACTCTCAGTCAATGTTGTGCAAGGTACGATGACACAATTAAACGACTCATTGAGAAGCATATTAACTAGAGAAGTCTAGAGGAGTGTGTCGTGTGAGTGTTGTCTAGTCTAGTCTAGTGTTGTCTAGAGGAGTCTTTTCCGCTCAAAAGCATACCCATAGTTATATGTGAGCTTATTTCATCATATCTGATGCTTCGTTCAATTTCTTCAAATGTGAAACATTCGCTTTTGCTTCTCTTTTTATTAATTCACTCCGAATGGTTTGCTTGGGTATCTCTAGGCGCAAGGTATCTGCTAAGATGACTTGCTGCGAATGTCCGGAACCCATCACCCAAGCCGTGACGTCCAGTTTCAACAGATAACTCTGCCCCCAGCTTTTGGCCGGACTCGATTGCAGAAGGGTCTCCGCACCGCGCGATGCTGTGACACGTGCGCCTGGACTTGGATTTGAACACCTGGTTGTTTACTTACATCAAACTGAATGTCAGACTTCGCCGAACACTTCAAATTGTTGTCCATTATATTGCTTTCCAATCTGACCTTTGTCCCTGTCGACTTGTATCCCTTATGCCCTTTTCTGATTTCAGTTGTCCTTCAGACTTTTGCTATAGAGGTGTTTTGCAATCTTCTACCGCTGTCCTCTTTTATTTGCACTGTTTATACAACATTTTCGTTCGAATTTTCACGCTCGAATTCTTCTATTCGGGCTTTCTTTTATTCGAGTTTTTGCTCGGGAATTGCTCTCCCCCCCCACACATGTAAAAAAGGGTCCCTGCGAAGCATGAAGCCTCTGGGAAATAATAGAAAGCCAATGCCGATGTGCAGGAATCCTAAGCGATCGAGAGTAGCCCGGCAGGTCAATATCTGGGGCCCCGACGGTAGCGTAAGGCACCACCTTCGGTCACGCTCGGCCTGCCTCAGCTGGGAGGTAACCAGGCCAATGCGGAAGGACCCTTATAAATATGAATTATTTTTGTCTGCCTATGGGCTCATCATCGTATCTTGAGGTCCTTGCTGGCTGCCTGGGGGCCCCAAGCTGTCCATTTTTGTATTTTGTGTTAAAAGCCTGCACTCCTCTGCCGACGCGCAGCGAAAGCCTGCGCGGGGAAGGGATGTTGACACAGGATCCCTGAGAGCTAAAGCCCCTCCCCAGAACAAATCACCGGCTACGGCCCAACTAATTTCGAGGAGGGCCCACAATTTTTCACGTTTTTGGTACTTTTATCATCTTTTACCTGAACAGAAGTCAGAAGTTACTGGAAGATGTAATTCTGTCTGTATTTTGACGTCAATAAGCTGAAGGAAAGCGGGAGTAAAATAACTCATGGAATGATTCGCCGACGCTTTTCATTTTTCAGTGGTTCAGTGGGCTCTCTGAATCTTCAGGAATGTTAGTCTAGGTTCTACAGAGATGTTGAGAGCCTTGTTAGCGTAGATTGCAGATAAAAAAGGGTCGCAAATTTGCATAGTACGGCCACCGCACGTCGGTCTGGGAATTTTCAAACCTTTAGCCAGAATTGATTAGTGAGAAAATTATGTAACATAGTTTTGGAACATGCGCTCCTCGCAAGTCTTCGGAACAAAAGCCCAGCTGCGCGACGTTGCAGTCCCTGTCGCGCCATGTCGGCCCGCTGCTAACACTAGGCGGCGGCCATCGGACAAAACGGAAAGGATGACACAGTCTGGGATAAATAACCGTTGAACGTCGTAGAACAATCGTTTCCCTCGTTTGAAACGAGGTCCTGATGCGTATGTTTCATTTGTATCGACTTTTGAATTGATAACAGGAATGGATCGACGCGTACAGTACCGCGCGCCGGCGCCGGAATGTGGTGATGAAGCTGGAAGTGTAAGGGAAGAATCTGTAAAAGTAAGGGCGAGGTATATTTCCCAGTATTATATCAGTAATATTCAGTAACATCGGCAGCAGCCAACGTCTGTCGGTTTTGCGGAAACTGCGATCCCAGTTACGGAAGCTCGTGCTCGCAAGATTACGAGCGCGCAGGCTCAAAGTTTTATATATAATTTGTTGTACATGTCGATTCTGTAAGAGGATGGATGTTCTCAGGCAAACATGCGTCGACCTTTCCCCTGGTAAGGGGCCCCGTGGGTAGAACACTAGGAGCACACTATCGTGCCCGGTCAAGGACTGAAGAGTCATTGCGTCCCGGCACAGGGGGCCTCCGGCTGCCATTCTGACGACACGGAGCAAAGTCCCCTGTCCGACCCGGAGGCACTTAGATATCATGCATTGATCCCCTTCCTGACGCGGGAGGCGCTCTGGCCCGGGCAGTTCGCCCCAGATTGACGCAGAAGCCCTGATTGGCGCAGCAAGATCTCCTATCGCCGCAGATGGTACAACACTTGGCGCAGACTCCAGTTCGGCTTAACGATCCCTTGGTTGAAATGGGGCAGATCTCCCCCCCCCCTACCCCACCCCCGTTCGGTACCAGGGCCTTGAATGGCACAGGACCCTTCCACTGTCTCAATGAAAAACACTCATCATAAGCATCTGTTTTTTTATCATTGCTAGAGGGCCCTGACCAACACAAGAGGCTCTCTGGCACTTGATCCCCATTTTATAAATAGTTAATTTCCGCCCCTGTTCGGCTTATATTCCCGTGGCCGCCTCAAGGCGCTCTGTTGACACAGGACGCCCTGTTAGGCACGGCGGGCCCCTGACCGATACAGGAGCTCCTCATTGGTGCAGGGGCCCCTACCAATGCAAATCGCAGGCCTCGTCCAGGCTTGATAAATGGACTCCCAGAGCTCAGACAGACACAAAGCGGACTGTTCGGTGTTGGTGGTCTCTGGTAGAAATAGGGGCCCACATTGTTCCAGGGGTCCTCATTCGGAGTAATCGTCACTATGACCGACATTGGAGGCCACGGCCTTACGGGTGAAGATCCTTAACGTGACTGCCCTTCGGGCCCTTCGGGCCCTTCGGCCTTTCAGTCGGGCCTTCGATCTCTGGTCGCGTGCTTTTCTGGACAGTCAGTGTTTCAAATTCGGCCGCTTGGGTAGAAAGGATGTCAATGTTTTTTTCTCATGCTTTCGCAGCCCCCTTGGATCCATGCCCGTTGTTCGTCCCTTGTCCAAGCTCGCCCAATCAGCATCGACCCGAGCGGTGGTCAACCCAGCGTCTTTACGCCTCGGGCTTGGACAATTGGCCCGACAGGTCAGATGTCACGGTTTGAGGTCAAAGGGCACCGGGTTGGCGGTCAACGCGCTGTGCATGCGGGGTTCGCTGTGTAGCCATAATTCTGGCAGAATTAACTTATTTTTAAGTGCTGCACGCCTTGCTCGATGCATTTTGGGACGTCAGGGATAGTTACTACGGATGGTGGGTCAGTTTAACCCACCCACCCTCACCCCTACCCCTATGAATTTGCCGGGATAACTCTCAGGCGGTGTGAGGTAACAATCTCAACCTTTGAATACCCATTTGCAATTTAACACGCGCCAGGGCCTCGGATAACATGCTAACTGGAGGGGGGGGGGGCAGATGCCCCTGTAGAGACGAAATTTCCCCCCCGCCCCAGTGATCTCATTTTGCCCCTCCAGTGGGAGGTCAAACGGAGATAAGCAAAAACGGCAGTGCACTGCCTGAGTAGAGAAATCAGCGATGGTGGAACATGCCTGAGGCTCACATTTACGAACGACAACGTTATTATCTTTTTTATAGTTTTTCACGTATTCTTCATCATATGGTAACTTCTTGGCAGCCGGCGATTTTTTTACTAAGGCACTTAACGATGCAGCATATACAAATTCGTTGCTTGGCAACGGCGGCAAACCCGGGTGGTAGAAGCAAGGCACTATAAGCGTCAATTCAATTACCTGTGGCGGATCCGTTGTCGATTGGTGTAATCGTTCAGGTCGCTGGGTTGTGCAATGGATATACGGCGGCTCTTTGCGAAAAAGGTAGCTATTTGATGCTCTTTCATCCCCAGCTCGATATGCACTGTGCAGTTCTGCCTGTGCAGTCAGGCATGCCGCATTCTGCAGGTTTGAATGGCGTGGCTCACTATAACTACTACATTTCGTGGGATGCCAAAAGCAGGAGATAGAAGCAAACTGAAATTTTATATGCAATTCGCGAAATATCGAAATAATCGGAGATCTGTAGGAGAAGTTGTTTATTGCGAACTGTAAGTAAAGACACGTGTTCTACTCATTACTTAGCCCGAATTTCATTTGGTATGGCCGACAAAAATGTACCATTTCCTTAAAAACAGCATTCAGCCAGCTATGAAAAGCTTGTGTTAATGTATCTGATTTCACTCATTACTCTGTTAGGGCTCATTGATCCTGTTCCTTTATTGAGCTTCTTTAGTCTTTACTGCTAGAAAGAGTTCATTCCTGGCCCAGGGGAATGTTCATCGTTCAGCACGGCCACGGCAAGGGAAGGGGCTGGGA
>NW_023596818.1:12501892-12744392 GCF_011947565.3 Pollicipes pollicipes
GGGGGGGGGGGGCAAATGCCCCTGCAAGACCGAAATTTCCCCCCCGCCCCAGTGATCTCATTTTGCCCCTCCAGTGGGAGGTCAAACGGAGATAAGCAAAAACGGCAGTGCACTGCCTGAGTAGAGAAATCAGCGATGGTGGAACATGCCTGAGGCTCACATTTACGAACGACAACGTTATTATCTTTTTTATAGTTTTTCACGTATTTTTCATTATATGGTAACTTCTTGGCAGCCGGCGGTTTTTTTTACTAAGGCACTTAACGACGCAGCATATACAAATTCGTTGCTTGGCAACGGCGGCAAACCCGGGTGGTAGAAGCAAGGCACTATAAGCTTTAATTCAATTACCTGTGGCGGATCCGTTGTCGATTGGTGTAATCGTTCAGGTCGCTGGGTTGTGCAATGGATATACGGCGGCTCTTTGTGAAAAAGGTAGCTATTTGATGCTCTTTCATCCCCAGTTCGATACGCACTGTGCAGTTCTGCCTGTGCAGTCAGGCATGCCGCATTCTGCAGGTCTGAATGGCGTGGCTCACTATAACAACTACATTTCGTGGGATGCCAAAAGCAGGAGATAGAAGCAAACTGAAATTTTGTATGCAATTCGCGAAATATCGAAATAATCGGAGATCTGTAGGAGAAGTTGTTTATTGCGAACTGTAAGTAAAGACACGTGTTCTACTCATTACTTAGCCCGAATTTCATTTGGTATGGCCGACAAAAATGTACCATTTCCTTAAAAACAGCATTCAGCCAGCTATGAAAAGCTTGTGTTAATGTATCTGATTTCACTCATTACTCTGTTAGGGCTCATTGATCCTGTTCCTTTATTGAGCTTCTTTAGTCTTTACTGCTAGAAAGAGTTCATTCCTGGCCCAGGGGAATGTTCATCGTTCAGCACGGCCACGGCAAGGGAAGGGGCTGGGAATGGATCAATAGCCCCAAAACAACTCCCCGTTCTCATTCCCCCCCCCCCTCCCGGTAGTGAACATGATAGGATCAGGTGCGAGGGATTCTGGAAGAAACAAGTCTGACCAAAATCTTAGTGGGTACTGACATTCCAGAAAAGGCTGTCTTCCATGGCAGAAGTTACACGAAACTCAGGATTCTTTCAACGGAACACCGGCGGTAGCAGCCTATGTGATGTTCAATGAATCGACATTGAACTTGTTTAGGCTTACAACGCCGGCACTTTGCCGTGACCAGAAAAGGTATGATTTGAATAGGGTGGGGTGGGGGGTGGGAGGAGGGTTCTCCCCTTCCCTGCTTTTTTCGTGGTGGAGCATTGGGGAGTAGTTGTACACGGAAAGACAGTGTAAAATGAAGTACCGCTCCCCTCCCTCGCCCACAACGCACAAGCTCATTTGGTCGCACGTACATCTTTGCCAACGTATGGTGGTTTGCACTGGGTGTTTTGTGATCAGGTGCTGGGAAATACCAGTTCAAGTGAAACATGCCGCGTCCGGTCAACATTATGTGTGGATTTTAGGATGGCACCGGCGTCGGGTCGGCATCACTTTTCGAACGAATGCAATACCTCTCAGTACGGTTTGCGTTAACTGCTGTATCTATGTTTCCAGGCTTCATCCGAGCCCATTCCCGTTCCCGATTCCCGCACCACTGCTGCTGATGATGGCAAAGTGGACGTTGACGAAGGACAGGCTGTTGCAAAAAGGATGGCTATGCTTGGTTAGTTAGGGCAACAGTTTGCTTCTATTGTTTTACGTTTCTACCCATCAAGGTATTTTAGACCAAAACAGCTGGGCATTTGTTGCAAACCCTCTTTTCCTGATATGTGATCACCACCCATTATGTGTTCCTGTGTAAATGTTACGCTCTCATCAAATCATCAGGTGAACCAGCAGCAAAGCGCCACCGAGATTTGACTCCGGTGATCATTAACAAACACGTCCCCGCCGGGCTTCAGATGGTCCTTCGCCCGGCCGGAGGAAGGGCGGATTTCCGCCCCTCCTCCCATGATCTCGGCCCCCATCGATGGCATGGAAAAAAGGCACCGGCAGAAAAGTTTTGACGATATAAAGCGAAAGCACGTGTACTTTTTGCCCAGGTCAATGATGGGGTCACCACAGGCCACGAATAGATCAAGATGCATGAGTGGGATTAAATGAGCATATGCCATATTCTGACCGGGAGAAACTGAGGTTAAACGGCAAATATTGAATTTTGAGGCTATGAGGGGTAAAATGAAACTTTTTTTTAAAAGTTTCATTTTAAAAAAAGGGGTAAACAGAAACTGAGGTCAAATTTTCAAACGCTCAGAATCGAATAATTCAGAGTTTTGACAGGGACGTTGTATCAGAATGTTTTTTCAGGTAGGATCACGTCCAGTGATGACTGTGAGAGGTCAAGAGATGCATTTTACTTGTCTTGCACTTCGACGACCTCCGGTCCCCAGTGCTACTTTTGCTGCACACGGCATGCATGAGGAAAGTTCTTGTGTTCATCCAGCATCTGATTTAGCACCTTAGTTTGCTTTTTAACATCGTTTTTACATAACACAGCTGCTCATTTACGACCAAAAGATATTTCGCGCACATCTGAAGTCAAAACAGGCCATTGACCTAGGAAGACCTCTGGTGACCTTTTTTATCTTCAACGCCATTAAACACTATTTTGACCGTGAATTCGAATCCAGCATCCATTTTTACCTTGCAGTCTAACATACTGCCGATTATGGACGAACAGGCTGTGTTTTACACAATGTACCCGCATCGTTGGGTCGCGGCCTTACCTAAGGTCACGGTGCTCTGACGACATGATGGTGGTAAATGTTGGGGCCATGCTGTTGATGTTATATCAGCATCAGCAGGCCGCATGAATTTAACAGCGACCTGTTGAAGCTTGAGCGGCTGTATTTTTAGTTTGCATCTCACTGGTGTTAGGTGCATTGCAGAACAAGTAAATAGCTCATACAGTTGCGCTTCGTGTCGTTTCACTGTAACCTGCCATAAAATGCACCTTTTGAACTAATATAGGACAAAAAATATCCCATTGATCTGATACTGAAGAAAGCGTACGAAACGCGTAATCATATTTAGTGACTCGTGTGGTGACAACCCTGGTGTAACTGACCCGCGGCGAGATATTTATGCCCTGAAAACCTGACGCTTATGTTATACGAGCGTTGTCGTGCTATTTTATCAGAATGTTTGTCTAAACGGGACGCGTCACACGATTAGACCTCAAACTCCTTACAAAGGAGGAAACCCTTTTCTCAATATTTGCATTACTGCCAGTGCCATGATATCTCCGAAAATAATATACCGGTCTTCATCAACAGAAAGCAGAAGTTGGTAACTTGATACATGCAATCAGAAAATGTCTGTCATACTATCCTTGTGCCCTTTGGTGAGAATTCTCTCCTGTTCGTTGGTCAGTTCTAATCCTTGCAACTTCCCTGCTCCTAGATTCCACCCGGTATGCTCAACCCGCCTCTTATGGAACGCTTCTCGCCGCTTCGACAATCTACCCTACTGCTTCGGAGACGCACCCTGTCACTCAAGCGGAACCGAACCAGAGCAGTGCGACAACTGACGAGTGGTACAAGGGAGCCGAACCGAACGTTCAGTGGTTTTTGAACGCCTTCGACTGCCTTCTCCAAGAAAATCGGCAGATAAGCGGCAGGAAGCGAGCTGTGCTGGTGTGCACCATCTGCGCAGACCACGAGGTGGAGGCAGCCAAGGCTTCGGTAAACGGGCGGGTTTACATAGCCAGCGGCGTCAGAGCGGACAGCAAGGGGAACTGATGAGCGTGGTAGATCATATGCACGGAAAATCTCATGCTGCTGCTGTGGATGCGAAAAACCTGGAGCAGCAGTGGAATGGCGGAAGCTCGAGACACCCGTGGATGTCCATCCTCAAGAGAACTGCCGCTGGTGTCACCAAGGCTCTTCTGGAGCTCGCCGTTGCTGTTCACAACGATAGCCTGCACGAGACTCTGGCCGATTGGTCGTGGCCAGCCCGCTCCCTCGCAGCGCTGCGCGAGCAGCGAGTCTGGACAGCTATAAGCGATGGTGGTTGGGAAGTGGACCTGCAGCCAACAGAGCCACCTCCTGCAGCTCTTCACTACAGAGATCCGGATATGTACCGGGAGATGCTCAGCGTCGTCGCTAAGATAGAGCAGGCCAAGATTGGCGCCAAGATTGCCGCTGGAGTTGTGTACAGACTACAGGTCGAAGGAAGTATGGACCGTCAGCAGCAAGACAACAAATTCGTGACTGCCGGAGTGGTCGATGCTGACGCTGAGCTGCAGACCTACATTCCAAGCGTGGTGGAACCGGAAGAAGATGGCGCAAAAGGTCTACTAGAGGCGGTCAACTGCTGTTGAAAGGCTGGATCTGCCTCTCGACAAGCTGGTTGGCTTGACCACGGACGGAGAGAGAGCGCCAACACGGGTCGCAGCAGTGGTCTCTGGAAAAGGCTCAATGATCTGCTGGGACGTGACCTTATCACCACCTGGTGCGTGTGTTACAGGAGTAGCCTAGCTCTGTCGAGTGTGGACAAGACGGTACCGGAGAACCTGCACTGGAAGACGGATCTGTGTGCTCTAATACCGCACTTCCGAACATCGAAGTCCAGGAACAAAAAGCTCCGTAAGAGCAGCGAGAAGGTGGTTATTTTCCCCCAGCACTTCAAGGTCCGTTTCGCTGAGCACTTGCTGTCGTCCATCAACGCTGTTCTGACGAACCTAGCGGCCTGTAGAAAAGTATGGCAGGAGACAGCATCAAAAGGCAGTAAGAAAGAGAAGGCTGAAGCCAAGGGCTTTATCAAGAAATGGGCCGCGGACAGCCGCGCAGTCCGTGTGACGAGCGTCATGGTCGACATCTGTGGAATTTTCTGCCACCTGCAGAAAAGATCCCAATGCCTCCGCCTGGTGGACAGGAGGAAAAGTTCGTCCCAGCTGCAGGAGAACCAGCCGTCAGAGCGCACAACAGCCTCGTTTTGACGAATAGAACATTTGAAGCTGTGGGTAATGAGATCGTTCAGGCCGCGACGAACTTCCTGGGCGACATGCTCGATGTCGAGCAGGAGCAAGTTGTGCAGGACATGTTCTCTATGACTGAGTCCAGGTCAGCGAAACAGTTCATCGCCGCCAGTCGCAGCTTGGCATCCGGGCTGTTCGGCAGAGAGAGCGTGACCCAGTTCACAAGAGACGCCTGTGACCAGTGGCGCAAGATGAGCGATGCCAGGGGCCGGCATCCTGACATGAAAGGCAAGATGATGGCGATGACGTGAAACGCTAAAGGTGTCTGCAAGCAGCTCTTGTCATCGCTCCTCTGGGTCACTCCGCACAGCATGGGCACCGAGCGTGCCGTGTCGCGCTACAACACTGTGCGCAGCAGCCATCGCCTGGGCACGCGTCTGGCAACAGTGAACGACCGACTTGTCATCGGTGTCAACTGCTTGGGCACCGCGAGATTTGACCCGCGTCCGGCGGTGACGGCCTTCCCGGCAAGCAGACAGGCGCAAACCGTCAGCCGGACCCGGCGGAGCACAAGCAGCGTAAATTTGCCAAGAACTTTTTCCGCTCCGAGTGATCGCTGCAAAGTGCACTGGGTCACGTTGGGAGCACGCGCGTCAGCGAACTGTGCAGTCGTGGAAGCCGTTTGGTTCCGGTCTGACCATGGCCGCCTGTGTGAATGACCTACTTTTGACTTTTCCTTTGAATGTGTTCAGCTTTGATGCCGCTCTTGGCGTGATTTGCTTCATTTTTATCCATTTGTCAACAGTTCATATGCAATGATGCACTGTCATGTGCATGACACAAGATGTACATAAAGCAAAGCCATCCTGGGTAAAACTGCCTGTTGTTTAACCATTAAGTTAACGAGCTCAGACAGGTCATAAGTCTGCTGCGGTGAGGTTGTAAAACAGGTTGGAAATGTTGAAACTGATTTACGACATCTACCTCTATCATAGAAGCTTCGGAGGCTCAGCAAGATGGCATACGCGTCCGATGTCCTGAGTCTGCGTTCATCCATTACCACGCATTTACGTCAAGACGTGAAGCCGGATTGCTGAAATGAGTTGAGTGAGATGCATCGTGCAGGCTTTTATTGTATTCAGATCGCTTACTGCGTGACAAAGGCTTATCAGCGGTTTTCTCCTTCAGTTCCAGGTGAAATAAGTTCCACAGTTTCAGGTTAACAGTTCCAGGTGAAATAACCTGAAATGGAGATAGCTTCGAAGTTATTTCACTTAATCATTGATTTGGACGATCTTTCTAACGGCGGAATCTTCTGTAATGCTCTTGGCGGGACCTGGGCCCCACCAACATTTTTGGAGAAGCTCCACCCATTGTTGCTGCATTGATTTTCCGGTCGGTGCTGTCTTAGAAATTCAACGAAATCATCTGAGAGGTTTGATAAATGAGGGATGGGAACTATGATAATGTTTGGGTTGCCCCCCAGTGACAGTTCCCTGTCCGAGGCCCTGGCACGCGCCTGAGTGGCTGGTTGGATATCCTTCGCACGGATGTGGGTGGGGGTCAATTTGACTCTTCTGAGATCTCAGGAGCTAAGAGAGCTATAGAAACCAAATTCACAGCGTGATAGCCTGTACGTGAACTCCCTTAGGTCAAAGTTTAAGGTTCCTAGGTTGAGGTTCCTGGACCTTCAGGTCAAAAAAGGTCAAACAAGGTCAAGTTCCAGGTTGGTCTCCAAAATGTCCCCAGAACGTAGATAACCATTTCTAAGCAAAAGGTCACATTCTCATTCAAGGTCAGTGACCTTGTTTGACCTTTTGAAGGTCAAGGTGACCAAAATCATACAACATTTCTTTGAGTTTTGCATTTGACTGAGCGACAAGGATTACGCTAGGCATTATGTTCCTAAAACAAAATGTTGACCTGGGTCATTTTAGGTCAATGACCTATTCTGCCCTCTAAGAAGTCCATGGAAGATGTATCATGCGGTTCCTGCTATCAATAAACTCTAAATGAGCACCAGAAACTATCCCATACAGCAAGCCCTAGAGTAGCAAAACAGGTTAGTTTTGACCTTGGTGTGACCTTCATAACTGACCTTAGGTCAATTTAATTCGCTCCTTCAACTGTTGTGTTGCCTAAGAAAGCATCTCAGAGATGTATGGCTTCGTCTAACACTCCGTTGTTGGATCAGACTGAAGGATTCCCTAGAAATTGCCTTCGCTGAAACCATGACCTGACTTTGACCTGCCTCAGGTCAGCAACCTTACAAGGTACATCTAAATTTGATGCCAAACGATTCGCTATTCAATTGTCTACAGCTATGCAAAATTTGGCGCGGCTTCGCCGTGCCGTTCGGAAACCATTCTCGTAAAACCCTCGGGGAGGGGGTCAATTTGACCCCCACCCGAGCTCGTGTTGATAGTTTATCTTTTGAAATAAACAAACTGTGTACATCTATTATGGTCACTGACCTGCAGCAGGTCAAATTAAAACCAATGGTAGTGACGGCGATTTTGAGCGCGAGTGATGTTTTACGTATGGGCCGCTGGATTGCATGACGACGTCATGCAACTTTGAGATGGATTTTAGACAATTAGGCAATTGAAAGCAAATCAAAACTAATTTCAATGTCCCACTGACTTAAATGACCTCGATCGATTTGTTGCTTTGAGAAACACGCCACTCATGGAGGTTTTTACGCTGATCTAAAGCCAATGATTGAAACCTTCGCAAAAGTTTTCGGTCCACTTTGACCTTCTAAAACTCAAATAAGGTCACAGACATGACATAAACCAGGGGACATTTTGGTTAGCAAATGTACATCGGACAAAGATGGTTGCATGAGGAGATCTGAAGACAATTCGGTCACTGTTTGCAAATTTGGCATTGTCTGACTTTATTTGACCCGAACGTCGCGATGAAAGGACCTTAAAGGTGACACAAGCCAATCCACTTAGAGTCAAAGCTGCCCTGTGAATTTGCCGTTTCTAGCTAATATCTGAGTGTAGTGAGGTTGGGGTGGGAGGGCCAAATTGACCCCTGCTAACTCCAGCGCGCCGCATTCATGCAACCACTGGGGTGCGTGTTTTTTTTAATCATTGCTGGATTGAGCCCTTATAAGGTGCTGAAAGTTTCGCCATTGACATGGCCCTTGTTTGCCATATGCAACTGTGTTAACTGAATGTAAAAGTACATCTTTGAAAAAGATACAAGACATATTTCTAATTTGGCTGGCCTGTAAGAAACCAAGATTCTTTACCCACAGGATTTGTTGTGACTTTTCAAAGGAATCTTCTGGGAACCCGGATCCCTTTTTAAAATTTGTCGAGGGATATCGCAAGCTCTTGGATCTTCTTTGCATGTTTGTTGAGGAATCCTGCGTGATCCAGGACTGGGACCCAGGCACATATCTGCGAGCACTATCTTGTAAAATGGCTTGTGCGAAGAAACCCATGGTCCGCTGGCCATGTGATCCTCAGCGTGGTAAAAGCCCATGGTCCGCTGGCCATGTAATCCTCAGCGTGGTAGCCACGCCATTCCTGAATTATCCTTACAGTTGCCCTGCACTGTTCTCCCGCTTCTCACTTTGTACTGTTCCTTCACTTTTCAGACGTGAGCGTTTCACAGCTGGTGGGCAGGCTTGCTCACACCGAGGCGGTGGCCTCGCGCCGAAGGCCCGGTGGTTTTTGGCTGTTTGAGACACCTGCAGAGCTTATGAGACGTCGGGAATGGGCCTTCGAGGCATAAGGATGAAGTTTCAAGTTCATCCCAGTGCTTGCTGGCTGTTTACGACGCCCGTAGGCAGGAGTGTAGTTTCCTTTTCAGTTGGAGGGGGGGGGGGGGGGGGAGAGCCAGCCTCTCCAACTTGGGCTTTCGTCCCCCCCACAAGGTTAAGGCGGAAGTGGAACAAATCTGGGAAGAACCCCATTTTTTACTCATTTTGGGGAAAGGTTGAGCCATTTTTTTCATTGTTCAGCCCTCGAACCCATTTTGCTCAACCAGGTTTATACCCGCAGGGGTATAACCTGCGGGTATATATACCCGCAGGGGTACAAAACGCATCGAAAACAGGCCCTCGAGGTATCGGAATGGGACCCCAAGGCTGAAAATATCCTCAAATAAAAAAGCAGGGCCCTATAGAGACGGAGAGGGCCCTTGTCCCATGCCCTGATTTGGGCCCGTCCTGGGCGAACGCCTGGCTACGCCACTGCACCAGGGCCACATGTTTTCGTGTGGAGAAACGCCAAATTAAAAACTTTGGGTGCCCAGGTTTGTGGGATCCCGTGGGACGAGCTTCAAGAAAACACGTGTTCAATGCACAGAACCGCCTCTGCCAAGCTGAATTCCATTCTCCCTCCCCATAAAGCGCGAGGATAATCGATAGAATGCTGACCACCTGTTGCCTCCCATTCCGCAACTCATGACGTAGTCACAGGGTACTTCTAGCTCAATTTTAAGCCCATGAAGTAGACCGTCCCTTTTTACAGGCCTACGAACTACTCCCGTCCACCGGTCTCCGCCCGCCGCCGCCGCCCCTGCCGGCCGCTCCCCAGATAACAACAGCTCCCCGGCGCAGAGTGGCGGTCACGTGACCACCCTCCCGGCGGCCAATCACTTAGCGGCGCGCCGACGCGTCGCTCCTGGAGGAGGGCATATCAAAATAACCAATCAAAATTAGCCGCGGCGCGCCGCTGACCGCGCGCGGGGCGATTGGTTGACGACCTCGCGGCCACGAAGCGCCGCCGGCGACCGCGCGCGGCGGCGGCGGCCGGGCCGTCGGACGGGACGCCGTCCGAGCATGGCGCTGGGGCACGGACGCTGTCAGGATGAGATATGGAGGACAGCGCGCCGGCGGGCCGAGTCAATATTCGGAGTGTTGTACAGCGTGTGCGCTGGGCGATGAGTGCTTCTGAAAGTAGCTTACGGTGTGCTGATATAATTGCGTAAACATTGTGCGGATTGCCGAGCATTCATACGTTGGGCAACGATTTTTGTCAAGGACATCTTAGACTCAATCCAAGTACAACGCTGGAACAGGGGTGTGATTCGCAAAACGAGTTAGGTACTGAAGCAAGGAAAAATGACGCAACGTGCCCCCAATATATGTTAAAAACTGGTTTGTCTCAGGATTTGGCCCACTTACGTTTCAAAGTTGGGAGAGTGGTCTGGAGCCCAAGTGGGGCTGAGGCCCTCTCTTGCTGCTCCAACTGAATAGGAAACATACACCCCTCCGTCGTGACACTTTTCTTACACAACCTATTGATGCTGGTGACACCTCCCCGGATCCCCCAAACCCATTTTGAATTATCGTGTGCTATTATGTCAGAGCCCGTCGCGCGAATGATAAACGCTCGTCCATGGGCTGGCGGGCTTTCAAGAAGTTCCCGGTGATACCTTGGTCGCATTGCGTGCTCCTGAAAAATGGAAAAGGAAAAGAAATACAGTGGCGTTCTGTTTCTGCCTCAAAGCTACGGCCTGCATGTAGAGTGGGAGCGGCGCCACGAACTTTGGGTTGAGAGGGGGGGGGGGGGGCATTTTCTTGTGGGCCGGCCTCCTAGACAAAACGGGGCCTCCTCACAGAGAGGCCCCCTGGGCATTGCCGCAATCAAGCGACAGTGACACCGAGGACATGTGCACCTTTATCACGTTTTTACATGCATGATATCCAAGCAAATACCTGTCGACAGGTAGAAACTCCAGCACGGGAGCCTTCTAATTATCTAGCCAACGGCCTTGCTATCATAAACAGGGACTTCCTTTCCCATAAAAGAGTCTGCTGGTGAAAAAAGAGGCTCCTAATCCATAGCAGGATGCTTCCGAATCATGAAGGGACCTCCAAATCTAGCAAAGAGTCCCGTTATCCAAAAACAGGAAGTCGTGATTTGGAACCTCGGTCATTTGATGCATGAGAAGGGCCTAATGTTCCAGAAGTAAGGCCTCCTAAATGAAGAAGATGCCTCCTAACCAAGAACAGAGCCTCCTAGTTCGTAACAGAGGCCTCCCAAGGCATCTTTTGTAACGCAACTTTTGATCCAGAAGCGGGCCTCTTGATATAGGAGACCGTCTTCTTAGCCCAGTTTATTATCACTCTCCAAACTAGTTATGAGGACCTCCCAAATATGAATTTTGGTAAGTTACAGGAAGGTACAATGCCTTTACTTCGGGAAAAAGAGGCCGCAATTTTGAGGAGGCAAGAACGTATTCTTTCTCCCCCTTGCTGGCAGGCGGTGGGGGGGGGGGGGGGGGACTGCCGCCTCTGCACCCTGCTACGCTGTCCTTAGTATGAACAAGACCATCTATTCTCTACGGCTATCAGCTTATCACAAACAATGGTGGGTGATAACCAACATCATTCTGTGTGGTGAATGTGATTTAAGTGAGACGTCTCGAAAAATTCAAAGGATTGAATCGACGTCGGCAGATTATAAAAAGCGTGACGGGAACGTGGGTTGCTGGGACTTTTTTCGCAAAGAGTTTTGCCTCTGTCTGTAACAATCATGACCCAGAAAGCAAGCACTTGATCCCCCTGATGGAACATACATCAAGGAATATAATTTACAAGGAAGTTGCTATTATCTTCCACGACCAGCGTAAATGTATATATATATATATATATATATATATATATATATATATATATATATATATATATATATATATACGCGAGTTGATACGTACGGTACATACATACACGAATTGGTAAATATGGTGTGTTGACAGCAGCCATTGGTGCGCCCAAAATGCAGCTGGAGTTGCGAACTCTTGGATCGATTGGATTCGTGCTCACATGGTGGGTGTTCGGTTCAGGCGCATCGGGAAGTTTATGCTCGCCTGGCACAGACTGGCTGAGACGGTGCCGAACCAAGATACGATGGTGGAAAGCCCTACTACATCCTGTTGGATTGAGAATGCTTCAAAAGTTCGATGGATTTTTGTGCCATGTTTTCTCTGCCTTTAGACGATCCATAAGATTTGCATACAGCATGCGTATCTGAAAGGGAATGTTTCGCATGGTGCGGGTTGGTTATCTGTCGATATCGTATTTCATCCACGAAACCCTTCATTAAAAAGTTTTTTTGCCAGGTATCGTGCATCATTATGTATAAAATCGCTTATTTGCCAATGTGGAGCAAGAAATGTTACTCAACACGTGAATAGTTTGGTACTTTTCTAAGGTAGACAACAAAAGCAGAGTTCTTCACGACAGGCTTGGGCCTTCTTTGCCACCGAATTGCGCAGATTAAGTTAGGTCCCTAGTGCTTGAGAAACGGATGTCAGGTACGCTATGTTATGACATTTGCATAGGCTGTTTCCATGACGGATATTTTCATGCATGCTTGTTTCTGAGTGGATACATTGATGTATTGATTATTTTTCAATCGGTACCGTTTCCAGTAAATCGGTTGGAAAAACAAATACAAAAATACTGCAAAAAGCCGACGTCTATTCGTCATACCAAGGAATATTTTGCACGTCAAGTCAAACAATCATTGCTCTGCATCACAAGTCGCCATGCCTCAGCATCGATCATCGCTGTCCATCACTGATCTTTCACATAATGTTTCCATCTGTCATTGGTCCACAAATCTGACACATCGCCCTTGTGCTCGCACATGCTGGTTAATTGAACTATAACCCTCGCCCGGATAAGGGAAAGGGTCGTTGTGCCCCCCCCCCCCCCCCAAGGTTTTCTGGGGATACCTCTCTGGCATGCTGTGTAATCATGCTCGAATTTTCGGTAGCCTCTGGGATATCCATTGCACGTGTTGTGACACCAAAACGAGCTACTAGACTGTTTGGTTTCTTAGAAGCAACTTTTTTAGGGACGCTGCACGGCGAGCTACGGCCGTCGGGCGGTTACCGACCGTTCTGAGGACCGCGCGCGGCGGACCAACACTATCATATGAACGAAGCTCTACGTCATAAATGTATGCTCGAAACACATACAGCCATGCATGATTGTACCCAATGCCAAACGAGGAGCACGCTTGTTTAGGTTTCGCGTCAGTTTTGGATATGGTCTCGTAACCATGAGGAGTGAGCACTTTAAGTTGAAAAGTTAGGTTTGCAGGAAAATGTGATATTTGCTCTGGCCTAGTGAGATAAATCATTAACCTAGCAACATAAAACTTATCACAGTTGGCGAGATATGATTGGGACTAATCCGCCGGTCATTTCCGCGAGGGTCCATCTTTTTTATTCTCGGAACAGCAGGGGATGTCGCGTAAATCCCCTCTATATCAGGCCGCGTTATGAAAAACAGCGGACCAGGGCGAGCCTTAAGCCCTCGTCGGCACAAGTGCACTCACGATAACGGATGTGTTCCATCCAAATCCCTCTATCAACAATCGGATACGCGTGTTCAAACTCCATGTGTATGAAGGGGATCGCCATCAGCGGAGATAGCACGATCGCCGTACATTCTTGTTTGCCAGCCCTCGCTTTGCTGTCAAGCATCGGTCTGCCAGAGGAGGTCCGTAGAGGCATCAAAAACGTGATTCGACCCCGTTTAATCCCCCAAACCAGGTCAAACCTACGATGATGGGAGCTGGTGATCATACATTTGAATCATTTGAATCATACCGTTTTTTTTCAGATTTCGTCTGCAGGCAATAAATGTCATAGGCTCAAGTCGACAGTGAATGACTTTCACATTTATGCCGCTCATACAAGAGCTGATATGACCCTCGTCCGTTTACTGATTTGATGCGACACGATGTAGATAACCCGGGACTAAGTAGCCACCTACAATTCGCAGGAGCAACTGCTAAGCAAATATCACAATTTTAAAACTTTTTACATCACCGTGACTCCAAAACTACCTAAATAAGCGGTTAAACGGCAGGTAAGAGATTTTTCGTAATTTTTGGATCGGATTTCATCGTCGTTTTTGTTCGAGAGCAAGATGCCACAGCTATTTTTTTTCTAAACATGTCTTTTTAAAAGTGAACTATGTTGTCCGCCGTTCCTATGAACAGCACACATAATCATGCCGTCGTCAAAATATGGCGCCGACCTATTTTGAACTTTTGACTGATCTCATGTCAAACTGGAGCATGCGACTGGTCCTTCAGACTCGGACCTATCAACGTAAAGTTCAACAAACGAACTGCAATGTGAAATCTTTCAAGTCAACTCTAGTCAAATGACGTACCCGTGTTTCTGCAGTTTGGGCGCCCTCAGAGACAGACATCCAGCACGGGACATCTGAACGTTATCAGGGCCATATCTCCGTCAAGGATGGCTCGGTCCGACTTCAAACCTCATAACTGGCTTCAAAGTATCAATGTACCCTAACGCATGGCGTTGCAATGAAATAGGCAAGGTTGGAGCCGTTCCAATACTTTGCATGCTTGCAGCAATGAGACAATCGCAAAGTAGCCACAACTTAGCCCGAAAATAGGTAATTTGGAAAAAAATGTTCTTTTTCCCTCAGAAGTCAACCACTGGTAACCGCTTCGAGCCTGGTGTATTACGCGTTTGTTCTGCTGTTTTCCCGTACTTTGATTCCTAGTTCATTATTGCAAACCCAACAATGTATGCATTTGTCTTATATCTATTGTATTTATGCTTGCAATAAACCCTCAAAGACAGCGATGCAGCACGATCTATCAAAAAACGTCATAGCCCTTGGATCAGTCATCACTGCCCTGATTGAGCTGAAAGCTGTCTTATTCGATTCAGAGCATCGGGAAAGCTGGGGGATGCTGTCATCCAAAGCTGAGACATGGATGCGTCAGTTTTCCATCATTTCCATTTCCCCATTGTGTCACTACCGTAAAACGTATGTTATTAATTGACCGAACGATTGCCACTGTTCAAACATAGGCGATTCTCGTCATTGTTTTTTTCTTCTTGCAAACACAAGGCACCGATTCCTGGTTTCAATCGATTCCTTTACAAACACCAGACCCTGGTCCCTGGTTCCAACCGGTGTCTTCGTGAGGACCAGCACCTGCTTCGTAGTCCTCAATGGTTCCCTGATAAACCACGAGACCCCGGTGCCTGCTTCTTATTGGCTCATTCGTAAATCCCAGACTGACGCCTGGTTACTGCGTTCATCTGACATCAAAGGTATGGTGTCGGATAGCCAAGACCTGTCCTGCAAACGTTCTGTAACGATTTCAGGCGGAGCGATCATCATATGAGTGCACTGAGTGGATCCGGTCCTTGATGATCACGCCAGGCAAGAACCGGGCTTTACTGGTTGCCGTAGCTATATGCTGAGTCTTGGTTTCTACGGAACTCCGGCAAGATTCCAGGCTGAATCTTGGCACCTGCAGTTTCTTTGGCCTTATTCCAGGCTGGACGTAGGATCCTGCTGGAGCTCTCAGCATAATAATACTTGCTGGATCCATATGCATATTCGAAGCCGGGTCCTGGTTCTTACAGGGCCTCTCAGCTTAGGCCGGATCCTGGTCCTTGTCGGTTCCCTCAGCACAAGTCAGAGCTGAATCCTCGTTCCTGCTGAATATCCGGCTGATTCTGAATTAGTTCCCGGCTCATTCCTGACCCCGGAATCAGGAACCAGGAACTGGTTTCCGGGAAGAAGTGTTAGAAACCAAGCACATGTCTGGTTGCAGGCGCGGAAAGAAGCGTTCCGGGCCTTCCCGGGAGAGGATCCAGAGGGGGAGAAGGGGCACGGGGTCATGCCTCCCTCATGGGCCCCGTCGGGGCCCAAAAGCTCCGAGGAGCCGAGAGCCGGCTGAACGGACGCAGTCTTTTTTATACAGAACGCAACGAAATTGGACGCCTTTGGGCTTCCAGGCTACCAATAATAGTCGCAGGCGAAACTGAAGAGCCACAAGTAGATGAAATCATTCTCCGCTCATTGAGAGGGTGGCGATTTGGAGGTCTTAAGACTGGTTACGCCGTCCACAGCCCCTACGCTGTATCCGGGTAGCCTATATGTCCACTTGCGAGGTCAACCTGATCGTTAACAAGCCTTCTAGATTGCCCTTGATTTCTTTGCATTTGCTCAGAGGGCCTTGCGCTGTTACTGGGGCCCTTCTTGCTAGCGTGCCAGGACACTCTTTGTCAATCAGGTACCTTACACGGACTTTTTCCATTCGCCCGAAACACTCTGTACGCTAGAGCCGGGGCCCCATATGCTAGCATGCCGGGGATATTCTCGGTTGCTCAGGAGCCCTTCACGTTGGTCACGGTTAACCTATTGGCGCACTCACGATATATTCATGGGCCTCTTCATTAGTTTAGGGCCCTTCCAACTTTCTGTCACTTGCTAAGGACCCTACTCTCTTGTGTGGGGCCCGTACGTTAACCTACTTGGGCTCACTCAGTCGTTTGGGCCCTCCAAATCGGGTCTGGGAACCTCCTATTTGGATGAAGGGCGCTTTGCATTTGTCGAGGCCCCTGTCTGTTGATTCGTTCGGGGGCACTGGATTGTTCGGGGACCATGCATATTAGGTCTGGTATTTGAATGTAGGGCCTTAAACCCCCGTCGGGGCCATCTGATATCCTGCTCGGGCACATTCAATCGTTCGGGGGCCCTCTTCATTGGGTCTTGGGTAATTTTTATTTGAATGGAGAGCCCTACGCATTTGTCGGAACCATATCTGTCAACTTGCTTGGGCACACTGAATTATTTGGGGACCCTGCAACTGGGCCTTGCTATTGGAGTTTAGGGCCCCATGCCCCTTTCAAGGGCAATCTGATAGCCTGCACGGGCACACTCGATCTTCTGTGGGCCCTCCACAATGTGTCTTGAGTACCTTTTATTAGAAGTTCTGGCACACTTGATCGGTCGGAGGTCATCTACATTGGGTCTTGAGTGCTTCATATTTGAATGGCGGGTCCCACACTCTTGCCGGGGCCCTATCTGTTAACCTGCTCAGATGCACTCGACCGTTTGGGGCCTCCATATTGTGTCGTAGATATTTCTTATTTGAATGGAGCGTCCTACGCTCCTGTCACCCCCCCCCCCCCCCCCCCATCTGTCAAGCTGCTCGAGCACACCCGATCATTCCTGGGCCCTCCATATTGTGTCCTGGGTACTTGCTTTTTGGATGGATGACCCTATCTTCTTATTGGGCCCATCTATCAAACTGCTCGAGCCAATGGCGTATCCAGAGGGGGGGGGGGGGGGGAGAGGGACACGGAACCGTGTTCCCCCTTGTGCCCTGAGGGGATCCATGGGCTCTGAAGAGGCCAATGACCAGACGAGCAAATGCAGTTCTTGAACACGAAGCACAACACAATTGGACGTCTTTGGGCCTCCAGATGACTGTTACAAGCGGAAATCAAGCCCGTGAGCAGTCAAGCTCATTGCGCTGTCCAGAGGCCTTGCGCTGTTGCTCGGGCCCTATATGTTTACTTGCCGGAACAATCTGATCGCAAAGGAGCCCTTCACGCTGCCTTTGATTTCCTTGCAGTTTCTCATAGGCCCTATGGGCGCTGTTGGGGCACTATTTGCTAACATGCCTGGGCACTCCGGATCGATCACGGCCCTCCACGTTTTCTTCCCACTCACACGAAGGGCTCTATACGCTTTTGTTGGGGCCCCATATGCTGAGGTACAATCATTTACTCAGGGGCCTTTCGTATAAGTTTTGGGTTCTTTCCACTTGCTCGGAGGACCCTGTGCTTTTGCTGGAGCCCATGTAAGGAAAGGCATTGAGCCACTCGATACTTAGGGTCCCTCTACATTGATCTAGGGCTCTTGCCCCTTGACCTCGTTGCGGAGGACCCTTCACTTCCATCGTGACCCTTTCCGTTGACCTCTTAGGGCACGCTTGATCTCCTAGGGCATTCGTTCACGCACACTGGTTTTTGGATGCGCGCACGCACACTGGCCCCTTTGTTTAGAGAGCCCTACGCTCTGGCTGGGGTCCTACATGTCAGCCCGCCTGAGCACTCCCGGTCGTTCAGGGGCCCATCACGTTGGTCTTGAGCTTTTATCGCTTGTCTCACGGGCTCCATACTTGTTGACGGGAACCTCTTTGTTGGCCTGCCGCGACACCCATGATCGCTCAGGTTTCGTCGCTGTTGACCTTGGGGCCTTAGCCTTGGGCTCTTTTTGCTTGTTCTGAGGACCCTACATTTGTTGACGGAAGCCTCTTTGTTGGCCTGCCGCGGCACCCATGATCACTCAGTTTTCGTCGCTGTTGGCCTTGGTGTCTTAGCCTTAGAACAGCAGTCGGATATGCGCCGATGGGTTGTTGCGCGCACTTGTCCAACATAATGTTACGTGCCGCCGAAGTCGTATGTGACATTTCGTTGGTTTTTGACTTTGTGACACCTTTTATGCTTGTACATCACATCTTAATCTATTTCATATAACGCATTCTAATGCCTAGATACTTTGTACGCCCCCATAACAAAGCAAACACTTTTTTAGTCATCAGCCGTCAGCTGATCACATCGACCAGCCGGCTAACTGTAAATATGCTTGCAATCATGTTCGTGCTTGATTTTAATGGTATCATGAGGCCAACTTTAGCATATTTTCCGATTTTTTCCGAAAAACTTAAGCCCAGAATGACAGGATTTAGCATAATCTGAAGAAAATGAATAAGCTTTATGCGTGTGCACGTGTAGCACTCCTAGTTATTTAGGGATGCGCACAGTAAGATGGGTTTCCAAATATCCGGCATGCTAAAAATACCAACATTTACTGGCCGGTACTTCGAGGATTTTTTTTTTTTTGGTGGCCCTAACTCTAGGGGGGGGGGGGCAAAATGTTGCGTGGCTCCCCTCCTGACAAAGTTCTGGATCCGGCCCTAAGGCCTTCAAAACGCTGAATGACACTCCATGAACGCTAAATGGCACCCCACGCAACTTGCAAGACTTCATCTAGCCTGTTGGGGGTTATATCGCATTGAACAACCGTTGAATCCACACACGGCTATGGCTGCTGCTTCATTGGTCGCGACGACATAAATTTGTAGACAGTGGAAAGGATGGCAAGTTGAGGGTATGACACGGGCGCGATAAGATTAAGTGAACGGATGGGGTTTCAAGTACTGATCCAGCCGAAGATTTGGCAAAGCATGGATTTCACCGCTATGACCATGGGCATAGCCTGGAAGCCGTTTTTAATGCTACCAACTGCCGTCGAAGCACATCCGTCGTAAGTGTTGGTGCAATGTGTGCTTACGCGTACGCGCTATGTGTGTGCACGTAAGGGAACTTTGTGTGCGTACGTGTGGGCGCCATGCGTGCGTAAGCGTAGGCGCCATGTCCGTAAGCACAGGCGCCATGTGCGTCTAAGCGCACGCGCCATGTGTGCGTACGCGTAGGCGCTACGTGTGGATAAACGTGGGCGCTAACATAGCCCACATGCGCTGTAGCTGAATACTCAGTGCCGAGGATGGCAATTTGAGTCTCAGCGTGTCCTTGATCCAAGGGCTTAAACGTTATTTTGAGCCGAAGCTCATACTGGAAATAAAAACATTCGTTGAAGCCACTTCACGATCTTGCGATTGCCACACGAGTGTTCAAACCACTGAGACGGATATTTGGTGATGTGTTAGGAGTATGCTGACGAAGTGGTTCCCGTCAACTTGTATTGGGTCATCAAAACAAGCGAGAAGAACCCGGGACCAACGTGATGGGTCCCCGAACGATTGGGAGTGCCGCGGCGGGCTGACATATAGGACCCCAGCCGGAGCATAGGGCCTTTTGAGCAAAGAGACCGGTGTGCATGTGCGTACCCAAGACCAGTGTACATGAGTAAACGCCCTAGGCGATCAAGAGTGCCCTGAGAGGCTAACAGAAAGGGTCACGATGGAAGTGAAGGATCCTCCGCCACGAGATCAAAGGGAAAGAGCGCTAGATATATGTAGGTCATCCTTGAGTATCGAGTGGCTCAATGCCTCTCCATATACGAGCTCCAGCAATAGCACAGGGTCTTCCGAACAAGTGGAAAGAACCCAAGGCCAATGTGAAAGATCCATGAGTAACTGAGTGTATCTCGGCATATGGGGCCCCAACAAAGGCGTATAGAACCAATGTAGATGCCCCCAAACGTTCAAGCGTGTCAGAGCTTCAAATAAGAAGTATTCAAGACTCTCCGGTACCTTTAACTCCTCTGGTGAAACATGTGCATGCGGATCATATTTAGCAATAGGTACATGTCACCGAGGAATTGCGTCAGGGTGCCATTAACAACATTTTTGCAAAAATCATTTGACATATGTTACCTCGTCCCGGGTTGGCGCGTTCGCGGTCCATTGTTTCGCCGACGGAAGGGTGCTCGCTCTCTTACAATGAGGCACGGCTTCCTCTTTCCTGCATCAGCCTAGCTCGCTTCGGTCTGGCTGGCGTTGTCACTGCCAATGCCATCCCTCCAGACATCAGTATCGGAAACGATGATGGCTTGGTGCTGCACAAGCACGGTGCAGCTTGATCTTCAGGTCGTCATGCTTTCGTCCGTTGGGATCCTTGTCGGGTCGTTGCCGATCGCTGATTGTGCCACGGAGTGGTTGAGAAGAGCAATCGGCGCAGGATCGAAAAAACAACAACTACCGGCCGCCGTCCTTGTCATGACGTTAATTTGCATAAAACCGTAGACCTATCTGACGATTAACACCGGGCCTTAAGTCAACGCTGGGATCCCTTAGACTCGTAAAGTGTGGCACAAACTTAATTTGAAATTGACGGCAACGTTTTGCACGGACCAACGTTCAGCCGCATCGGAACATCGTCAAGCTGTCCAGCGCGGCTGGATACAAATGCTGATGCTGGCGGGATGCCGATTCCAGTTCAGAAAGTGTGGGAGCCTGAGGACAAAGGAGGCGGAAATCTAGAAGATCCAACATCCAGAGGCAGTCAAAAGACGAAGCATCCGCTCCAACAGTCCGGCAAACGCTTCACTCCCGCATCATTACCACATAGCAGCATGCCACGCAGTATTCGAAGCAGCTATGAACGTTACATCAAAATCTTCGAAATCGACTGCTGAAACCTCAGAGTACTGCGGCGAACTTTCAGTTAAGTAAGACGACCAACAACAAAACATAACACAAAAACTGCGCATGCAAAACCCCCTCGCTTATGAAAGATCGTGCAGTGGGCAAGGGCGACGCCACCAATTTTGAGTTGGGGGGGGGGGGGCAGTTCTTTCCAGGGGGCCTCCTGGACAAAATAGGGCCTCCTCACAGAGGGGGGGGGGGGCTCCTGGGCGGGTGTGTATTAAAAGAGGGGCACCGAGGACATGCGCACCCTCATCAAACTGTAACACGTATGACATCACAGTGAATAAATGTTGACTGTTGAACAAAATCCAGAATGAGGTGCTTCTAATCACCCAAGCAAAGGGTCTCACTCGACTAAAACAGAGCCTGCTGTTGCGAAAATGGCCTCCTAGTGCATAGAGGGACCTCCTTATCCAGAACAGGATATTCCTGATCCACGAAAGGGGCCTCGATATCTCAAAAAGGGCATTCTGATCCGGAACCGCCGCCATCTGATGCATGAAAGGCCCACCCATCCCAGAAATATTGCGAGAGATATGAATGTAAAGGGTGACTCCTGACCCAGAACAGGAGCCTTCTAGTTCGTAACTAAAGCCTCCCGAACCAGCACGGGGGCCCTCCAAGACACAACGTTGGGCCACTTCATCTAGAACATTGCCTGCCTTGACATAAGGTGACTTCTGCTCTGGATCCAGAAAACGGGCCTCTTGATAAGCAAAATGTCTTCTGAGCTCGATTCAGTCTCTATAGATCAGTTATGGGAGTCCTCTTGATCTGAATTTCGGTAATCTACGGGCAGCTACTAACGCCGTTAGTTTGGGAACAACCTAACCTAAAACAGGACCTGGTATTGCAGGAACGGGCTTCCTATGCACATCCCAAAAACTTTAGAGGAGAGGGGGGGGGGGGAGAAGAGACTAATCACATAACATTGCCACCCCGTCCATGGCCTTCCTCCCTGGTGGCAATCGACCCCTCCGCCCCCTCCCCCCCCCCCTGCTACGCCGCCCCTAACAGGGGTTGGGAGTTGTCATCTATCACCAGTCAGATTGAAAAGCATCCGAACAAGACCACCGGAAGCAAAACAGACATGTCTGGCGTGGCAGAACACAAATGTGGGAAAGAAAGCACCGACTAGCATGATAAGGGGTAGCCATCATCGGCACAGTCGCAGTGAAAATGCGGAAGCACGGGGAAGCGGTACACATGGAACAAGTTCCTAACACGGCAGAAAGCTTCGTGCAGACACCAACCCAGTGTCACGACCTAGACACCAAAATGCAGGAGGTAGTATTGGTGTGGGAAGGGATATATATATATATATATATATATATATATATATATATATATATATATATATATAGGAAAGAGGCGGGAGAATTGGGACACTTTTGCAACTTCAACTTTGATGAGTCATTGCAGCAGAAGTATGAAAGTTAGGTAACATTGTACCATACTAATAAATAAATTGGATATCTGTTTACATCATACTTATAAGTAAGTTTCACTTTGTGGTAGGATACGACACGCGTGTGGCAAAAACAAAGACCTCCATTTACAGGAGAATCGGGACGCACGCAGGAGAATCGGGACAGACGTGAATATGAATTGGGACATACTAAGGAGCATTAGGACAACATTTTTACTCGGCTACATGTTCTATAATTAAATTGCAAATGGTATGAGTGCACTGCATTGCCATCTACTTGCGTTCAGGAGCTTGCCAATGGTCGTGGCAAACGTTTCCTTGCGCTGAAAATGGTAGCATATCATATTCATTTATCTCGTGTTAAAACTGAGACACAACATTTTGAAACATGAATTCAGGATATATTTTCCACCTCCAAAACACCATTCTGTTTCTGGCAAAAGAACCCCAACAACAGGAAGGCATTCCTAACATAAGATCTGGCTAGTAGTAATGCCGACATTCTACACAACCAGACGACACCGCCACACAACCCGCAGTCGTAATAATCACGCTAAGTCATCACAGCCAATGCGCTACTTGCGGCACAGCGGATCACACGACTATCAACCTTGGCAGTCTAGGCACATACAAGGCAACGATAACGGTCGAAAACTTCCTACACATCGCATAATCACGTATCAGCGCAGTCACTGCGATACTTGTAGCACAGCGGATCGTAAGACTCACAGTCTCGGCAGTCTAAGCACAAAACAGGCAAAGCAACTGCCACAAAACTTCCTGAACATCGTACTACTCACGTTGAATCTGCACAGCCAATGCGTTAATGGCAACACAGCGGATCACATGACTAACAATATCGGTACCTATCCTAGGCACCCATTTAACAACGTACACGGTCACAAAATTTCCCACACATCGTACTAATCACGTTAAATCAGCACAGCCAATGCGATACCCGCGACACAGCGGATCATATCGGATCACAGCGGATGAGCGGTTCGTCAGTCTCGGCAGACGTAACATACAAACTGTGCCTGCCAGGTTGTTGCGTCGGTACACGGCAAGCACGCCCACTTTTTGCATGTTGTACACTGGATCCACGATTCACGGCTGAGCCTATACTGCATCCCACAGTACAGACACGACGCTTTATCGTCAGCCTTTGGCAAGTCCTTTGCACCTCCCAGCTTTCTCTTCTTACCTTTCGCGTCAGCGGTGTTCCTCCTGGCATCGAACAGTCGCTTTGACCCACGCCTGTGTCTGGCTTGCGACTTTCGGGTCTTTTTCTCCTCTTCCTCTTTTTTTTCTTTGCAGCTTTGGTGTACTCGTAGCTACCATGGTCTTTCCTTTTTTCCGCCCTCGACGACTCGGCTCCACTTTGGGTCTTGCCTTAAAAGATGGGGGAGCAAGAAGTGTAAAGATACGGTTATGAGACATAGGCATAGGCATTGGACAACGTGGCTCACTGGAGGAGCCTTTGGGATAAAACAAATTATCCATTAAAAACTATATTTTGACGGAATTACAACATCATTAACAAACATAGGAAAGGTGAAAATGAAAGGAAATTTATAATCACGAAAATATGAGGCAGTTCAATAATGAACAATGTTTTCTTAAGGATCGTATGGGTGATCTGGCGTCTGTTTAATGCCACTGTGCCATTGCTGCTTTATCGGTTTAAGGAAGAAATTGGCATAAAAAGAACTCACTTTCAGATATCCCCGAAACTCCTGCGGTGAGACAAGCCGGACTGCAGGAGATGCTGGGCTGAGTGGGTCACCTCCTTGGACCTCAGTTGGAGCCCGTGACGGTCCAGGAACTGCATCCGGTTTGTTGCCTGCAAATGGTGGCCTTTTCAGCTGCAGGTCAACCGGATCAGTCGGCCTCCTTGACAGGGATGGAGGCTCCGGACTCTCGACGCGGTCCTCTTCATGTGTATCCGCCTCGTATGTGTCATTTTCGTGTGCGCCCGCTTCATGTGTGTTTGCATCATGCGTGTCCGCTTCCTGTGTGTCCGCTTCGCGTGTCGTCTTCAGCCACCCCGGGCACTCCTGCAGTCGCTGAGGGAGCCGGTCTGTCGATCACGTCTGCGGGAAGGAAGTCATCCATGGTGAAGACTTCAGTGTCCAGTGGCCAGATTTCTGTCGTTCAAAAGCCGGACAGGATGTTGGCTGGGGTGGCCGAACAGATCAGCGCTTGCACCATGAGCTTCCCCATGTTCAGAAGCTTGATGGACTTTCCCGCGTTTTGGAGCATCCAGCTGTCTACATGCTCGTTGAAGCTTGTCTTCATCGGACCGAAGACGGTGACATCGAGCAGTTGGAGCCTGTGACTCGTGGCTCACGATATGGACTCCACTGTCCTTCGCCAACGTCAACATGTTCAGGCTGACATGGCTGACGTGATTGTCGAGCACCAAGACGACTGGATTGTCCTTGTTTGTCCCCATGTGCTTCACAATGTGCTGCACCACCTTCTCAAAGTTTTCAGGCGTCATCCACCCGCTGCTGTGACACAGCTGCAGCGATCCTTTCGGGGTGCCTTCCATCAAACATCTTGACAAGTTCACCCCTCTCCGCAGAGGTGACCTTCCCGACCTGTTCGTCTCTCTTTCCAGTAATGACTTTTCCAGGCTTCTGTGCAGTCGTGAATCCAGTTTCATCTAAATTCGAAATCCTCGCACCTGAGACTCCCGTCTGTTTCAGGACCTCAGACAGGTTTCCGAAGAATTCCTCGACATTGTGCCTGTTGAAGACTCCAGCTCGCGCGATGGATGTATCTTCAGGCTTCCGCAGTGCCAGCTGGGTGTTCCTTTTCATGAATGCATTCATCCACTCGCGCCCCGCTTCTTCATTTTCAGCCCAAGAAGCGGCAAAATGTTTGTCACTTTTAAGTGCGATTTGGTAGGCAATTCCGTGTTTGCTTGTGCGTTAAACCATGGAACATCTTCGAACGCTGCATCACATATTTACTGAGGGCTTGCTCCTCGTCAGCAGTGAATATCTTCGAATGACTGTAGTTGGGCTCAAGACGAGCTGCAGGATCGACACTGTGCTTTGCGACATACCTTCCAGGGACGCTTTTGCTCACACTGTGGGGTTCTGCAGCTTTTCTCAGACTCACTCCCCCTTCTACATCTTCGACAGCTATCGGCACTGAATCATGAGATACGTCCGCGTACCCCTTTTCTTTTCTAACGTATACAAGTTGCATGGTTCTAAAAGAAGAGGAAAAAGTGTGTAAGTTTCAATAAAAACAGCTATATCAATTTATACGTATGTATAGTATTATGCACGAGTGACATTAATGGTTCCTGTAGGAGAATTGGGACATCTGCATGACAATAGGGACGGATGTCCCGATTCTCCTGCAGCGCACGCTAGCTGCTAGACGAGATCTCTGCCGTTCGTCAATTGACTTGTATAATTTTAAATGCACGCAAGAAAATTAACATTATGTGAGCTTACAATGTGAAATAGTTAAAAGAAAAGATGGCCTGACATGAACAGACACACAACTTGAAATAACATTCAAAAAGTATAGTTTTTTGGCACTCACCCCGTACAGCGTTCCTGTGCACCGGAAAAGGACAGCTGATAGTTTCCAGCGTTACTTGATGCAAAAAGGAAAAAACCTGAAAGTACAAGTGGTGATTCGAAGCTGCCCATCTCTAAGATATTTGCGTTTCCCTATTCTCCTTCATCCTAATTCTCCCGCCTCTCCCCTATATATTTGGGAAAAAGGCCAAGAACTTTAAATCAGGCCATCACCCCCTTTCAGCGTGAATGGTGACACTAATCTACAAATCAGAAGATTGCAGGTTCGAATCTCAAAGTTGCCAGGAACCTTTGAGAACAAAAAACGTCCATGACCTGGAGCACTCAAAGTCCTCTCAGATTCGAAGCCGACAGCCAATTTTGGTTGTTTTTTTCAGACCAGGTCCAAAGACACACCAACACCACTAAATTTGCCCTTCCGTTTGGCCGGCTCAGCCCTCGGGAACCCCGGCTCCCATGCCCCCGCGCACGGCTGGATACGGTTGGAGCCGTGTCTCTGACAGGGCCTCGGGAGAGGAGAAGACACTAAACCCATTGTCCTGGCGAGGATAATTTTTTTCTAGAAAAATCACGTTTTTGACACGGCGTGCACAAGAGCTGCTGGTAATCGCAGAGCTTTTTTGCCATCCCGAGATCCCAGGTTTTGAGAGGTTGATCACGGGATATCCCGGAATCCCGGCATTGAGCAATTCTGTTATAAATGTGGCGACATGTTAGCGTTTCAATCCATCTCTCGCGGACATTCTGAACAGGAAAACACCCGGTCGTCAGCCGTCTTAGGTAGGCAGTAGCAGTCCAAGGTCCTAATTTCTATCAGAGGCGTTGTCGTAAGCCTGGAGCTTCCATCCTGGCCTTTACCGGACTCGTCCGGAGGTGTCTCCCGGGATCGGAACGGTCCAGCGACACCCACCATACCACACCATACCATACCATACCACACCGCCATGCTTACTCTTGAGGTAGGCGTGAAGTCCGTCGTGGAATTTCCGGAAGATTTCAGTACCTTTTTACAGGTACGGCACTTAAATATACTGTCATCCTGACTTCTTAGAAAGCGTCCCACACCGTGCACTTTCACTTAGGATGCTCCCAAACACGCTGCCCTTCTCACGGGCCGCTCCGCCACGAGGCACTAGTAGCAATTGACCTACTGGACATGCTCGCTTACAGACAGGACTCCCGGTCTGCTCCGACTTGATAGCCGCATCGCATGTTCTCGGGTAATAGAGCTGTTGTGCCGCGTACGTGAGGAGACGGCGCGCAAGGGATGTGGTCGAGTTCGGATCTCAAGTAAACCTCAAGCTTGCAGAATGCAGCTAGCTTCTCCGAGAGTTCACAAAGTACATCAACATTCTGGACATACAACCACACAAATTCTCCATTCTCACGTAACTAACATTGTGAGCTACTTTGTTGGTTTCCGCATACTACCAGCGATGCACTTACAGCAATGGCTTTGGACGGGAGAAATCTCATGAGGATCCCGAAATTCCGAGATTTTTATCTCGAGATTCAATATTAATGCACTCCGGGATCCCGGCATCATCAGTCCTAGGTGAAAGCCACAAATCTTACCATCAAAGCTCCTTTTGACTGAGGTTGCATCCGAACTGGAAACCTTCCTGAGGTATTACGCTTCCGCATACATTCATCAACGCATGCTGCGCCGGTGATGATTAAAGGCCCCGCTGAAAATTCATTCGACACACGGCACGTGTTCCCTGACGACTGACCGGCGAACAGGGCGGTAGATGACTGCCAGGTCCCTGAGGGTTGTCAGTTGTCAGTTCCTGTCACAGCCGCGGCAGTCGACAGTGTAGGAAGCGACCATCAGTCTCCCGGAGTCGGTCGGTGGGGAGTGTGACAAACTGCCATCAGCACTCCACAACTAGTCGACAGCGTGGCAAACTAACATCAGCAATCCATAGCTTTTCAGTTTCGACAGTGTGATAAACGGCCGTCAGCATTCCACAGCCTTTCGGCAGTGTGGCAAACTAACATCAGCACTCTACAACCTTTCGACAGTGCGGCAAACTACCAGCAGCACTCCACAACCATTCGATGGCGTGGCAAACTACGAGTAACACTCCACAGCCTTTCGACAGTGTGACAAATTAACATCAGCCTTCCACAACCTTTCGGCGGTGAAGCTAGGTACCATCAGCTCTTCGCAGCTTTTCAGTTTTGACAATGTCGCAAACTACCGTCAGTACGCCACATTTCCACAGTGTCGCAAGCTACCGCGGGTACTCCACAGCCTCTCGACAGCGCCTATCAGTCCTCAACAATCGACAGATGAACATTGTGACAAAGGCTAGCCGGGCCCCTAACCGATCGATCACACGGACCCCTAACCGCCTGGTGAGCGATCGTCGGCGCTCCACAACCGGCCCGATGGTGACATGGCAACGAAGGCTGGGCTTTACGGCAGCGAGTCGGGCGGAAGACTTGACCCTCATTCCTCAACAAACGACGAATGCCTGAGTGGCCATGAGCGGATAGTCAGCCAGCTCTTCAGCTGCACCAAGTACGCGTCTGTGAAGAGGGACGCGCTCCGGCGGCCCCGAGCGGCAGGTGGCTTCGGCTCTGCGTTGCGTGCCCGCTCAGCGCGCCGCCCGGCGGTCGGCCGGGAGTGAGGCCGCGGTGGCAGGCCGGTGGCCGGCGGTAAGTACGGGCGACGAGCGGTAAGACCGGGTAGCGGTCCTCAAACCCAAGCAAACCACGTGGCCTTTACGCTGCCATTCAGAGGTGCGGATGTCGGGGTTTCCACGGCTTGGCGTGACCACGTGACCACGCTGGAGTGTCCGCTGACAAACAGCGCAGCGTGCCCCGCGCGGCCGCTCGTTAGTGCGGGCGGCCGACGCTGCCCCGGGCTCGCGACAACGGTCGATATTTCGTGCCCCTCTGGCAGCGTTGGGGAACGCAGCCAATCCATGCGCCCGGAGGGTGCCCGGGCGCAGCGGGGGAGGGGCGAGGCGGGCAATTATCCCAGCGGGAGGTCTAATTAGCCCGCCGCAACCGCTTTCCATTTCCGACAACGCGAGAATCGATAATCCTGATGGCAGATGGCAGCACCGTCCGAAGCGGCGGCTAACGACGCGCGGCGGACTGAACAAAGGCGGGCTCACGACGACCGTTATCAGCATGGGAGGCGCCATGGCCCCAGCGCCATTGTGCGGTCGCGGCGAGAACGTTCCACATGCCTAGCACTGGGCTCTCCCGGGACAAGGATCATCTAACGGAGCTTGTTTACCAGACCTCTGAACGGACGCCGCTTTTGTCAGACGGCAATGCGCGTGCATCATTTTAAACATATTGCATGCGGGTGACAGGCATGGTTTACATGCACTGTTGTCCCACCCATCAGTGCGAAGAAATAAAATGCTTCCGTGTTTATGTAGTGGGTCGTTCAGGGCACGGGAGCCTGGCCTAACTGGGCCAGGAAATGCCTCGGAGTTGTTCGATACATCCTCAGTAGAGGCTACCGGCAGCGGTCGCGACGGGAATTGGCTGTCACGTCGGAGCCTTACTGCAACCCCAAGCTGTCAGGGTAACCACCAACGGACAGCCGAGCTCTTAGGGTAACCACCGGTGGATAGCCGAGCTTTGGGGCAACCACCGCTGGATAATTGAGCTCTCAGGGTAACCACAGACGGACAGCCGAGCTCTCAGTGTAACCACCGGTGGATAACCGAGTTCTCAGGGTAACCACCGGTAGACAGCCGGGCTCTCAGGATAACTACGGATTGAGCCGGACTCTCAGGGTAACCGCCGGTGGATAACAGAGTTCTCAGGGTAACCACCGACGGACAGCCGAGCTCTCAGGGTAACCGCCGGCGGACAGCCGAGCTCTCAGGGTAACCACAGACGGAGAGCAGAGCTCTCAGGGTAACCATCGACGGACAGCCGGGCTTCCAGAATAACCACAGACGGATAGCCGAGCTCTCAGGGTAACAACAGACGGATAGCCGACCTCTCAGGGTAACCACAGACAGATAACCGAGCTCTCAGGGCAACCACAGACAGATAACCGAGCTCTCAGGGTAACCAGACGGATAGCCGAGCTCTCAGGGTAACCACAGACGGATGGCCGAGCTCTCAGGGTAACCACGGACGGATAGCCGAGCTCTCAGGGTAACCACAGACGGATAGCCAATCTCTCAAGGTAACCACAGACGGATAGCCGAGCTCTCAGGGCAGACGGATCGCCGATCTCTCAGAGTAACCACCGGCATTAAGCCGGGCTACCAGGCTAACCACCCGCTGATAGCCACATTAATCATGAACATCATATCCGGTTTCCGCCCCTTCTGTAAAAATGCGGTGCAAAGCACACGAGAAAAGTGTGGATCCTACTCAAGATAATTTTGTGGGCTATCGGTGTGAGATAACAGGGTATCAGAGCCAGCCTCGGTTATGCCTGGTTCAGATCGCCGCCAGGTGAGCAGAAACTGGGCGCGATGAAGCGCAAAGAATCCCTAACACTGAAGATGTGTGCAATCGGTTTGGCAACCCTCTTTAACTTCACACTGCTCGCTCATTCAGTTCGGGCAGCTATGACTCAGAATATACAAACCTCGCGTCTCAACACGTGACCAACCAGCCACACCCACCTGCAGTTTCGACCCACAACTCCTCCACGCATGCCACACCCAAAACACACACGAGCAAGGCAGCAGCAATGCGTTTCGTTTATTAGTGGCAACTTACAACACGCTCCAATTGCCATAAAATGTAAAACTATCAAACACGCTATCAAAAACGGGCAGCAAACCCCAGCCAGCGCGCCCCAACAGCCAGCGCCGCGGGAGAAGGGCGACAGACAGCCTCGCGCCAGCATGCCACCACCCCAGGCGATGTCGGAGCTTGGGAAACGCGGCCTCCGGTAGCAAAAATACTGGAGCTGTTGACTGGTTCTAATATCACGGGCCCCGGCGGCGACGGCCGGCGGCCGGCTGACTGGGTGGGATCGGTCAACAGGCGCCAGTCCCAGCTGACGGGCGCCAGTCTCGGTCGACAGGCGCCAGTCTCGGTCAATAGGCGCCAGTCTCGGTCAACAGGCGCCAGTCTCGGTCAACGGGCGCCAGTCTCGGTCAACAGGCGCCAGTCCCAGCTGACGGGCGCCAGTCTCGGTCAACAGGCGCCAGTCTCACTTGACCAGCGTCAGTCTCAGCAGACAGGCACCAGTCTCCGCTGACGGGCGCCAGTCTAGCTCGACGGGCGTCAGTCTCGGCTGCCAACCAACAGTCTAGGCCAACAGGCGCCAGTGTCAGGCGACGGGCGCCAGTCCCGGCTCCCGGCGGCGGCCTCAGCTGATGAGCGCCAGCTTCTGCGCCAGCTCTGGCGCCAGGCTGGGCAGCAGCGCCTCCAGCTCGGCGGGGAAGTCCCGGCGCAGGCTGAGCACAAACTCGCGCACCAGCCTGGCCGTCTCTGGCGGAGGGGCGGGGCGCGCGGTCAGGCAGGCGCCAACGACACCAGACATGCGCCATCAGTCACACCAGTACAGCTGGGGGGGGGGGGGGGGGATCCTTCGACACAGCGATGGATGGGTGCAGCAGCTGAAGGCTGCAGACGCGCCGTTCTCGCATTTGAACCGCGCTCATGGGTCTGAAACGGTTAATGTTCCAATTGCGTGATCACGAGTGGCAGCAACAAATACGCTGCAGCGACAGCTGAGCCCACCAAGTTTTTTCTTGACCGACGGGACAGCGTGGACGTGAGCACGCTAACGCCGAACAAAACAACACCAGTCGAGCGGTGTAATATCTATTAGCCTTTCGCCTCACGCGTAACGACGGCTCATGTATAATGCAGGCCGGCGGGGTGTCGGACCAATGGGGAAACACGCAGGTGATATCGAGTAATTGCCCGGGCTATTACCCCTGTCAATTACGCCAATTTGCACAGAACGTTACAGCCATTCATTTCGCAAGTCGCGAAGTGTAAGTTTCACTGAGCACGGCTGACGCGTAAACAAGTACGCATCACGGCCTGGAAAGCTTCAGGTGGCGCGCAGCCCACCAACCCATGCTTTCATCATCGGTTTATCACGTTCCACGGGCCTTACTACCGATGACGACGACCGGATCAAAAGCTGACCGAAACGTCACGTGCCATTAACGTCAATGGCAACAATATGAAGAATTGCTGCATCACTTCAAGAAAAACGTAACGCGAGATCTCAAGCAATAGACATAGTGGGAAACAGCGACGATTCTCAAGACACCCGGCCGTGTTCTCATCCCAAAACTTCTCCAAGGTGGAATCATCAGTTGCCAAATAGATAAATACCGAACGATTTTTGATACCGCAAGGCCTGACCACTCGCGCCAGCTAACGAGGGAGGGGCAGTACAGCACCCACACAAGTGTGCCGAGCTGCGGTCCGGGCTCGTGTCTGGTCACCGGCCGGCAGTCTCTTGTCTTGTCATTGTCTGCGTCATCAGTCTGAGAAATTACGCTCTGCATGGCGTGGCACGAGTGTATGATAAGCTCTCCGAAGTACTGAACACTCTCACACCGCACAGGATTCCAACTCACGTCCCCATCCGTTTATGACCCCAACCACACCCCACCCGTAACCTCCGAACGCTGCCGCCCACGCCCCCTCCCCTGCCAGGCTCCTCCCACTCGCGCTCCCCAGCGCCCGTCGCCTCCCGCCGTGAGCGGCACGTACCTCCCTCCTTCTCCTGCTTGGTGCCGTGCACGGTGGCGGCGCAGCTGACCAGCGCGCCCATGTGCTGGCCCAGGCACGGGTGCCGCCGGCCGTACAGGTGACCCAGGCACCGGAACACCGTCTCGTTCTCGGCGAAGTCCTCGCGCAGCGGCAGGCACGAGACGAACACGGGGAACACCTGGTCCATGGGCACGGCGTCCGTGTCGGCGATGATGAGCCGCGCCACGGCACCGCAGATGTTGTCGCGCGTGCGCTGGTTCTTGGTGGAGGCGAGCGCGCCGGAGAGCGCCGACAGCATGGCCGGGTACTCGGGCCGCGAGACCTCGCTGCCGGCGCGGCACTGTCGGAGCGGGACGGCTCAGCGCAGGACGGGTACCGCCACAGACACAAGACCTCGCTGCCGGCGCGGCACTGTCGGAGCGGGACGGCTCAGCGCAGGACGGGTACCGCCACAGACACAAGACCTCGCTGCCGGCACCTCGCTGTCGGAGCGGAACGGCTCAGCTCAGGACGGCTACCGCCACAGACACAAGACCTCGCTGCCGGCGCGGCACTGTCGGAGCGGGACGGCTCAGCTCAGGGCGGGTACCGCCACAGACACAAGACCTCGCTGTTGGAGCGGGACGGCTCAGCTCAGGACGGGTACCGCCACAGACACAAGACCTCGCTGCCGGCGCGGCACTGTCGGAACGGGACGGCTCAGCTCAGGACGGATACCGCCACAGACACGAGACCTCGCTGTTGGAACGGGACGGCTCAACTCAGGGCGGGTACCGCCACAGACACAAGACCTCGCTTCCGGCGCGGCACTGTCGGAGCGGTACGACCGAGCTTAGGACGGGTACCGCCGCGGAAAACGGGAGGAGTTCGATTGTTTCGCGAGCTCGATGACAAGGCGGTGGTCATTGCAGCCGGTGACGCCGGCTGGTGCTGCTTTAGGCTACACTCAAAGCCCTGTCTGACACCGGCAGCTGCTCAACGAACCCCACCCCGCCAGCCACAACAACCGTAAGTGACACGCAACTAATGACAACTGTAACCAACCGCCACCATCCGTCCACACCCGCTCAACACCCGTCCCCATCCGCTCAGCACCCGTCCCCATCCCCTCATCACCCGTCCCCATTCGCTCAGCACACGTCGCCCCCCTTTCAGCACACGTCCCCACCCGCCCAGCACCCGTCACCTCCCTCTCAGCACCCACCTCCATCCGCCCAGTACCCGCTCAGCACTCGTCACCCCCCATCAGCACCCACCGCCAGCTCCCCGAGGCCGAACACGGCGTTGCTCTGGACGTCGTCGGACTCGGCGTCGCCGGCGGCAGGCAGGAACACGGCCAGCAGCTGCGGGAACAGCTGACGCACGGCCGGCTCGCCCAGAAACTCCAGGCACTCAGCCAGGCAGCCGACGCTGAACGAGCGCTCACAGTCGGAGCGGGTCCGCTTCTGCGGGCCGGGGGAGGGGCCGATGTCAGCCGTCTGCGTGACGCAGCTGTTTCATGCACACTAGCAACCATGACGAGCAGTTCCATAGGGGTCGTTACTTATATTAGATGGGATGACTCGTCCCTGGTTGGTTTTGCACCGCAGGAAAAAAACAAAAAACCGCAGACGCACGCAGAAAGTTCTAAACAGTTCGAAAACGGCACAATGCAATCACTCCCTTCGCTTCGCAACTAGCACATCAACGCATCATGAGCCGTTGTGCCCATGCCGGACGTAAACGTAGCAGACGACACAGCAACTCTCTCCTTCCCAGCCGGACCCCGATCGGTGCCGGCGGGCACCACGGGCGCTCGCGCCTCACCGTCTTCAGCAGCAGGGCCGGGTACAGGTCCATGAACACCTGCAGGAAGCGCTCGGTCGGCAGCGCGCGGCCCAGGCTGGGCACCACGTCGCCAGCGTACTCGATCAGCATCTCGTCGTACTCCGAGTCGTCCTCGTCGTCCTCGCGCTGGTCCTGACACGTGGTCTGGGGACGGGCACACGTGGCGTGAGGACGGGCGCACGTGACGTCAGGACGGACACACGCGGCGTGAGGACGGATGCACACGTGGCATGAAGACGGATACACGAGGCGCGAGGACGGGCACACGTGGCGTGAGGACGGGGGCACACGTGGTGCGTGAGGGCGGCCACACGTGGCAGCCGCGAGCGACACGTGGCCCGTCGACGGGACACACGTGAGCGGCACGCCCGTGGCACAAGTGTTCGCACGTCCGCACCCGGCCTCAATGTCCACCGCAGGAGAATCGTCGTCGGCGAACGAGAACAGGTGGCAATCCACCGACAAATGGCGAACTGGTCGCCCCGGCACACGTCCGCGACAGAGACAGTCATCTGAGCCCTGGGATGGAGACGGCCGTGCTCATCGCAGATCACAGGGCGTGGGCAATGATTTTCTGGGGTGAACGACACATTAGACACCGTCGTGCCATACGGTGCCGTGTATGACACGCCCCCGAGAGGCGTCGTCGGGAGCCGTGACTCGGGAGGGCCTACGAGACACAAGAACGGGTGCAGGTGTCGGTTACAAACGGCACGTCGTCTGCGGATGGCATGCGAGGCGGCTACGGTCTTCACACTGGTCTGGTACCTAACCTCACCACAACAGACAGCGAGCGTCACAGCGAACCACCTTTCTACATGAATATTTTTTCGTCTCACTGCCCCATTACTGGTACCACAACAACGTGGTGGCAATGATGATGATCACTGAAGTTCGGAGACACCCCAGCTGGTATGGCCATTTCGACGCCCTGCTACCCCACATCACCCCAGCTGGTGCGACCACTTCGAAGCCACGCTCTCCCACATCACTCCGGCTGGTACGGCCATCTCAGCGCCCCGCCCATCAGCGGCACACGACGGCGTCTACTCGAGCCCCGCCAGCCAGCGGAGCGTACGGAGCGGTCTGCCCCCGCCCCCCCCCCCCCCCGCGCGCGTGCCATACCTTGTACGACATGACGTCACGGACCGAGTTGAGGATGGCGTCCAGGTGACCCTCGCCCTGCAGCACGGGCGCGCCCACCGACTTGAGCACCTCGGCGTAGCCGTCCAGCGCCGACATCACCACGATCGCCTCGTCGTCCGTCTTCACCAGCTCGTGCATCTTCGGCACGAACACGGACAGCGCCTGCTGCAGGCCTGGTGGCGGGCGTCACGTGATGTCAGGACGGGCGGGCAGTGAACTCACGGCGCAGCGCAGCCCTCTTCCGCTTGATCCAGGGGTGAAGACGGTGCCAATGGTCGGACAATTTTGTCCTGTCGCGAAGTGCATAAACCCAGCCAGCCACACCAACCAGGGGTATTTCAACTGGCAAACGTCATCGGATTACTCACACAAATTACGTCAAACCATGGAAGTGCGGAGGCGAAGCAGATAATTCACGCGTCATTCCGCGACTCACACAAAGGACCGACCCAAATGACACTACCGATCAGATCACGATGGCAGAGATCTTACCCCCCCTCCCCCCCAGTCGTTTGCAAAAAAAAAACGGGACAGCACGGCCCCCGCCGCCATCCGCGTCCCTGCAGCACATCTCCACCTCCCGCCCCTCCCCCGCCAGCGGCGTACCGTCGGCCGTGTCCGCCGAGCGCGAGAGCGCCACGCAAAACTGCGTCAGCGCGTCGACGGCCGCCTTGCGGATGTCGTCCTGCGGGTGGATCAGCAGCTTGTACGTCTCGTCGAAGCACTTCTCCAGGTGCGGCAGGAAGGCGGCGCCGCACTCCTCCGACAGGATGCGCAGCGAGTTCAGCGCGTCCTCCTTCTCGTCCAGGTAGCTGTTCTCCACGTTGTAGCTGCCGGAGGAGGAGGTGGGGGAGGGGACGTTCTGTGAGACAGGCGGCGGCGGCGGTATGCTGAATATATTGTTGAACAGAGCCAACAGGTGAAGCCATCTAGTTTCCAGCCGATGTATCCATACGCTGCGATTTACAGGAGTTAGCGACGGTTGATTTTGCTGCATGGCACTGGCGACCGGGATAGGACGCCGTCGTCGCCGGCCGCTTACCCGGTGACATCCTCGTCTTCGTCGTCGTCGTCCGCGGTGTCGTCCAGATCCTCGGAGTCGGTGGGCGAGAGGTCGTCGAAGAGGTCGAGCACAGCCGCCGCGCCGCCCTCCTCGTCACGGAACTGGAGCTGAACGGCCATGGCCAGGTCAGGTCGGGTCGCTGGGGTCGCAGACGTGGCGCACACGGGGAGCGGACGTCACCATCGCTGTGCGCTGCGGCGTTGTCACTATGACACACGGGGACATCACATGTACGCCAGCACTGCATCAAAACGAACCATCCGACAAGCGCATCAACATACCGTGAGATAGTCATCTTCGATCTGATTAGACCCCACTGGCAACTTCTTGCGACCTCTAACATTCACTCGTTGCTCACAATCTCCCAGAAACTAGCTTCCGCTCACTGTCACAGCAACGCACCAAGCCTTTTAACAGCCTGTCTCCACCCAAAGCCTATAATAATGAATCTTATCTCCTGGCAACGCATCATGTCTCCCAACAACGCATCATGTATGCAGCAACAAATCATGTCTACAAGCGATGCATGTCTCCTAGCAACACACTGTCTCCAAGCAATGCATACTGTCTCCTAACAACACATGCCTCGAAGTGATGCATGTCTCCTAGCAACACACTGTCTCCAAGTGATGCATGTCTCCTAGCAGCGCATCATGTTCACAAGCAGCCCGTCGCGCCTCCTCGAAACGCACCACGTCTCCCCACACCCCCGACTCACCGTGACACCCTCGATGCTGGCCAGCGTCTCGCACATCCACTCGGTGATCTTGGGCAGGAAGGGCAGCATGCCTTCCTTCATGACGGTGCTGACCGAGGCGAAGAGGCCGTAGGAGGCGCGCCGCATGTCCGGGTCGTCGTGCTTGTCAACCAGCGAGATGCCCAGCGCCATGCACTCGCCGCACAGCGGTCCGAACGTGTCCGCGCCCAGCGTCTTGGCCAGCACGCCCAGCGTATCTGCGGCCAGCGGGGTTCGGGCCAGCGGGTCAATGTCGCGCCATCCGGCAGCCTTTCCACATGTGCGATTGCGTGCAGTTGTGCTCGATTTCCATAGCGTTAGAGAGCACATTGCTGTAGCTTGTCGAGCGAGACAAATGGCTGGTGAAACATCGTCAAAACATTAACCTTAATTAAAACCTCGTAAAGTAAGCGACATAAACGAATTGAAGAAACATTGTAACTTGACCTCCGCGCAAAGTCCACCACGCTATCGGCAGCCTTCGCCCACCGCTCCTCCTTCCCCCCGCTTACCGAGCGCCTGCACCTGCAGCTCCTGGTTCTCGTCGGAGCGTTCGGCCAGCAGGTACGTGCGCAGCGCCATCATCACCGGCTCGAAGTACGGCACGAGGCCCTCGCGCGCCGCGTTCCCCAGCGCGCCGATGGCGCTGATGGCCAGCTCCAGCACGTGCGCGTGCTTGTCGGCCGGCAGCTGCAGCAGCTGCAGCAGGTGCTGCATCAGCGGCGGCAGGTAGGGCAGCACCTCCTCCCCCAGCGTTTCGCAGAACGTCTCCAGCGCGTAGAACATGCGGTCGCAGCCTGCCGGCGGGGGAGGGGGGGGGGGGGGGGCGGCGTTATGGAAGAACTGCAGGCCAGGGAGGCAGTCGGCTTATAGGCAGAAGTGTACCCCGATGGGCGGGGCCGAAAAGGCGCGAAACTACACGTATTGGAAAGCAAATGTTCGATGAAATGTGGGCTTTGTCTGTAAAAGATTACACGTCCGGTACTCGACAGCACCCATACAGCCATTAACACCATGCTCTACGCACCATGAACAAAACCCCAATTTTTAGGCAGAAATACGCCGTGCTTATCCCTAATTTCGAATGCTTTCGACCATCTTGGAGTCTACTTTTGCTAGTTTGGAGCGCCGCTGCCGTAGGTAACGCAGTGCCCCCCCCCCCCCCCCTATGTCTGACCTGGTGGATATTTTGACAGTTTGGAGCGCCGCCGTCGTAGGAAACGCAGCCCCCCCCCCCCCCGTATTTCTGACCTGGTGGATCTTTTTCAGCTGACTGCAGCGTCGCTGTGATGGAGGCTAGGTAGCTGTACAGCACCGGCATCAGCTCCGCCGCGTACTTGCTGATGTCCGGCTGGCGGGCACCACACGAACCAATCAGCGGCCAGGACAATGTGACGTCACACATGCAGGCATTTACGGCACAGCAAAATACGCCGAATTGACCGCGTTCTCCAGCCTGTCACGGACCACTTTCGTATTTTGCTCGCAGCCTTCAGTCATTCATCTCGACGTGAGGCATCGTCATGTCCTGTGCAGTCACTTCGGGTCGGGGCACTAGCCGGGAGTCAACGCCGACGCGTCACCGCGCCGGCCGCGACACCACCCAGCAGCGCTCCCGCCGGCCGGCGCCCGACCACGACCGACGGGTGACGGTAACCACCCATCTACGCTCGTCACCGCCAGCATCATCAGCGCCGCCATTCGCCGATCCAAGCAACAATTTCCTCCGTCGGGAATCGAACCCCAGCCCGCCAGCCTGCAGCCCACTACCGTCACCGTTCGCTGCCGACGCACCTGGAGGTGTTCGGCGAACTGTCCGAGCGTGAAGAGAGCGGCGTTGCGCACCACTGTGCTTGGATGCTGGATGCCCTGACAGACGTGCTGGAGCCAGGCGGCCAGGTGCTTGGTGCGCACGCGCTCCGAGCAGCCCTCGGCCGTCATGGCCAGCGCCAGGAACGCCGCCTTGCGCTGGTACTCGTCATTGCTGGTCAGCAGCTGCTGCACGTGCTGCAGCTGCAGCGGACAGGGCGAACACAGCTGTCAAGTAGGCCGGCGCCGCCATAATGGAGCACGATGTAATCTGTAGCGACAAGCAAAAGTGGCAGACAACTTTCAAGGAGACGCAAAACTGTGAACAGCTGTACATAGCTGATGTCGCTCACGCATTTGAGTCGCAGGCTTGGACACGTCCTCACCCAGCCCTGCCTTCTTCGTAAGACTGCCACTCCGCCACGCGCGCACGGCTCGGCAAAGCGCCGCACCACACAGCGTACGCCACGCCAGCCGACTGGCGCTGAGCGATCGGCCGGCCCGCCGCACTGACCAGCGGCGTGAGCAGCTTCTCCGGCGGCAGGTTGATGGCCAGCGAGTCGATGAGCCGCGTGGAGGCGGTGACGACGCTGTTGCTCTCCTCGCTCAGCTCGTTCTCCTCCTCCTCCTCGTCGGTGCGCGTGCACAGGATGGGCACAACCACGGCCAGGATGGGCTCCACCAGCTTGTGCTTGGTGATCACCTGGCGACGAGGCGGCGTCACGCACGCATACGCCACAGGCGAGGGGCGAACGCACGATCTGCCCGGCGCCTCCAGGTACTATTCATCTGCGAGTGAAACGCTAAGGGCACAGCCAGTCTGCCAGTGCCGGCATTAAGAACACTGACGCGGACACTCGGCGGTATCGGGCCCCCGTACGGTGCACTGTGTACGGCCCGGGAGCGCTACAGCTATACGCAGAAGAGGACAGAAGGCGGAAGCCTGATGTCCGACGGGCGTACGGTCGCACGACGACACCATGCAACGGGTCTACGAGTGTTAGGATGTCAACAACTGCGCTTAGCCCCGATACCACGCGATCGCTGATAGCACATTCAGCGCGTTCCACTGCGTGGCGGAAAATGACAACGCGCAGCCTAGCGGCGCAGTCCGTACCGACATCATGCAAGCCCACCCAACGCTCCCCTCCCCGTTGCCGCCGCGGCGACACCGGCCCGCCGCACCTTCTTCTTCAGCCGCGTCAGCCAGTCCACGCAGTGGAGCGCCTTGCAGCGCAGCGGCTCGCCCAGCTCGGTGTCCGCCGCCAGCCGGAGGCAGAGCTCGACCACGGCCGGCACGTGCGGCAGCAGCAGCGCCACCTCCTGGTCCACCAGCGCGTCCACCAGGTCCAGCGCCTCGGCCGCCTGCTCCTCGTCGGCACGCGCGAGGCCGCCAATCGAGGTCAGCACAGCCGGCAGCAGCGACTGGAAGCCGGCCTGAGGGCAGAGAATGGGGAGGGTTAGCGAGCCGCAACGAACACCACGGCCGGAGAAGCGACTGAAAGCAAGCCCGGTGGCAGGGTACGGTCAGCCGGAGTCACCCCATGGCCCAGACAGCAGGGCGGGGGCCAGCGGCCGGTAGTCAGTCTGAAGATGGTGGGAGGGGGCACGGTCAACACTACAGACGGCGGCGGCAGAAATTCGGTACGGTGGTGCGAGGGGGAGGGGGGGGGGGGGGTATTGATTACGTCACCCCTGCCAGCGCCGCCGAGCCCGAAAGATTAGTCGAGGACGTTGGGAACAACACGACTTTTCCGCGGTGGAGCCCTGTCAATAGTGAGCACTTCATTTGAGGCAGAGCCAGCCTCAGGCAGTGATCACTTCATTTGAGAACTGACAGAACTCCCGCAATGGATGACGGCACTGAAAGCGCGCGACAGTTACCGACATGAGATGCATAACAATAGCTGGTGGCTTACTTTCCAACGCTCGCGACTGCCGAGATCAAACAGGACGCCACTACTGGCGGAAACCGAGTCTACTGGAAGTTTTCTGCCAAGTGAATTGCACCATAATCCCTTGATCACGACGCCAACGCCCTTGACCACTTGCTCACCCACGCCGCACGGAGCTCGTGCTCAATGTCACGCGACGTTCTGGCAGGTATCATGTAACCGCCCTCGCCGGCGTGCCACGACCAAAACGTGGCGAGACCCAAATACCCGACGAGATGGACCCAATCGCTCCACGTTCGAACCAGCGATAGGATTACCGCTCCTTAACTGATAACGAGATACATAAATGAAGCTTACACGGGCGCGGCAATGGCAGGTGACTCACAGCCTCGGCCCAAACAAGGGTACCGGGCGAGACGGGTCCGCCGCGCGGCGGCGGCCGGGGAGTGGCGCCCGCCCCGCGGCCCGTCAGCCGTGACGGCCGTGACGAGCGTGACGGCGGTGACAGGTCGCATTCGGGCCCGTCCGACCGGCCAGGTTGTGAGAGCGAGCCCGGCGGGCCCGGTCCGGCCCGGGCAGCGACGCCAGCACCGGACCGGCCCGTCCACGGACAGCCGGTCCGTGATGCGGTCGTGATCACGGCCTGCGACGCCTCTCCGGGCAGTCCACGTCAGGCTACAGACACAGCGCCCGCACTGCCAGCGTTCTCAACGCACGGCGGACAAACCCCGATGGTCATGCAACTACAAACCCAACGGAACAGTCCGGTCCAAGCACGACGCACCAGACGCCACTTCGCTCTCCTCGCTCTCGTAAGCCGCGGCGCACGAACCAAACCCGACACTTATCACAAGCGCACGTCTTTTTCCGGCGATCTCACCACAGCCACCGCACAGGACGCGCCCGCACCACCGGCCTCACCAGCTCGTCCGTGCCCAGCACCGGCGTCAGGTTGGTCATGGCCTGGATCACGTAGAAGTGGACGGCCGGGCTCTGCGTGCCGAGCAGGGCGGCGAACAGCGACAGCAGCGTGCCGATGTGGGGCCGCAGCTGCTCGGCGCAGCTCTGGCTGATGATGCTCAGCGTGTAGATGCCCAGCTGAAACAGACGGCGCGGCGCCCGCGTCAGCGGCGGAGGGACGGCCGACGCACGCGGCGATGAGACGACGCTCCCGCGCCAACGGAGATGCATTCACATGCTGGTTGAAAAACGGAACGGCATCGGCAAGACAGGGACACGCTCCGGACGTCCCAGCGCAACATCGCTGTCCTACGTGAACGACGTTCTCCGCGCCATGTTCCACGTCCGCTGCTCGACAAAGAGACACAGAACACGGGTTTCATTATTCCTGATTATGGACCAGTTAAAGCACTGACCCGGTCCGACACCTCACTTCACCCTCCTTAGCGCGCGAGCTGCACGGGCAAACCCAGCAGCTCTGGTGCGGCCAGGGCCAACATCGAGCGAGGTAGCCGAACACAGGACGACCGGGGAGAGGGATGGGGGAGGGCGACCTGCGGACACGGGACCGGGAGCGATCTCTGAGACGGCGGACTGGGGACGGTCTCCGACACACCAGGCCAGGCGCCACCGCCGGGACAGCTGGGAACGACCGACAACAGCAGCAGTCTTCGCCTGGGCGCCGTCAGTGGCCGTTGTGCAATGCGGTGCGACGCCGGGACCGGCCCACGCCAAACAGGGGGTCGGAAATGGGAAACACACGCAGCGCAAGCCCGTGCGCACGCTATCGGGTCCATCAACAAGTCAGAGACACTTGATTAACACACCGCCGCCGCCCTCCCACTGCTCCCTCCGCGGCAAGACAGCGTGACTCTCCAGACTCCCCGAGTCAAACCCTCGTGCTCCGGCTCACCGGCACCTCTCGCAGGAGCACCGGCCCCTGACACCTCCGCCAGAGGCCGACTCACCTCCTTGTCCGGCAAGTTCTCGGACAGCATGGTCTGCGACAGAAACTCCAGCAGCGTCGGCCACTTGTTACCGGGCAGCTCGTGCTTGGCCACGGTGCCCACCAGCTGGGCGATCGAGTTCTTGATGAAGCGCTCCCGCTCGGCGGCCAGCACACGCAGAATCTCCTGTTTCAGGCTGCCGACGGCGAACACGAACGTTGGCCCGAGTGACGGGGCGCCGCTCGACGCCAGTCCTCACACCCTTCGTCGCGGGTTGACCTTGCTACAGTGGTTCAGCCTAAAAATTATGTGTGTGTATATATATATATATATATATATATATATATATATATATATATATATACATGCAGTAAATATAGCCCAATGTTCTCGATGAAAAGCTTACGCACAATTTAATTGCTCACGTTAACAATGGAGTATTACTACATTAGCATGTACAACTTCATGCACAAAAAACAATATCCCACAGCACCTGCCGCGGCCGCCGCACTTGCACGTCCGGCGGCCGCGCAGTGCCAGCCGCGCAGCTGACGCACGCACCTGTCCTGAAACTGTTGGCCGAGCTTGGCCCACTGGCGCGCCTTGGCCAGCCGCTTGCGCAGTATGACGGCCGCGTACTGGCGCACCTGCGGGCTGGACGAGCGGCCCAGCACGGCGCACAGCTGCTCCACGGCGCCGGGCGCCTGCAGCAGTCGCTTCAGCTCCTCCGTCGCCTGCCGGGCGGCCGAGGTCAGGGGTCGAGCGCGAGCGGCGGGCACGGGCCGAAGGCGATATTTTTGCCGGTCAGAGAGGTAGCCACCCCTCTGTCCCCCCACCCCCCCCCCCCCCCCCCCCGCTGCCTTAATGTTTATCCGCCGTCCAGGGAGACAGGTCCCGTATGTGAGGTTCGGTTCTTCCTCCGAGACGGCTCCGGGGGAGAAGGCGAGAGAACCGCCCACCAACACCGGGGGCACTCGACTCATTAAATTCCGTTCCGCTACGTTTCCGGTCCGTTAGCAGCACGGACAGTCTGAAGCGTGTGAACGATCGTCTTCCAACCCGCCGTCTGCGTTATCAGCATTCCTGGCCGGTACCAACACACACAGAGCTCTCACCAGTCCAGTCCAGCCACTAAGCTCATGCTCTGGTGTAGCCAGTATCCCAACTGCACAACACATCACACCTTATGATAGGATCGCCATATGACACGTCTTCTGTGCAGCTACCATGACACGCCTCCTGCGCAGCTCCCTTCGGACAGCCGGTCGGCATGTCGCCGCCACCGATTCGTGCAGGTGCACACGAGTTCTGATGTGTCCAGTTCGTGACAATCGCCGCAGAAAGAGGGCATGACGTGATCATATGATTGGGCCAGCTCCTTAAAATATCATTCAATTTCTGTTAAAAATTTGTGAGTGTCATGGCAGCAGTCAAACCAGCACTTCATTCATGCTGTCTACACACATACCTGTTGGATGACATTGTTGTCTGCAACTAGCAGTCTTGAGAGCACTCCTTCCATGTTCTCCATTGTCATGCCTGGGAACCAAACACATCTGTATACACTTGCCCTTGTTCTTACACTATGAAAGAATGGGGAAGGCTGAGAGGGAGCTTGACAAATATATCATAACAGGTTGTGGTGAACTTTGCAATGACTGAGCACAACAAACAAATGTGTTATAATGCAAACAAATGATGTTAACAACTACCCCAGTTAAAATCATGTACTGATCCAAATCCATAAGGTGGGTCAACAGTATACAGACAGTTCACTCACTTAGTGCACTGCAAACTGTTTGGGATATATAACTAAAGAAAAGTTGACTTTCAAAGATGCTAAATCAAAATAAGCAGTTCCACATGAACTTGAAGACTCCAAGCAGAACAGCAGGTAACATATACTCTCCACCCCTTTTGTGGCTCTTCTTTGTGAATATGACCTTAAATTCATTTCCATTTCACTTGAGGAAAATATCACATAACTGTTTTGACTTTGCACACGCCACACAGAATACATACAAAACAATGCATACAGGACCACAAACACATGGTGCATAATCCTGAAAAAATGTGAGGACTGGTGTAGCTCTGGTCCATCCTGTAGCCAACAGCTTACTGCACTGGAATGCCACTCTGATACTAAATGTGGGCAAAAATGGATAAACTGTCATCAGGGGATAGGTGGGTATCCAGATAAATGTGCTGCGTGCAACGCAGACCACGCTCTAGGACTTTCACACAGGCACTTACAACACAAACTACCTTTTAAAAACAATTTGGTGAATCAAAACATCAACACTGGTCATGCAAATTTAAGGGAATGTTTAATGTTTGAAGACAATAAACCAAGCATTACATAGGATAAATAAGCTCACTTACAGCTACTGGTATTTTCTTTACATGTAAAAGTCTGCTCTGGACAGCATAATTCTCTGCTTAGTAAATATGCTCTGAACAGCTGAGAATTATGTGACAGGATCCAAATGATCTTGTTATGACATAAATAACAAAATTACTTAAGAATACTTTCCCTGATATACCCTTCCCCATTTTTGCAGGCATGTAGCTCAGAAGCTAGAGTGTCTTAGGTCTTCCAGCTCATTCCAATGCAAATTGTCATGGGATGTTTCAAATCATACCTGACATGATCCAGATATGTCTTGAAATTGTTCTGGCTAGCCCATGGTGCATGTTTGACATAAAGTGTGGAATGGTTGGATACAAATGTGACTAATATCTAATCAAATATATGCAATGATTTATCATATGCATGTGCTTATGTGGTACCTGGTAACACAACTAATGTGAAACATATGCCTTCTAAAAAGATGCCAGTCTGCAAAAGTCAATCAAACCCACCAAGCACCAACACGGAGCCCATGCGCTGAGCCTCATAACAGTGTGCAGAATTCAGGCTAGACCAATTACGCTGAATCAAGCTTACACTATATCTAAAAAATGAAACACAGGAGCTTTCGCATAAGCTAGAAACTTTTACAACAAAACATGATACAAAAGATGCATGTGTTCCAACATTGTTACGGTGATATTGCTGCTCTCCAGGCATGTTCAATGAAGGATATATTTTCACAGCCTGGTCTGTGTGTAATGAGCTGTGTGTTAGGTTGGTCTGGGGAACACACAGCTATTGCATTTACTGTGCTACACTGCTTCAATGATATACAGAAAAACATAGATGAGTTCTACAGCATTCCAAAGTACCAGAACAAGGCAAATAGTAAGTGTGGCCACTTGCAAAACATGTTCACAATAATACCAAGTGTGTAGTTTCCTATTCCCCTGGGATGGGGGTGAGGCTGGGTGGGGGCAGCCCACACATCCAACAAGTGGCAAGTTTGGGGAGAAGCTTTGCTCATACATTTCAAAGACCACTTAAGCCATCTGCTCCTACTAAGCCCCAACTAATTTGGCAAATAACGCACTCCTAGCATAAGTATCTGGCTCACAACCTGCAACGCTGCAAGAAGTGGACAGTCTAGGGCAAGCCCCGGGTCATAATTTACTATTCGGATTCGGCACGATGGTGACCAGGACCCAGCATCATCGATAGCTGTCTTTTCCACAGCCACAAGCGTGTTATGCGCGTAAACCTGAGCCCAATGCTAATTAAGTAACTTTACGTCGAATCAAATCGCCTATTCCCGTTCATAACCCGCATAAGTTACTTTAACAAGTTCTACACGGCGCTTACTCACCCTCTCACCGGCTCCACTCCGTCGCAACGAGACCGAGACCGGGGGTACTGTTCCCGGCATGTGGCGCATGTGGCAGCGGAGGTGGGTGGTGAGCCAGAGCAATCCCAGAAGCTGGCTTGTGCATACCTAGTGATGGTAATACAAAACGTAAACTATTTTGGTATAAATAATACTTTTTGGGATAAAAATGGCATTTACTAATTTTTTATAATAAATTTTTATAGAAATTAACAACTTTTTTTGCATAAAGGACATAAATTTAATAGATCAGAATGTTATGCATAAACTGCAACGAGTTGACTGGACGTTAACCCAAACCTTCTGACCGTGTCCAGCCGCATCTGTGTGGGATATTCGGCGCATTGGCGCCGAATTGTGGGACATTGCCCGCCCTGGCGCTGACTCAATTCACATTTGTTTTTGAAATGGGTGGTTGGTTGTGGTCAGTAGCGCAAGCAGGGAGGGGGGGCACAAGGGGTACGTGCCGCCCGCTTAGGTTCTGAGGGGCCCGGAGGGCCCCTCGGGACCTACGATTTGAGGGCCCGAAGCCACCGAAAGGCCGACCGGCGGTCCCATCCAGGGGTCCCGGCCCGGAGGCCCCATTCAGGGGTCACGGCCCGGAGGGCCAGGCACCCCAATGCCAGCCAGAAGGCCTGCGTGCTGATCAAGGGCCCAATCGATAAGGGCCTAGACTTCAGTCAGACACCGCCACTAACGCACAGTCGGCCCTGCGGTGGTATGGGCCTAAGAGCCCATTTCCCAAGCAGGGACAAAGCAGGAGCTAGCGATTTACATTGCTTGGGGCCCCACAGCGCCTAACTGGGGCTCTGCGTCATCTAGGGGCCCCAGGTCGGCCAGAGACAGCATTCGAAAAGGCCCGGAGAGCCTAGAGGGCCCACCAGTTCTGACGATTAAGGGCTCGATTGGAGGGTCTAAGGGCATAAAGGGCTGGTCGGAGTCTTATCCGGGGGCCCCGACTTGCGAAAACTGACCCTCAAGCACCTGCCAGGGGACCCTTTGCGCCGATCTGAGACACCCTGAGTCGATATAGGCCTATATATCGGTCAGGTACCACCAGTACTGCACAATCTGCTCCGTGGCGGTCTGGGCCTGAACGCCCGCTTCCCAATCAGCTGTAAAGCCGGAGTGATTTACACTTGTCGGGGGCCTTGTATCTGTCACGGGCCCACGGCGCCTAACAAAGGGTCCCATGTTCGCGCGGACCCCGAACGGGTCAAGAGAAGTATTCGATGAGGCCCGAAGAGGGACCCAGGCGGTACAACGGAACCGACGATCAAAGGCCTGACTGGAGGGCACAAGCGCACGAAGGACTGGCTGTAGGTCACATAAAGAATCGCGGCCCGTAGGAAAAGGGGCCTGAAATATCAGCCAGAGGTCCCCTTGCGCTGTTTTAGAAACCCCTGCAGTAATGCGAGTGTCTTAGTCGGTCAGAGACCGCAAACACTGAACAGTCGGCTCCATGTCCGTCTGAGCCTTTTAGACTAATTTCCCAAGCAGAAACGAGGCCGGGGTCCGCGATTGGCAACGTTCGGGGTCTCTGACACAATGAGGGGCTCTTATACCGGTTAGTGGCCACAGTGCCTAACAGAGGTCTTATGTCGGCAAGTGGCCCCAAGTCGGAGGGGTGGCTGAGGGGGTCCGAAGAGGGGCCGAAGGGTCTCTCAGGGCCAAAGATCAAGGGACAGTTAAAGGGTCCGAAGGGCTGGCTGTAGGTTACATTAAGGATCCCCGCCCATAGGTCCGTGATCTCAAATGTCAGTAAGATAATCTCTTGCACCGATAGGCAGGAGCGGATCCAGGATTTCGTCAAAGGCCACGTCGGGCCACGCAACGTTGTGGGGCCCCTGGAGTTTGAGGACCACCCCAAAAAACATCCTTGCATTTCGGTCAATACATTTTAAGACAAGTCGTATGTAACATATGTACATATATATATATATATATATATATATATATATATATATATATATATATATAGGTACGTATAGATGCATGTATGTGTTTACTTATTCATTTATTGCATAAATACGGAAACCCATCTTACTGTGCACGACCTTATAAAGCTAGGCATGCTACGCATGCATACACATAGAAATCACTCACTTTCTACAGATCGTTTTAAATGCTGTGATTTTGAGGCTAAGTGTTTCGTAACAACAGGCAAAATAAACTTGAGTGAGCTGCTAACAACCATCAAAACCAACCATGAACTTTATTCCTAGCTTTTGTTTGTACGGCAAGCCTGCTGGAAGACGTAATCAGCTGATGGCTGATGACTACTGCAGAATTTTTCCTCTGTTATAAAGGTGTACAGCCTATCCTAGCATTAGAAATATGCTAAGAACGTGATGCGCTAGTAAGTGTAACACATTTAACAGCTAATAAAAATGACACATACGACGTCGGCGGCATGCAAAATTACGTTCGGCAATTGCACGTGAAAATTCATCGGCACATATTCGACCACTGCTCTGAGGCGGAGGCACCAAGGCGAATAGTGACGAAAACTGAGAGATCATGGGTGCCGCAGGAGGCCTACAAAGGGGCTCCCGTCAACAAGTATAGGGTCCGCAGAGCAAGCAAAAAGAACCCAAGACCAACATGGTGGGCCCATGAACGACCGGTAGTGCCTCGGCAGATTGACATATAAAACACCGGCCAGAGCACAAAACCCTCCAAGCGGGAATCGTCCAAGACCATGAATGAAAACCCCTGTGCAATCAAGAGTGCGCGGGCAGGTTAACAACACGTACCTCGTTAGGGGTGAAGAGTCCTCCGCAAATGAGACCAAAGGGAGAGAGCCATCTATCAAAGTAGATGACCCCTGATTATCGAGTGTCTCCGTGCTTTACTTTATAAAAGTCCTAACAACAGTACAAGGCCCTGCAAGCAAGTAGGAAGAGCCTTAAACTCTTATGAAGGGCCCCCGAGCAACTGAGTGTACCCTGGCATGTAACAACTGGAAAAAAGCATAAGAAGCTTTCGGGCGAATGGGGAGAACCCGCAGAGGAAAACCTAATCGATCAACAGTGCTCAGGCAAGGAGGCAGACAGCGGATTAGCGTCCCAACAGCACATTAGGCCATACGAAAAAAAATGCACAGAGATCATGGGCTACGTGGAAAGCTCCTTAGCGATCAGATTGACCCGGCAAGTGGACATATAAGAGGCCAGGAAACCAACAGCGCAATGGTTCTAGACGGCTTGATGAGCTCCAGAATTTCCCTCGAGCAACACTTTCTCAATCAGTAGAAATGAACTTGGTCTGCTTATGAACTCTTTACTTTTGCTAGCAATTGTTCATGGTCGTCTGTAGGCCCAAAGGCTTCCAATTTTGTTGTGTTTTTATTGTAAGAAAACTGCGTCCGTCAGGCCGGTTATGAGCCCCTTCAGAGCCTTAAGGTTTCCTCGGCATGGTCCATGGGGCATGGTCCCCTGCCTCCTCTCCCCTCCTCTGCATCCGCCACCGGCCCGAGCAGGTTAATAGATGGGGCGCGCCAAGAACATACGGTCATCCACTCAAAAAAAGGAAATACTCACGACGCAATGTGTAGGGCTCTGAACGATCGAGTGCGCCCGAGCAAGTTAACATATAGGGGCCCCCACCAGGGGCGTAGGGCCCTCCATTCAAATAGGAAGTACCCAAGACCCAATGCAGAGGGCCCCGAATGACCGAGTGTGCTCGAGCAGGTTAACAGATAAGGTTCCCAAAAAGAGCGTAGGGCCTCCGTTCAAATAGGGACTATTCAAGACCCAAAGCAGAGAACCCCCGAATGATTCAGTGCGCCAAAGTAGGTTAACATATAGAGCCTCCGTCAAGAGCGTTGGGCCCTCCATTAAAAAAGAAAGTACCCAAAACCCAACGAAGAGTGCCCCGAATGATCGAGTCTGCCCGAGCAGGTTAACAAATAGGGCTCCCAACAAGAGCGTGGGGCCCTCTCTTCGAATGGGAAGCACCGACGACCTTATGTGAATGGCCCCAGAATGATAGAATGCACCCGAGCAGCTTATCAGAAGGGGCCCAGGAAGAGCGTAGGGCCCTCCATTCCAATAAGGAGTACCCAAAACCCAGTGCAAATGGCCCTGAAAGATTGAGTATACCCGAGCAAATTATCAGGTGACCCAGACAGGAGTGTAGGGCCCTAAATTCAGACACCAAGACCCAATGTGCAGGGCCCCCGGACAATCCTGTGTTGCCGAAGTGGCGGACAGATGGGGCCCCCACAAGTACGTTGGGCCCTCCATTCAGATAGGTTGTGCCCAAGACACTATGTGGGGGGCCTCTGGATATTTCAGTGTGCCCGAGCAGGTTAACGGATGGGGCCCCGGCAAGAGCGTACGGCCTTCCGTTCAAATATGAAATACCCACGGCACGATGTAGAGGGCCCAAATAATCGAGTGCGCCAAAGCAGGCCCCGAAAAGCGCGGAGGATCCTCCATCACGAAAAAATGAACCCAAAACCACATGTAGCGGTTGGGATATTGAATGGGCCCGGGCATCTTGCCAGAAGGGGCCCCTACAGAAGCGTAAGGTCCTCCATTCAAACAAGAAGAATCCAAACCCGATGCGGAGGGCCTCCAAAAGGTGAAGTATATCCGAACAGGTTATCAGATGACCCCGATAGGAGCGGAGGGCCCTAAATTCAGACACCAAGAACCAACATGCAGGGCCACACGAGCAATCCAGTGTGGCCGAGGAAGCGAAAAGAGAGGGCCCCCGACAAGTGCGTGGGACCCCATTCAAATAGCATGTGCCGAAGGCCAAGTGTAGAGGGCCCCCGAACGATTGAATGTGCCTGAACAGGTTATGAGATTGCCCCCCCCCCAAAAAGCTTAGGGCCCCCATTAAGAAAAAAGTACACAAGACCCAGTGTGAAGTGTCCCCGAACGATTGGTGTGCCCAAGCAGGCTATCAGATGGGCCCCGACAAGAGTGCAGGGCCCTAAGCAGGTGACAAAGAATTAGAAGCGCCCTAGACCAATGAAGAGGGCCCATGAGCATATCGCAAGTGTTTGGGTAGGCTAACTGAGACCCACGTAAAGGGCCCTGAGCAACCGGGAATATCCTGGCAGGTTAAAATGTGGGACCCCGGCTGTAGCCCACAGAGGCTTTCTGGCGAATGGAAAGAACATGTGGAAGGGCCCCTGATTGACGGGAGTGCCCCGGCACGCCAGCAGAAAGGGCCCCAACAACAGTACAGGGCCCCCGAGCAAATGTAAAGCAATAAAAGGCACCGTTGAATGCTCCTTAGCCATCGAAATTATCCTGGAAGTGGGCATATCGGTTTCTCAGGAACAACATGGCCCCTAGACGGTGTAATAATGCTTAAAATTTCCAGTTCACAATTTTTCTGATCATTGAATAATTTTTTGACTTCTCAGAGGCTCCTCACTTCCTCTTGCAACTGTTCTCGGTCGTCTGGGAGTCCACATATATCTAGTTTTGTTGCGCTTTGTGTTAAAAAACTGCACCTGCCGGCAATGGGCCCCCTCGCAGCCATTGGATCCCTTCAGAGCCCAAGGGGGGCATGGCCCCATGCCCCCCCCTCCCTGGATCCGTCCCTGCCGATTGGAACCCCTGAGGCAGAACGTCCCTTTATTTCGGCCAGGGATCACGAACAGCGAACAGTCGGCTCCGTTTTGGTCTGAGCTCTGGGGGCCATTCCCCAAGCAGGGACGAGGCCGGGCCCGCGAGTTACATTGGTCGGGCTCCTGCATCGTTCAGGGGCTTGCAGTTCCTAACAGGGCATTCTGTGTCAACAAGGGGCCTCAAATCGGCCAGCCGAAGATTTGCTTAACGGGGCCGGGGACGGCAGCCCGAATGACAGAGCATCTCTGGCGTTGGTCGGGGCGCTCTGACAATTGAACACTTGAAGCAAACATAAGAATTTATTATGTTTGTTGACAATAGAAGAGTCGCACAACAGTCAGGGCCCCTAGTACCGGACAGTGGGGCCTCCGACCCTATTCCACCATCTGCCCGTTAACCCCAAGTGGAGTCTATGTGCCAATTATTTGACCACCTGCGGCGAGCAGGGATGTTATTACATTAATGACGGTTCATGCATCGATCCTGAGTCAACTGCGCGGGTCAGAACGTCTCCCATGCCAGGAAGCGGACCACTGTGATACGATATATCTCTAACGGCCTCCGGATCGGCCAGGGCATGCCGCCCCATGTCGCCAGAATGACGACCGGAAAGCACGCGGCGGCGGAACAGAATGGCCTCCTGACCGTGAACAACGATTTGCCCAGTAGTGTTGTGCTCGAGAGCGGCCCTTTACCGGGTAGAAATAAGGAGTCTCATTAGTATTGAACGGAGTGTGTCCAAACGAGTTCCAAACGCACGAGGTCATCCCACGTTTCCCTGAGAACGTTCTTTTTTGCAGAATCGACCAGTGGAACAAAAATAACATCAAAAGGTGTAAGCCGGCGCACCGGGTGCCGATAATGCAGTGGTTAATGCGCCTGCGTTAACCACTGTGCGTCTTGGAAACCACACGTACGGGGATCGACTTCTCGCGGTGCTGCCCTTCCCGTCAGGTTGAGAGGCTGGCGACGCCATATAGCCCCAGCAACTGAGTGCGTCGTAAAGGCCTATGGCACGCCTGAAGAAGGATAGCGACGGCTTGGGTTGCAGTTTTCGTAAAACCGAACAGCGTTAACCACTGCCAGTAACGCCAGCGAACGGTCGCCGTGCGTGCAACAATAAACATCGCAAAGTAAAGTTTCTGAATCATTTTCAAAATGAATTTAAACAGAGTAAATAGTACACTGAGCGAATCTTTTTTCAACTCTATTCCTCACACTTTAATCAAGCGTAAATGGCTCAATTTAGTTATTTATCGGTTAACGTATTATTGGGACTGGCAGTCCGACTCAGCACTTTGCTTTGGCTGCCTTTAAGACCGAATAGCATCTCGCATGGTTACTTCGGGGTGAAGGTGATGTCAGTGTGCAGGCAAGACGACTGGGCAAACGACAGTGGGTGGGCGTACTCGATTGACGTCACTTATGCTCCAATTATTTATTTATTTATTTACTATACGTCATAAGCTCACTCCACTCTGAATGTGGCTATTGCAGAGCCCGTGTCATGGAAATAGAACACTGTAGGTCAGGGAGGCTCGCGCAAACACGTACACATGCAGGAACACATACGCAGAACGCACTCCCTCTCTCATATTCGCTAAAGTCATTTGAAGTAGACGTCGCTTTCCGTTATTGATCTGCCGCTGCAGCATGTAACTACGCAACTCGCGTTTGGATTTTGGAAGGCTCAGCTCGCCAATATTCTGCGGTAGCGCGTTGTAGGCGGTCACGGTGGAGTAAACAAAACGCCGCCTTCCCGATTCGCATCTGACCACCGGCACATGTAACATATCATCCTGCCTCGTTGTGCGATGGTGAACATGGCTTCCATGTACCCAATAGCCACGCACCACCTGACACATTGACAGAATAAGCCGAGTGTTTTATGCGATACGATGGTATGAATTACCCTACGCAAGTAGAAGTCGTTCCAAGCGTAGGGCTGAAGTCTTTCACCTATACAGACTGGGGCCGTCTCTCGCTGCTCGTATGAGGGCAGCACTGAAACGTTATGTTTAAATCTAGATGTCGCTGTTGTGATGTAACGCGTGCCCGGTTGGAATCCGATTGCACTCGCGATTGACCCCTTACATAAATGGTCACAAAATTACATTATACGAACAATTAGAATACGACAAGAGCGCGCAAAAAAACAATCGCCATCATTTTTGGCGGGAGTTTATCGGCGAAGTTCGGTCCGCATACGTTCTCTGGCCACACGATAGTAGGCATTCGTTTTCTGGTCATACGGTGGTAGGCATTCGTTCTCTGGCCACACCGTGGTAGGTATTCGTTCTCTGGCTACACGGTGGTAGGCATTCGTTTTCTGACCACACGATGTTAGACATGCGTTATACGGCCCACTGCCGCTTGGTTCAAGCCTGGGGCGCATTGCAGGTGGAATCTTCCAGCGTCGTTTTCATGGTCGATAATTGACGCTCGCATGGGTGGTGCGAGATCAAGTTGGCCGCAAGGTCGGCGATCACTTTGAGATCGCGCGGAGTCTAATTGGCATCAGTCGTTGGTGGCCGAGACATATCCCTTGTTTCAGCCCTCGTTTGGTCTGTCTGAAATATGCCTCCTGTATTTTAAGGGGGCTGTGCGCAGTAGATTACACGTGGCACGAAGGAAGATGCGCGCTGCTTTCGCCACTTCGGCTTGGGACAAACACTTGCGGCAATCAAGGAACTGCACTTGGACAATATTTGTCAACGCGTTTGTCACTGCTGACGTCTATATGGCTCGGTTGGGCGACATTACTGAAGTTAGTTTGGATTTAAGGACACCACAACTCTGGAATCGCTCAGTTTGTTACATGATTTGTAGCCACATCTAGGAAATGCAGCGTGGCAATCCCGATATTTGCTGGCGTCTTCGACCATGGTTTCGGTGACCTCCAAAATGTCTCCAATGCATTTACCGCTCTCTGTATGGGACAAATGACGCTTTCTGCACATTTGCTCGGAATGTGTTGCAACAGCGACGTGGTGGTTTCATACGGCACAAACCCACCCCAGTTCGTTGCGTTCATTAAATTAGCTGTTGTCACGCAAGGTGTTACTCCCATGCAATTCGTTGCTCTCACTCATTCCGTTTCCCTTTCATTTAATTACATTCATTTCAAGCTATGTGGAAGCTACCGCCTCGGACGGCCTGATTGTGATGATAAGGGATGAAGCCAGAGGCGCGGGGCCTATGTTCAAGTTGGGAGGCAAGCTCCAAAATGACATAAATGACCCCATAAGATTAAGTAGTGGCCCCCCTACAACCCAGAATGTCTCTTCACAAATATTGGGCCCTGTTCAGGCCAGAATGGATCCCATGGGATCCCAATGGGCTTTCTGCAGGACAAAATAGGTCCTCCGCAGCCAATAACAGGCCTGCAAGTTAGAATGGGCCTGCTGCAGGCCAGGAAAGGACCTCCGTGGGTCGAAGTGAGCTCTCGTTAAGCCAGAATAGGACCTTTAAAGGCCAGAATGGGACCTCTGCATGCCTACATGAGGCACTCTACAGGCCAGCATGCGCCCTCCATGGTTAACAATATACCCTGTACATTTCAATATGGGCCCTTTACGGGCCAGAAAGGGCCCTCTATAGGCCAGAATGGCCCTGTATGAACCAGAGTGGGCCCTTAACAGGTCAGAATGGGCCCTCTGCAGGCTAGAATGGACTCGCTACAGTTTGTAATGAACGAGCTACTGGTCAGAATGAGCCCTCCATGGGTTAAAATGGACTGTCTACAGGCCAGAATGAACCCTCCAAAGCAAATAGTGGGTTCTCTTCGGGCTGAAATGGGCACTCTGTAGTTAGAAATAGGCTCTCTTTAAGCCTAACTGGGCCCCTGTACGCACCAGAACGGGCCCTCCACAGTTGGCAATAGGTCTTTCTTAGGTCAGAGTGCGCCTTTGCAGGACAGAATCGGTCTCCTACATGCCAAAATTGGCCCTCCACAGTCAATAATGGGCCCTCTGTAGACCAAAATGGGTCCTCTATGGACTGCAATAATAGGAAGTACAGTCAGTGATGGGTCCTCTACGAACCTGGATGGGCCCCACTACAGGTCGGAATGAGCCATTTGCAGGCTAGAATGGGTCCGCGACAGTCAATAATAAGCCATCTACAGTTCATAATGGGCCCTCTACAGCCCAGGATGGGCCCTCCAATCAATAATAGGCTGTCTACAGCCCAGAATGGGCTTCTACAGGCCGGAATGGACCTTCTTCATCACAGAATGGCTACCTGCAGGCTCAGAATAGCCCTTATTTGATCAGAATGAGCATAAATAGACTACAATGAGCACTCGGCAGGTCAAAACGAACTTCTAGAGGTTGGCACGATCCCGACAGAACCGGCCCATAACACACCAGAATGTGCCCTCCACAGGTCCCCAAGTTGGGGAAGGGGGGGGGGGGGGGGCGCCGGCCCCTTAGCATACAAGTTAGGGGTTGAGCTACCCTTACTGTCCTCCGCTTTCCGGGTTCTCAGATTGAGCATATGCTTCATGCCTTTTTCTTGTGAACGCCGATGATTTTGGGCTTCATAAATATTTGGTGGAACCCTCGCTCTTTGCTAGTGGTGCTACAGAGGTTTGACGCCTCTCCATAAAAAGTATTGAATTGTACCACGTAAGCATTAATGCTAGCTCCAAGCTCCTACGCCTTTTTTTCTTAAAGGCGGTTTGCTTGTCGCTCAAGATTTGGCCGGAGTGAAAATTTACTCGACTTCGTTGGACGCATTACAGGCAGTCTGCGAACCATTTGCGATGTGATGTGACGTGATGTGATGTAAACAATTTGTAGCGTGACGTAATGTGGATGTGACGACCTCTGGGGGACCGGGCCGGGCGGCAAGTTCAGCCGGCATGCCAGTCGGCTGTGAGGACCGGCTCGGATGGCTGCTGGTGCTCTCTGTCACCAGCCACCTCTGGCCGCGGCCTGAGTCGGCTGTGCCAGTTGGCTGTGAGGACCGGCCCGGATGGCCGCTGGTGCGCTCTGTCACCAGCCGCCTCTGGCTGCGGCCTGAGTCGGCTGTGCCAGTCGGATGTGAGGACCGGCTCGGATGGCCGCTGGTGCGCTCTGTCACCAGCCACCTCTAGCTGCGGTTTGAGTCGGCTGTGGCAGTCGGATGTGAGGACCGGCCCGGATGGCCGCTGGTGCACTCTGTCACCAGCCGCCTCTAGCTGCGGCCTGAGTCGGCTGTGGCAGTCGGCTGTGAGGACCGGCCCGGATGGCCGCTGGTGCACTGTCACCAGCCACCTCTGGCTGCGGTTTGAGTCGGCTGTGGCAGTCGGCTGTGAGGACCGGCCCGGATGGCCGCTGATGCGCTCTGTCACCAGCCACCTCTGGCCGCGGGTTGAGTCGGCTGTGCCAGTCGGCTGTGAGGACCGGCCCGGATGGCCGCTGGTGCACTCTGTCACCAGCCGCCTCTGGCTGCGGCCTGAGTCGGCTGTGGTGCACCATCAGCTGACAGCCACAGCAGTCTCTGAGCTGATTGCGACTATTCCGCTCACCATTCTTCGCCAACGCGACCGCGGGTTTCCAAAGGCGAACGCATCTATGATGCTTTTCTTTCGCGGCTGCTCCTCGATGAAAGGCAGATGACCTCCCCTGGATAGAAAACAAACGAAGCTAGCTTATGATTGTGAAGCATGCGATTCGCGAGGATAAGGCGGTTAGTGCCATGGAGTGCAGAAACAAATGCATGCTGCAGGTCATGACGCAGTGTATCTATATGTTCAGCCAGCGCGGAATGCTTTGCGCCTCGAGCCATCGGCGCCCCCAGACTGCCCTCGGCCGGAGGTCGTGGCTCTCGCCCCAGCAGCAACTTGAGTCGGGGGTATAACCGGCTGTGGAACGAACTTGGGAACGGTGACCCGGGAGCAAAAGAGGCAAAGGTTTGTCCCTGTCACCGTGATTCCGGCCAAGGTAGCGGACAAGCATGTCGAGAATGATCCGTTTGAATGAATGAGCTTTCGCATGCAATGCGTACGCGTCAGGTAATATCACTTATTGGCTGGGCAGGTGATATCTGGGTCTCATCGATGCCCCAAAGGCGGAAAATTTATTTGAATCTCTTCACGGATATTTGCCTCTTGGTCAGAATGAAATGATTGTGATACACCAAGCGACGCAATGAAATCATTCACCACCGTTGAGGCCACCTCAGTGACTCTCTGAATTTTGAGAGGATACTCAAGAAACGCGGTTCTTCACCTGTACCCGCTCCGTGAAATGATCTACCACGACCTTACCCGCGTCGCATGACTAAACACTTACAATAAGCTCATAGCGCGGAATACACCATGAGATTGGTCGATTTTTTGTTACCGGCTTTGGGCCTTTAGAAAGGTAGGGATTCATAAGACCTGCTTATAACTATGACCAGTATGCGGCTTTTTGTGACGACAGGCATGACTTGTGGCCAGCGATCCATACAGGTTTGGTAACATTTAGCCTGTAAATGAAGAAATGCCATGAGATTCTGTACCTACGTTTAGACTTAGCGTCTAGAGATAAAACAATGCTTAAACTATGGAGATGAATAGCTCATGTGTTAATTTCATGTGAGTATATAAATCGGACAACCGGTGGCAAACCGGAACAGCCGATGAGTGCCTAGCGTAAACCAGGTCTTAACGCTGAATTCGAAGCCGAATCAGACGCTTGCTGGACAGGTTTGGTATTTGTTCACCTACCCGCCCCACTGCACGCAGCAGCAAGAACTCAAGCGCGGTTCTTTCTCGCACCGGCTGACCCTGACCGCGCCGCTCCATCGGTCGACCGACCGGCGTTCAGCGCGCGCTGATTGGCCGCTCTCCCAGCGCCGCCCCCTCCCCCTCGTCGGTTGACCTTGTCGGGCGGGCCGACGGCCGCCGGCGTTCAGCTGGGGTTGGTGCGGCGCGCGCCGGCCGTCGGCAGTGTTTCGTTCGCCGGCGCCGGCGGGGCACGTGCTGGGAACCCGGGAGGTCCTCCGGCTGCGCTGAGCGAGAGCGGACAGAAGAGACGCAGTCGGCCAGGCAGGTACCCGGTGGGCGGGCAGCACTTAGAACGGGGAGGGGAGGGGAGGGGGGGGGGGGGGTGGTAAAAGTCGAGAGGCGTGGTGCGTCTTTCTGGTTTTCGCCCCATTTATGTGCATCATATCTCATGTAAATTCTGGGAGCAATCCGATTTTTGAAGTAAGTGAGAATGTAGGGGTCTTAAAGAGGGCTTTCTAAAGTTTAAGTTATTGCAATCTTTCCTGACCGTGACAAAGTAGGTACGTGCGCGGCACAAATTTTACGATATTTATTGCACTCTAAATACTAACGAACAAGGTCACATACCATGAGAGCCACGAGCAGGGAGCCGACTAGTGCTATGAAGGGCCGTCAAATTTTTTAGAAGATAATACCTTTGCAACCATTCAGCAAAGGTTTATACAGTTCTCAGCAGCAGGAAGCGCAATTCCTTCATAAACAACGCCGTGTAAGCCGTTCCGTGTCTGTATCCAGGCCACCTCATCAAGCGCGACTCTCCTTCACCATGGCTGAATCATCACGATTTCGAGCCACCCATTGAATCACCATGAAAAAGATAAACCTTTCGAATCGCAAAAAACGGCAAAAACTTCGGAATTGGTTGCAGATATCGACGACGATAAGCTGCAACCCGATGTGGCAGCTTTACGAAGCTAGTAAATTCTGACGGAGAGCGAGCGGACAGCCGTATTGATGAAGGGGTGGACGGCGGGTCGATGTGTGCAAACGGTCACGCGCTCCCGACCACAGATCATAGGCCCAGCGTATTGATGAAGGGGTGAACGGCGGGACGATGTGCCCAAACGGTCACGCGCTCCCGACCACAGATCATAGGTCCAGCGTATTGATGAAGGGGTGAACGGCGGGTCGATGTGTGCAAACGGTCACGCGCTCCCGACCACAGATCATAGGCCCAGCGTATTGATGAAGGGGTGAACGGCGGGACGATGTGTGCAGACGGTCACGCGCTCCCGACCACAGATCATAGGCCCACCGTTTTGAGGCGTGATTAAGGATTCGTGTCGGATTTGGCAACCAGAGCAGATAAAAACGCGAAACCAGGTGCACCACGTAGGGGACTGTGCCGGCTGCAACTCACAGGTCGGTTTCAGAACTGTTCGACCCCCCTCCCCCAAGGCTCTAATGGAGCGAAATGCAGCCAGTATAACCTTTTCCCAAATCGATCTAAAAAACAGTGGGCTGTGGCCTAAATCAGGCGCAGTTAGACCGTGACGGTCAGAAAAACGTGTGGCCCAATCATTGTTACCAACATCCACACAAGTCTGGCATGCTGCCACAGAACTTTGACACAATGGTTGAAACCGTACATCACTGCGAATACATTGATTCGTCAGTCGCACAATCATTGCCAAGTCTGACCAGAGTTACAGCTAGTAATTTGGAGTCAATACTCCTCATAGAGAAACGAATTAGTTTGTTGCACCAGTCTAAGTTGTACCTAGATGTGGCATTTTCAAATTTAAGTTCATTAGGTTTAGCCCAGCACAATTAGTATGCATCCAAAGTATTTGCAAGACCCGCAGTATTTTGGTCGCCACGTCCACAGCATAACAGAAGTCATCTTTTTCATTAGTCTACCTGGTATTCTGAAGCCACTTTGCGATGACCACGTTGGCACAGCAGACTTTGCTGTGGCATGGGGAGTTTCCGGGAAACAGTTCGTTACGTATGTCTTTCTTACACCCGTGCGTGCAGACTTGCAACATATATATATATATATATATATATATATATATATATATATATATATAAATACATATATGCTGGCTGCTTTTCACTTCGCATTGTCTGCTGTCAACAAGTCAGGCCCACGGGCGTTGGGCGAACGGGCGCCTGCCGACAGGGAGATTTACCGTAAATAAATGACACGATAGGTTAGATCGACCCACACGTTTTATGAACGTTACGTTCGAAGCCGCAGACCGAGGGTACTAGCGCCAACTAACTGGAAATGTCTGGCTCCAACGGTACGCCACGTACGGCCCAGCCCGGCCCAGCTTGTCATGGCTTTGACAGGAGTATGTTTCTGCGTACGCTGATTGAAGCGCCATCAAGTTTTTTTCTACACTTAAAACTTTTAGTGAAATGCTGTGCTGTCCGACGGGCGTTCACGTGCAAGATATTTGATTAGGCGATGTTTTCCTGCAGCACGGACCAAAAGATGACCAAAATTTCACCCCGCCCACGTTCGATTCACAATTTAAGCGGAAGCTTCTCAAACCGAAAGAAGCTGAAAAACACGGTTTAAAACTAAGTCCAGCTCAACGACCGGGCGTAGCAGCGGCATCAGACCAGCTCATTAAGTTGTCAAGAAAAGGGATAATCTCGTCGGCAAAGCTCTCGGCTGATGTGCTCCAAACCATCCCGCACTACCTTGCGAGTGCTTGAATCCGCCCGTTCAGTGCCTTTTCAATGACTAATGTTGTATTTCTGCAGCCGGGGCATGTAAAGATGTAAAACCGAAGTTGGTAACGCACAGCTCTACGCGCCACAAGCCGGAATACCGGACGCATACCACGAATCGACCTGTATCACAGGCCACGAATCGACCTGGATCACGGCCAGAAATCAACCTGGAGACAGCCGGTGATGCGCTGTTTGACCCTGGTCCTGAATGCGACACGCGATCCAGTGGATTTTGACCACGGAAATTACAGAGGCGTGTCACCTGACGCTATGCAGCCAGTACCGTTCCAAAGTATTTGCAATGCCCACCACACTTTGGTTGCAAAGTCCAAAACCGTTAGCCACGAAAATGGCGAAGACCACCGATAAGCAAGAATTGCCATTTGCAGATTTATGGGCAAAAGCTTCACTTCACATGACCTCTACACATGGAACCCGTGGAAGCGGGATATGACAGTTCAAATATAAATTCTATTCGTACGGGCTCCCAAATAGGATAAGCTCAGTTGCTTAAATATTGTAGCAGTGTCTCTTTAGCTATGACAGTAGATTACCTTTTCACCTTGCTTTTTCGTCGTAAAGGACATCCTAATAGTTCTAAGTTGCCTGGAGTCATGCTTTCTGTTTGCGTACCGTCTAACCCCAGCAATATTATAGGGACTGTAAATGATGAGCCGCTGAAAGGTCTACGGCGGTGTATAGTAGATGTTATGCCTCTTGTGTTAAAACTTGTTACACCTCCCGTGGCGAGAGCCGGGTAGCTTTTTACACCTCTCGTGGTGAGAGGTCAGTAACTTGTTATGCCTGTCGTGGCTAGAGGTTAGTAACTTATTACACCTTTCGTGGCGAGAGGCCAATAATTTGTTACATCTCTCGTGGTGAGAGGTCAGTAACTTTTCGTGCCTCTCGTGACTAGAGGTTGATACTTATTACACCTCTCGTGGTGAGAGGTCAGCAACTTGCTCCGCCTCTCCTTGTTAGTGGCAAGTAACACACTACACCTCTTGTAGTGAGGGGTTAGTAATTTGTTACGCCTAGTCACATGCGGCGTTAATGGCGCCAATCGGAAAACGAAGCTAACAGCGGCACCATCGGTCGGTCGTTCAGTACGCCAGAAAGTGGACAAGCGTTCTCTGAAACATGTCATGTCAGTCATTGCCATGTCATGTCAGAAGATGTCAGTAAATACAGCCAGAGGAGGTATCTTCTTGGACGTCTAGTCAATGACCCCAAACACCTGTTAAGGACGGCAATGCACGATGCATTATATCACGAGGGAAGTTTATTGGAGTACACCGCCCTAGAACATTTTCAAACAAAAATGTATCTGCTTCTGCTGTCTTTGTGATTTTGGGGGAGACATTTTTAGTGGTTTTAGCCAGACTTTGTGGAGGTCAAGCAAACATTTAAAGGTCAGGGCGTCCACAGATGTGTCAAATAAGGTCGGTATGTCCGAAGCTCTTACCCGTACTCACATCCACACAAACACCTATGCCAAAATGCTCCCCAAATTTCCACTCAGGCGAGCTCGTTCCCCATTCTGCTCAGTCCTCACTCAGTATTCCGTACTGTACGATAGATTTACCCAAACAGTGAAGGCTCCTAACGGAAGTTCCGCTCATGCGTAATCCTTTAAGCAAAGCCCTGCATCCGGGCAGCACGCCCCACGAACTGCCAATGCCCGATCGCATATACACTCCACCTTTGCTCGCACCCCGCGGCCGTGCAACAGACGCCGCTCCGTTGCCTGTGCCCACAGTGGTGCGCGGAGCTCGCCGATCGTCTGCCTCGGACCTCACTGGTGCCGCGGGCTACCTGCCGGACCGGTGGACGCCCGCCAGCGGCTCTCACAGCCGTCAGCCATGGACCTCAGACTGGTGAGATCACAGTCAACCGCGCCGACCCCGCGCTGCGGAGCGAGCACGCTACCGTCGGCACCGGGCGTGGAATCCCAGCTTGGAAGACGCGTGGTGATTGGCCAGTGTGGGTTCGGGCGCGACGGTTGGCTCTGATTGTCTGTCGTTTCAGCTCAAACAACGTGCAGCTGCACTCGATACGCTGAAGGCTTTTCTACCGCGCGCGTTCTCTCGCTTTTGACGGGTAGTGCGCAACCGACGGCTGACCGCGCTACGGTCTGCCCTACGGTCTGCCCTACGGTCTGCCCTACGGTCTGCCCTACGGTCTGCCCTACGGTCTGCCCTACGGTCTGCCCTCCGCCGGCAGCTGCCAGCGGACTGAGTCGTCCCTGACAGCTTGCTGGGTGCGGCGCGTGGTTAACCCCCCCTTCCAAGCTGCGAAGAGCCTTCTGTTCTCATGTCGTCCGCCCGCGCGCTGCTGGCATCCCCCACACCCACCTCCACGCCGCGCCCACCGATCTCTCGTAGTGGGTGGCGCCACAGCGCCGGCGAGCGGTTGTTTGTTCCCGGCTCGCGGGGTCCCCAGCCGGGAGAAAACGCTCGCTCACGATGCACGCTCGCACGCGCCGCCGCCCGTCGTGAACTCCCAGCGGGCTGCCCTCGGTGTTGAAACTGATTCAGGGCCGCCCTGCTCGCGCGTGCTCGGCCGCTAACGAGGCGGAGCCGCGCGAGGTGAGGGAACGAGGGCCGGTGATGTGGCCACCGTCTCGGGGGAGCATGCTGCCCGGTTCAGCCATCGAGGAGCGCGCGGGCAGGTCATGAAGCCACGGGGCAGCACCGCTATAGAGATGATGTATGATTGAAATATTTTATTATGCTAGAGGGATGATGCCGTTTTGGGAGATATATGGTTTGCAATGGCTTTGGCAAAGATTTACCTGAAATTTTTTGCCTTCTTACCCAGGAGATAGCCACGTTAGAAACAACTAACATATGCTGTAGTTCGAAGTAATTGTTCTCATATCTGGAGCATGGTTTCTCACATAATAAAGGGTGTCTTGGCTTGGAAGCTGAGGTCGTGTCATCTCTAGCGGTAACCTAGAGGTAATTTCTATTGCGTTACCTCCTGGCCCCATGGTCTGGCCGTGCTGGTGACGTTCGGCAGCATTCTCTCCGGAGAAGGCGGCAGCACCTTCAAGTTCTGTTCCCCACCCGGTCAGACGTGCCAAGGACGGAAACAGCAGCTTATGAATGTACATACATCACGAGCTTCTGCTCGCTGTAGACTGTTGCAGAGGGAGATGACTGCAACAGTGAGGTTGCATTGTTGGCTTCGCTGACAAAGGTGACCGCAGGGGCGAGAACGCCCTTTCGAGCTGTGCCCCATGCAATAATGGCCCATGAATAACGAATGAAGCATTCGCAACGCCAGCCCGGTGTCCCAAGCGCCCGGTTACCAACCTCATGACGTCATCGCTATTTGCTGTCTGGCGCTAGTCCCAGCTGCAAGGAGACCCGCACACAGACGTTGCCAGACTTGCTTCACATATAGCAAGTGCCGACCGCCGCCCAGCGCATACGGCCAGTGCGTTCAGTGATTGCGCCGGCGCCGGCGGCAGGGTGACCTGATTGCCAAACGGTGTTCCCGTGCAGACCGCGCGCTCGAATCAGTCCTGCATCCGATGGTTACCAAACGCTTACCCAAGCGCAGCCGCCACCGCGGCGGCGGGGGGGGGGGGGGAGGGGGGGGGGGCGAGGGCCGGCGGCTGGGGGTGAGGCCGGCGCGCAAGCTGCGACGCGGCCACCGCCTCAGCGCCGGCGCTGGCCGAACGCGGCCGTGTTGACCCAGCGTTACCTCATGCCGCTCCTCCGCTGTGTGAGCACGCTCACCGGAGAGCGTGCTCACCGGAGAACGGTCCCGTGCGGAGGGCGCCGCGCGCGCCGCGCCGGCGCAGAGCGGTCGGCTGTGGTCACGGCGGCTGATACTGCGCCGTCATCGCCGTCGCCGCCGCCGCGGCCTGTTTGGTTTCAGCTGACCGAGATTCAGCTGCGAACTTCCGCGGCTGTTGAGCGTTGCTTCTGCATTTCTCTCGTTCAGTCTCTCCCTCTCGCTCTCAGCGTTAGCGGCGAGAGTGAGATGGGGCATGCTAAGCTTAATGAGTGCATGGTCCGGTTCGTTTCGTGACTGTGATGTGCACTGCATAGCCCATCGTGCTGGGAGTCCGCACCCACCTCTTGCTTTCCGGTGATTATCTTGTGCCATGCGATTTGGTTACATTGCCTCTCCCTTGTAGCGCGACGGATGTGATGGCACGATTACACCTTGGATTACGTGCTGGACGGCGCTTGTTCCCTGTACCCTGAACTCAACTTCCCATTGGGACGCTGCATGAGCTCTTGCATTCGACGCACCCGAAAACCCAAATCATCAGCATTACCATCACTTCCCAGTGGTGCAGCTCCAGCTCGGTGGATGGCTTTGCCCCCGGCCTCTGCCCCAGACAGGATGGGGAAGGGATCTTATTCCTGCCGTTACAGTGCTACGGCCTGGCTTCCTAGTGCCAGGACGACGCTCTCTGGTCAGGTGGCGCTGCTGGTCACTGTACGGAAATGTCAAAATGAGTTCGTTTGGGGGAGGAGGGCCGGGTTCCTCGTTGCTTCTTTTGTACCCCTGGCGATACTTATTTTCTTGTATGTTGCAGTTTTTGGAAGCTGTGGAATATCTCGCAAAGTCTACCTTATCTAGGAATTATTTGCTGGCTCTGGCGGCGGCAACACTCAATTAAAACACCACTAAATGCTCCAAAAATTAAACAAACATGTCATTCACCAAAATGAAGTGGGCTAAATCCGCTGAGAAAGACAAATTAAGAATGAGATTCAGTTTTCGGGGCTGGGCTCGGTCCGTCAATCAGTTACAAAATCATCACGCCTCTGTAGGCGTGGTAACCTCTGGCGTGATGACCTCTGATAACGCAGACCTCTGGTTCCAACGTTTGAAACATTCCCGGTGGACCGAGGCTCGTGGCTTTGTTCAGTTAGCTTTCTGTGGTAAAGCCTGATGCCTGAAGGTCCTCCCCATTTTCCCATGCGTGGCACTCCCAGGTCAAGGTCACCGCTGAGACAATGACGGAGTTCCGGCTGGCGGCCCACCGCCGCGATCGTCTCGTGTCTCGCGCCCCCGCACCGCACCGCTCGACGAGAGCGAGGACGCGGCGCATGTCACGGGGAGCCGGCCGTTCCCAGCGGTCTGGCTGCCGTCACGCTGCGGCGGTAATTGACCCGACCTTCCCGCGGTTCTCCCCGCCGCCGGAGGGGCGCGTTATTAACGCTCCATCCCCTCGGCGCCGCCGCCGCCGCCGCCGCCGCCGCCGCCGCCGCCGGGACCACTGTTATGACGAGCAGGCGACGAGGCACGGTCGGCACCCGTGTACGCTGATTCGGCCTCGGCCAGCGCAGGCGCGCGGGTGCTCATCTGTTGAGCACAGACACTTTCACTCGCGGGCTCCGGCCGCGCCGTCGCGCGACCGTGCGAAAACGGAACAGCCGCTTTTCGCAATGTCACGCCGCCCCTGCTGTTGCGAAGCGACCTTGCTGTGGCGAGCAGCTCGTCGGAACAAGGCCGGCGGACTCGTGGCGTGAAGTGTGGGCCATTCAGCGCCGGCGGCCCCCGAGCGTGACTGAGCTGTTCAGCAGGGCGGCGGCGAGCTGTCGGCGGCAATCCGAGCCTTGTTCTGGTGGTTTTCGTCCTCTTATCGGTGTGCCTCGTGAAGATGGCCAAAGGGGTTTGCCGCTGTCTCGCACACAGGGCCTTCTGCGGCGCACTGTGGCGCAAGGCGAGTGGTTTCGCAACTAACCATTCATATTAACGCAAAGCGTCAGCAAAAAACCCCATTCATAGAAGCCGTGCTGGCCGAGGAATAACAAGCGGCACCCGCCTCCACGCGCCATGCCGCACGCCTGTGCAAAAGCCGCCTTCCCCGGCCGGCGCCTCATTTCGAATTCTCTCGGCCAGCCTCCCAGCAACACCATCCTCTTTGTCAAACCGGGTCGCGGCGGTCCCGACGCGTCGCTCCGGCCGAGATGGCGTCGATACGGCCTCGTCGCTGGCCGAGACCGCTATCGCGCCGCGTTGTGCAACGGCGCGGCGCGTTCAGTGTGGCAAGCAGCGGCGTGCGCGACGGTCACGACGCAGCCGGCGCGAGAGTGGCGCGCGCGGACGCACGCATACCTGGCGGCGGCCTCCGCCGGGCGCCGGAGACAGTGTATATGTGTGTGGTGTGGTGTGTGTGGGAGGGAGGAAGAATGGAGGGGGGGAGGGGGTGGGGCGGTAATTTGTTTACCTGCGCTCTGTCCCGGCGGCCGAGGCGCGGCGACCTTGAGCAAAGAATGCGTCACTTCGGTCGTCGCTCGGGGTGATGACCCCAGCGGGGGTGGCTGACCCTCTGGCGGGAGGGTAGGCCCATCCCCGCCGACCGTATCCCCTCAGTAAGGTGCGTCGCGCCCCGCCTCGGATTGAAGAGGCTTAGGGCTTTTCTGTCAGTGGGTGGAGTTGATTGCCCCTGGAGAGGGTCGGGGGGGGGGGGATTTCAGTAGCGACCCCTTGGCCAGCTGGAGACTACCGCACGCTGGTGCGAACGATGCAATCAGGCTTGAGGTCCGGGCTCTGGCCTCAGAGAAGATGCTTCTCAGATACATGGTATGCTTTTCTATCACCGTTCGGAGACTTGAAGGGTGGAACGTCTTGCTTCCGTCGCCTTGCCTGAAGAGACCCCACCAGTAACGCGCGTCAGGCAGTCGAGTACAAACGCAAGCCGCAGACGTGTCCCGCAGCGTACAACTCAGAAGACCTTCAACGCCACGCATGCGCACACGTGGGTGACAGCAAAAGCGAACAGAAACATATCACCACTTGCACGGAGGCCGTGGCTTTGTTCTCGGCAGTGGATTTGTTGTTGGGTTCGGACAGTCCACCGGTTTACGAGGGTGCTCGTGCGCGTTCAGTCATTCGGCTCGCATTGTGACATCCGATTTTGGCGTGGGAACAGTGGTGCGCTTGGCCTTGTAGGTCAAGCGTAGGTTGGCAGCGCCATTAAATTGCGTTATCTCCACGACATTGTCGTCGCCGTGTGCGATCGGTAGCGAGCCGGCAGTGTTTGGTAAGGGCGTAGTTGAGAGCGGCGCGGCACGGAGTCGGAGCGGCCAATACGAGAGTCTTAGCGGCGCGGCACGGAGTCGGAGCGGCCAATACGAGAGTCTTAGCGGGGCGACCGCTGTGTCAGGCCGCTGTGCCATCCGACTGGATCGCCTTGTGCTCACAATATGTGCCCAGGTGTGCCGAAAATTGTGCCGGAGGTCCTTGAACGTGCGTACCAGCGCAACCCCCGTGTCAGCCGCGTCTGTCATGGCTAAATCTCTGTGCTTACTGCAGGCGTGTCTGCCGGGCCTACCGCGTCTGGCGCTCTTGCCTAATGCCCATGTCTGACGACCGTGTCTGCCATATCTGACCCCATCTTCGCCGCACGTGTGCCTGCCGTGTCTGGCGGCTGTGTCTGCCGTGTCTGATCCCATCTCCGCCACAGGTGTGTCTGTTATGCCTGACGGCCGTGCCTGCCACATCTGACCCCCTTCTCCACCACAAGCGTATCTACCGTGTCTGACACCCATGCCTACCGTGTCTGACCCCCATCTCCACCGCAGGTGTGTCTGCTGCGTCTGACGTCCGTGTCTGCGTGTCTGACCCCCTTCTCCACCACGGGTGTGTCTGTTGTGCCTGACGGCCGTGTCTCCCATACCTGACCCCCTTCTCCGCCGCAGGTGTGTCTGCCGTGTCTGACGTCCGTGTCTGCGTGTCTGACCCCCTTCTCCGCCGCAGGTGTGTCTGCTGTGCCTGGCGGCCGCTGCCGCGGCACAGGTGCACCTGGGCGCGCCGCCTGACCCCTCCAAGCCGCTCAGCATCCACACCCTGATCGGCTCCAAGTTCCTGTACAAGCCGCGGCGCTACCCGCTGTCGCCCGACCGGCCGTACCGCGACCAGGCCCGCTTCATCGGCCAGCACGGCTACCACTCCGAGTACCTGCTGGAGGCGCTGGGCACTGGCGCCGCCCACCACGGCCACTACCAACGCCGGTAGCCGGCGCCGGTGCTGAGGCTTAGCGACTGCTGCCGGCGCTGGTGCCGGCGCTGGTGCTGGGGCCGATGCCGGTGCTGGTGCCGGCCCTGGTGCTGGCTGTGGTCTGGTGTTGGTGACGCCGGTTGTGGCCGAGCCGCAGCGACGCTGGCGGCTAGACGCCGTGGTCGCCGGCAGGTCGGACACAGGCTATGCCGCCGAACGGCCGCTAGTGTCGCTGCCAGTGACGGACTGCTGCTTCAGACAGTCTTGCCCAGTCCACACTAAAGGACATGGGCACCGCTGCCGCTGAGCGATGTTCTAACAACCGGCCAGGATTGGGACATGGCAGCTCGTGGTGCCGGCGGTATAAGAGGAGCGAGCAACGCCGATGAACTAGGCCGAGCTGTGAGCGATAGCAGCTGATCGTCCGCACGCTGGTGGCTCGCTGCGCGGGACACCGCAGGACATGCCAAGTTTCAGTATAGGACCGACTGGAATATGCTGCCAGACTGAATGATTTAGTGCCGCCTTGTGTGTCAGGTTGTGAGACAACTTCGTGGATGATGTCGACTTACCGGCACAACACGAGCGTATATGATGCATGTGCTGGTGCTGTTCGCCGTGCTCGCGTGCATTTCCATTGCAATAATTGTACCAGTGTGTGGCGTAGCCAGGATTTCGGTCAGTAGAGGGCCAAATCAGCTCACTGGGGGCCATGTAAGCCAAGCGTCCGCTCGTTGTCGCTATAGGGGCCCTGTTTTTGGATTCGGATGACGTTTTCAAGTTAGAGATCCTTCAGAAGGCGCGGGGGCATGGTCCAGCACCGTCCAACAGCGGGAGGGGGGGGGGGGGGGGGGGACGGGGATGCGTTTCCTCAGCTACGCCACTGAAGTGTACAGCAGTGATAAGCTTTTGTGTGTGCAAACCCATCTACGTGAAATGTCCAATCAAACGGGCCGATCTTGCGACAGCAGCTGAGTGACTACGATCCCTAGAACGCCATTGCTACTCACCCTTGCCCTCATGTTGTGTTCGATGAGCTCGAGTTGAGAGTTGAGCTCGTGCAAATTTGAAAGAAACAAAGATAAAAACAGACAAAACGCAGTACAAAGTCGCCTCTGCCACACTAATAATCATAGCTCTACGCACCACATGCTTCGACACTTTTTGTTCCAATAGAAACTAGAAACTAAAGGGCTTTCAGCTACGAAATTAGATGACGCGTCGTGAAGGTATTATAATGTATTGTACTATGGAATGTTGCCTCCGATAACACGGCTGGTCCCAGGACGTCGCCACTCGAGTAGTCCTTAGTCCTTATTTGGGGTAGACGGGCATTGCTGGGTCATCTTCGAATGCCGCTCTTGGCTCACAGCGATGGAAACTTTGAGTATTCGTCTACGCATTTAGGGTGTACTGATCACAATCTCTGATGAGTAGTTGATAACGGACGGGCTTCTGTGACGAGCGCTCGAGCCGCTCAGTGGTCGTCTCGCCGCCTGATCACGTGACCGTTTGTGACGAGCGCTCGGGCCGCTCAGTGGTCGTCTCGCTGCCTGATCACGTGACCGTTTGTGACGAGCGCTCGGGCCGCTCAGTGGTCGTCTCGCCGCCTGATCACGTGACCGTTTGTGATGTCCGTTGTGCCGTCTGCCATGCGCGTTTACAACACAGCCTTCCACGAGTGCTTCATCGTTTTAAGTTTGTAGTTCTGGAGCGCGATATTAAGGCGTGCACTGGCAAATGTAATATTATGGTTTTGTTTGCTCATTCTTTTAAAGCCGGACGCGACGCCGCGGGGGAGTTGGTGTACGTTCTGTGTCAGAACGTTGGACAGTGTTTACGAACACATACCTCATTATTTTTTGGTGACTGTGCCGGCAAATTGCATCGCTTAGAAGCTTTAACCACTTGTGATGTCCCACACGGTCTTACACTAGTTAAGGTCGTTTGTTTGCCACTGGTTCAGTCACCTGCTTCGGCAGGGAGACGGTGAGTACCGGGCCAGGTCGTCACGTGCCGAGCGGGGAACGAGGTCGGGGTGCTGCTTTTTGTCGCCGCGGGCTACCTGGGTCAGGGTGAACAGCACTCCCAGCCGGCGACACCGGTCCCACTGACCCACAGAGCCCGCACGCGGTGACGCGGCCAACTCTACCGTAATAACCATCCTCTCGACCCCAGAAAACCGGGCTCACCCTGCACATAAAACCGAGCAAACACGCCGCTGTTGGGCACCTGCAGTTGGTTACAATGTTTTGCCACCGTGCCGAGTAACGTCCCATTGGACCTGCCTCACGACGCCGGCTCCGACGGGCGGCGGCGGCTTGGGGAGTCGCCGCGGACAATGGGTGTGAGGTAACCGGCGACGACCTTCAAATCGGTGGGAGCAGCCTGGCCGTCTGAGAGGGGGGGGGGGGGGGAGGGGCGGTCGAGCACGTACGGCTACTGTGTTGCGCAGGGTGCGGAGCCAGGGCGTAAGAGACGCTGTCTCACTAAGACACTGTCTGTCACAACGCAATACCAGAGACGCCGCTGAAGGTCGGACACGAATCGAGCCGGTAGGGAGAAACTGCTTGAAACATACCAAGACACCACTTTTCTTACCTAGCGGTCTGGTTTCGTTGTATCACTCATGTTTCATGAAGTTCGTGATGTTCCGCTTCCGTAAGTTAAGTGCATTTGCGAGGAACTTGCACATCGATAACACAGCAGTAATAACCTTATTCCTCACAGAAAAACCAGGAAAAATGAATCTGTATCTCCATTCCTCTGGGTTTTTCTCCGAGCAACAAGGCTACGGCTACTGTCTTATCGATGTCCACCTTTCCATGCACGCACGTGACATACGGTAGGTGCGAGGAGGGAGGCTCTGACGTATCGACCGGCATATTTCAACATTAAGATGTGGGTACACGAGCGGAAGCGTGGGAGACACGACCCCCTTACCTCCTGTGAAAGGTAAACACTGACCTTTAGCGCGTCTTTCCACATCAGCGTTGCTGTCTGACCCTAACGTTCATCAGAAAAGATGACCAGCAACTACCATCCCACTCGCTGTGCTACTCAGACGGAAGATCCACGACCAGCTGCTTCAGCTGACCGTCCCGCCTCGGCTGGAGACACCGCAGGCGAGCGGACGGTCCTTCAGCCAGCCGGCGGGGGGTGCGGTGAGGACACTCCGCGACAGGAGGTGTCGTCAAGCCTCCCTCCTGGCCGGGCCGTGCAGGGCCGAGCGCTAATCGACGGCCGTGCATCGGCTGATGTAAGCCCGGTGGTGGAGGCCGACCGGCGGCGCTTTCGACAGGGGACAGCCGGCACTTTCTACCGGTGCCTGGCCGCGCACGAACTGACCTGGCACGGCCGGCTGAAGGGGCGGGGTCGTCCTGAACTGACCCGACCAACCGACAACGCGGCTGGGTCGGGTTAGTGGCCTTTCAACGCAGGCGAGGTTACGGTCAATACACAGCAGACAGTAGGCAGAGTGGGTGAGCACCAGAGGGTCGCGGAAGGACCCGAGATCACGGTCTGGACACATGATCTGCAGCAAGCGTAAAAAATGTGGGTGGCAGCCCTTCACGTTTCGTGCTACCTTCACGGCTGCTTTCGAGATAAAATTTGCTTCCCAATCATAAATAAAGTGTAGCTGCAGATAATTCAGATGAGAAACTTGTCAGAGGTGCGCTGTGGTGTGTTAATCACCTTAACCACAGGCCAACGGACTAACACGTTTGCTATACCGTTTCCAATTATTTTATGGGGTAGCATTTATGGCTCCACAATGGTGTACTAGCACCATGCGTCAGCGGTTTACCCGGCTGCATAAAACCGCAGCAGCGCGGCTCATGGCATGACGAAACCAGCCGTATGTACCAACAGCCGACGTTAGTCACGGCCGCTCAGAGCTTGTCACGGCTGGCACGGACCGCGCCGTCCGCCCGCGGCGCCGGCCCATCTGGCCATCGGGCGTCCCCCTCCCTCCGAGGCGGCTGAGGCGTCTTCAGGCGCGACACTTACCCTGTTTACATGGGCAGCTGTGATTCGAATTGAGCCGGGACCCGTCCTCGATCCGAACTATCCGGCCCATGTATACACTCACGCGCCGTTCCGCTGATTCGAATCGTGCGCCGGAGGAAATCCCTTCCCGTGAGAGGATCATCCGTTCAGGAAGGGATTTCGTCCGAATTATCGGCCGTCAGCTGTCTAAACAAAAAAAAAGAAAAATGCCTGGCGCACGCAGTTCTGTTCATGGCCATTTCAGCTTCGTTCGGTGTTGCCGCTTTTCCACGGGTTTTTAGCTATTGCTCGAGACGGTCCAAGTCCAAGATGGTAAAGGAAAAGAGAAAGAAGGTGAAGTTGACACCATGCTGCTAAAACTACCCTTATTATTGAGGGCCTTGAATGGCTAGCAGCACAGAAATCCTCACGTAATTTAGCCTTGCTAGGCGCGTGATCTATGCAGACAGCAGGCGTCGGCGGTGCTTGGTGTTATCTTTCCGTCTAAAGGTTAGATTAATTTACATCTGGGGCAGGCTCCATGCTTCCAAAAGCCAAATGGAGGTAATATGGTCATTTTATATAGCTTTGACTTGTTCTCACTTTAATTTTTGGACTGCTCAAAATTCTTGCAGAGAATGCCTCCAAGTTTCTTTCATTAAGTTAATACCTAAAGGCCCCAGGAGTGCTTTTGCAGATGTTCCTTAAATTAGGATGCTGGTTGCTTGTCAGTTAAATTTGTGTGAGAAAGGTAGCTTAAAAATTGCTGCATGATATGACGGATGAACAAATATAGATCATTGCAGTCAGCTCGGAATGTGAACTTTTTTAATGGTAGGACCGAAATTGCCCAATGATGGGGTCAGAACAGCAAGAAAGCAAATGTGAACACTGGATGAAAATATTTGTCATCATTACTCTGCTAAATCCAAGTTTGTGTGTTCCATGTGCAGGAAAACAGTGCATAAACTAACACCTAACGTGATGGCACATGCTGCATGGAGAACACGTCTGTGTTGCATATCATCACCTGTTTTTGTACTGATGATTAAATATGTCACGTTGGTGCTTTTTTGTGATGGGTGTCTGCAGGCCATGAGGTAGGTACTTGAACTGTTCAACAATTCTTGCAGGGAGTACCAATAGTTTCTTGCATTAAGTGAATACATAAATGCCCCAGGATTGATTTTGCAGACATTCCTCCTGTGACTCGAACATTTGGTTGACCACCTATTGGCAGGAGGGATGTGCTGGATATTGGTGACTGGCTCGTCAAGGAAATATGAAGCTACATCACACTGGTAGACCAAATGGCGAGGAAGCGGGGGCTGGAATATTTGTTTTTGATGCGATTAGGCTGTTTGTTGCTTGTCGGTTTAGTGTGTGTGAGATAGGTAACTCAATAATTCCTGCATGATGCAAAGGATCAACAAATATAGGCAATAGATCATTGCAGTCAGAGCAGAATGTGAACTATTTTTAATGATGGGGCCAAAATTGCCCAGTGATGGTTCCAAAATGTCAAGAAAGCAAATGTGAGCACTGGATGAAAATAGCTGTCATCAGTACTCTGTCAAATCCAGGTTTGTGCATTTCATGTGGAAGAAAACAGTGCATAAACTAAGTAAACCTAACATAATACCACATGAGGTGCAGAGAACATCTGTGGTGCACATCAGTACCTGTTTTTGTACTGGTGAGTAAATATGTTACCTTGGTGCTTTTTTGTGACATGTATCTTTGCAAACCATGAGGTGGATAATTGAGCTGTTGTTATAATTAATCATTTGTTATGAATTTTGAGCCCAGATTGCGTTTGTCATGACAGCTCTGGGGCTGGTTCACATGTTATGATCTTTGGACTGTGCGAACACAGCTGTTTGTGCCACCTAGCCATCAGTCCATATCAGCCAATGCTGTTGACTGCAAGGATATCAAAGCAGTATTTCAACCCTAGTATGTCAAGAAAGCAAATAGCTGCATTCTGACCTGCCAGTCCATGCCAAGTCTAAATGGCAATGCTGCCCTCAGGTACTGATGATGCATTGGATGGGGAAAGACAACATAGTTACACAATTTTTGCCACTAACTATGTAGCATTCATGAGTCATTTCTGTAGCTTAGCTCACTGTTGCAGGCTGCTCATAAATGCATTAGTGTGGGAGTAGGTAATGTGTTTCTTGGGCTGCGCAAAGTAGATGACATGATGCTGGGTGGCATACTGATATGAGTGTGGTAAGTTTGTGAGTGTCGTTGGCCAGTACAAGAAAATACTGATTTCCTGCTAGCCAAAGTTTCCCGCTAGTAAAAATTTGCATATAACACAGCTTATGTGACAGATGTGGCAGTGCTGACTGCGCAACTCTTGTGTTTCAAGTGCTATGGCTTGTGCTGTAGCTATAAAGCCTAAGAGTCCCGCACAGATCATTTTTCCAACGGAGTCCATCTTCCTCCTCGCCCTCAAAGCTGTCTCGCGCCCACCATGGCTCGTGACATTCGCCATCCATACGCAGAGTACCGGCTTTTTTCTTCTTGTTTTGTTCAGTTCGCCTCAAAAGCGCAGTTTTCGCCCATAATCCGTTCCTTGATTCGAACTAAGCGGGATCGAACTATCGACCGTTAATCCGACGTAAAGCCGGTTTCGCCCATGTAAACGCCCCTCGCCGAGAGGGTTAACGTCGCATGATCCGTTCCGATCTTAATTCGAATTATCCTCGGCTGCCCATGTAAACCGGGTAACTACTGAGGCGTCACGCGCCGGTAGACCCGAGAGCGACAGCTGACGGCCCGTGCCGCACCGGTGCCTACGCGGTACGGGTGGCGCGAGACGCCACACGCCGGCAAGCGGCAGCGGTGGGAAGCTGTGGTTCATTATGCTGCCAATAGATGGAACTACGGGATGCCTAACCGTTTTTCATTGAAGCTTCGTGGCCCATTCACTCATTGGGACCGCTCCTTCGAGCCGATAACTTTGGCATCCATCATGTATCATGCTCATCCACAATAGCACACTGCCTTACAGGCATACACAGCCCATACACCTGTACGGAAGCCGGCGTTGTATATTGAACGCATGGTGAAACGACAGAGCGGCCGTTTGCAGTTTGCAGTCGCCGTCACGTTAGCTCGTGGCACAGGCACGGAAACAGCACTCTCCTAACGCAGCAAGCCGGCCGCACCGCCTCCACGCGGTAAAAACATCACACAACCCACTGAAAGAAAACACCGACTCTCACACCACGCTCATCATACAACGCACCCCCAGCTATTTTCTAGCGGAAGAGTTAAATTTGCGTAGAATGACTAGCACTGACAATGAACATGCTATTAAGGCTAGTTACTACCAGCTGTCTGAGATAGCGATATCAGCCTCAGAAAGAACCAATGCGTAGAAACGTGCATGCAAAAGCCCTCAGAGTGAGCGAGAAAGAAAGAGTGCACACACAAGTTTATACCGATAATCCGGGGGGGGGGAGCATATACCCAAGGATCCCTCTTCCTCCTAACCAGGGAAGAGGGGGGGGGGATCATCCGGCAAAAACGCAAGCCTCGTTCAGTCTCAGACTAACCAGCGACAGGTTACCAAATGCGACGGTGAAGGCTGCCAAATCCCGTCAGTGTGAATGCGAGCCTCACACACCCGCAGCACAGCATCTCTCCCATTCTCAGTCATACTGCAGCGCACAATGCCACCAGACAGCTCGGTCTCCTCTCTCGCACTCGACCAGCGCCGGCACTCATGGTTCGGCGCGCGCGGTCGACTCGCTCGCGGTAGTTGTGCGCGTGCCGCGCCCAACATTCCTGACATGCCCCATCGCGAGATTACGCCGCTCTGGCGCGTCGCCTCGGTCAAAAGACGGGCGGACGCGCCCACAGTGATGACGTCACAGCGTCCACCAGTCCGGTTCTTCAGAGACGTCCGACCGGACCTCCAGCGGGGCCCGTCCGACAACCGACGCTGACAGCCACCACACGCCCTGATATCGGCAGTGGTCGCGACGCCTCGACCGGCTCCGCGCACCCCGCTCACAGACAAGGGAGCGGCACAGCGTCGCCGTCCAGTCCGGTCGGGACCCGGGGAACGGCAAAGCCGGGACTCCCCAGGCGCCGCACGGGTACCCGGCTCGCAGGTGGCGGAGCCCGCCTCTCGTTCGGCCACACCGGGACCGGCTGTCTGCGCCGCAGCGCCGCGGCAGCGAGTGCCGACGCGACGGTGCCCGGCGGCGCCCGCAGCAGGCTGGCGGCCGCCACACCGCCGCGCTGCCGTCAGTCTCCCGTCCGACCGCTCGGCGCTCGCCCGCCCGGCCACGCGGTGCTTCACCGGACACTGCGCCGCAGCGCGGCGGTAGAGTCGGGGCGCGGCAGCGTCACGGCGCTCGACCGCCGGCCTCCGCCGGGTCGAGCAGGAGCAGGGTCACACGGGCGTTCCCGTCCCCGGCGCGGCGCGAGACACCAGCACTGGGCGGCACCTGCGCGGGCAGCCGCCGACATCGCCGCTCACACCAGCAGCGCCGGCGCCGACTTCTTGCCGGGCCACATCTCCTTGGCGTACTTCTTCTTGCGCGGCTCGTGGGCGGCCGGGTTGTCCACGGGCCCGACCATGGTGGCGCCGGCGGCAGCAGCCACAGGCACCTGCGGCAGGGGCGCGGAGCGTCAGCCGCGGCCCGAAGACGGCCGTGGCGGTGCTGGCGTCGGACAAGCAGTGCGCACCACGACCGAACAGGAACCCAAAGCTCTTTGAGGACGGTAGAAGCCTTCACGTCGCAGCACGTGATTCCAGCCTTTAGCGGTCCTGGTACTGAATACAGACAGCATGTAGTCCGAAACTATGCACGGAACTGCGAAGACTGCTTAGTCATTTGTTACCTACAAACCCTGCCTGTAGGCAGAGGGCCCATGCTGTTGGACCCTGCAGTGCCAACCCCCCAAGTCCCCAGGCTCGTTTCGGTCCCCCGTCCCTAACGAGACCGATCTTTTGCAACTGCGCGCGCTCCAACGGCACGACCATGTGGCACAAGCCCAGTAACACTAGCTCCCCTCATCCCTGACCCGCTGCTGACCTCAGGCTCCACGCGCTCCTCGACCTCGGGAGCGGGGTTGACACCGATGCCGAGCTTGCTGCCGAGGCTGAAACTGAAAGTGGCGTGCGCCGCGGCCGGCGGCGACGTGGCGCCCTGCTCGGCCGGCGGCAGGTCGCCGTACAGCGAGGCGCCGCCGCCGCCGTCCGACAGACGGCGCTGGTGTCGCGCCGGAGCCGACGGCGCCGCCGCGCCGCCCTCCATGCGAGCCCGCTGCGGAAGGGACGGAGGTTAGGACACGGACAAGGAACACCGGCGACGACACGGACGCGTGACACTACAGTCGGCAAGCGCCAGAAGTGTAATAAATGGGCCGGCGAGCCATCATCACAGCACATAGATGACAAAAAACTGCACGGGCCTGGGCACAATTAGCGAAAACGCCACGCTTGAGGAAGCGACGAGTTAGGGGCTCTATGCCTTCCCAGCCTCTACATGTCTGCAAACGCTGATAATCAGTTACGCAATTGTTAAGAAGAACCCCGCGACGCTGGACGAGTCGAACAGCTGCGTTTCGAAATTATTAAGATGGACATATCTCAGTCGGCTGGACATTTCAGCGGCACTGCCGCCGCTAACTTGTGACCAGGAGCGGGTGTTTTGGCTAGGAAATGCATTCAGCAGAAACAATTCGCTCTCAGAGCTTACGATGAAACTTGAATTTCCACCGCAGTTCGGCAACAAAGTTTACTAACGTTGCCATCGGTCAATGGCGAGCGTTTTCCTGAAAAGCAGTACAAGACCAAGAAAGCGTCTCCGGGGACGAATGGTTTCGTCATCCACAATCTGAATGCAGTTATACCGCAATTATATCGATGAAATTATCAGCTACGTTTGCGCACACGCTCCAAAGACGGTTATGACACAAATATATGGATATATACGGACATAAAACGGACGCAGATATAAGCGTATAAATTCATCACACACACACACGCACGCATGCACGCACGCACACACACACCCACCCACACCCACACCCACACCCACACCCACACCCACCCACACCCACACCCACACCCACACCCACACCCGCGTATATATGCACAGCATATATGGCGTCCCATCCCCTTCAGCTACCCCTCTCCAGCTGCTCACCTTCACCGGTATGACGGTGGTGGAGACGAGGTTCCTGAAGCGGCCCACAGACGGGTCCACGTCCTCCGGGTTGATCACCTCCTCGTCCTCGTTGAAGGAGACGCTGCGCTTGTTGCGCCGGCGCATGGTCGGCTTGAAGTCGTCATCAGCGATGCCCAACATCGTCACGCGCCGGTTGTGCGCCGTGTTGAACTCGGTGAGGTTCTGACGGCGGCAGCGGCGGCGTCAGGCAGACGGCAGGTGTGGAGTCAGGCAGATGGCAGGAGCGAGGCCAAACAGATGGCAGGAGCGGGGCACGCAGACGACACGGGCGGAGTCAGGCAGAAAGCAGGGGCAGAGATGGATGGCAGGGACAATATGACGAACATGCCCAGGGAAGTCAGGTATAGAGCAGGAGCACAATCACGCAAGTGGCAGTGTGAGAGTTTGGCAGACGACATGGGAAGTCAGGGACAAATTTAATTACCCAAGGCAGCCCCAATGATTTTACAGAATTTGGGTATGGATGCAAAACTACCACATATTACAAGCCTGTTAAACTGCTTCCAGATTGACAGACCAATATCAACATTCATCTCATTGCATGACACAACTGCACCTCCATGTAATCCCGGCCCAATGGTGTATCGCGTCTCCCCACCACCCAACCCCAGCTAGAGCTATGCATCTCATGACTGAATGTCCAGCCCAGCATCCAACCCATCAGTTCAGCCGCGCCCAACCCCGTCTCGGTCCCGCCACTACGCTGAAGTACAGCCGCCACGTCGATCCGACTCACGCTCACAACACCACGGAATCGTCACTGAACTGGCGGTCAGCTTTGCCAGCACCGAGACGAAGTACGTCTCGGCCGAAACTCGCCACTAAACGACACCTGAGCTGTCTCCGTACCACCAATGAATCATGTCTAGATCGGGCTGCCTCCCAACTCATGACCAGATTTGCCTGTCCCGCAAGTTAACTCACGTCGTCCCGTTTTGACCATACCACTACATTCGTTTCCAGTTCTGTATGGATACCACCACCTATCCATCTCCATGTAAGCACAGCCACCATACCCTTACACCCAGCCCCGTATCCGTGCCACCACCAGTCCACGCGTCCAGCTCTCCCCACGCGAGCTGAACCCGACTCACGTCCAGTTCCGTGTCCGTCCCTTCAACAAACTCTGCTCGGTCTCGGTCCCGAGGCTGGAATCACGTCCAGCTCTGTCTCGGTCTCGCACGTCCACTCACATCCAGCTCTGTCTCGGTCTCGCACGTCCACTCACATCCAGATCTGTCACGGTCTCGCACGTCCACTCACGTCCAGCTCAGTCTCGGTCTCGGGCAGGCCGAGCAGCGCGCCGTCCGTCTCGTCTCCGGCCAGCTCCAGCTCCTCCATCACCGGCTTGCTGGCCTGCTGCGGTCGCTCGCGCAGCATGTACACGCGTGTCGACGCGCCGAAGTGGAACGCGGAGTCGATCGGAAGCTGCGTCGGCTTGTTGGACTCAATGCGCATCGAGCCGATGTAGGTGCCATGGGCTGGAGACGGCGCAGGGGTGTCAAACATGGGGAGGGTGAGAAAACACAACAAAGCAATAGATAGCAGAGAGGTAACATGTACAGTGTCTGGCACATCATAGGAGGATCACTGACATCAACAAGAAACAAATGATGGGTATCTGATAGATGTCCATGCAACCTCTGGGGTCCATGATGCTCATGGGCATGGAGCTGGCTTTGAAGCTGGCTTTGAAGCTGGCTTCAGCTTTGAACCTGCCTTTTGTGCCCATAGCTTCGAGTTTGGCCTTAAGCTTCCATGGCTGGCTTCAGCATCTGATGACTCTGTGTGATTTTAAATAACTGGTATTGACAAAAGCAGACATTGCAATGATTACTTGATAATATCATTGAGCATGGGCTCCCTGGTATATTGTAGACTGATATCTGATGATGACTTGGGCTTTGGGGCACACTGACTACAATGGTCATATGGCGCATAGATCAATACTTGTCAGTGTAAGAACACCCGACTCACACCACCCAAACATAGAAGCTAAAACCATTGTTTGCTTGCAGCAATTTTCTTCACTGCAGTTGCAGTTCCACTTCAAAAATAGTCCGGCCTTTCCTGTTACCTAAATATATCACACAACTATCCAAGTCTGCTATGCTCACATGGCTGAAGGTAAAACAAAAACAACACAAAAAAGCTGAACATCCTCAGGATGAACTATGAACAACCACCAAAATTTAACCTTGCACTATGGTGTCAGGGAATCTTAACAATCCCCATACAAATCATGCCAAGATTTGGTGGCAAAGCCCAGATATTAAACAGCAAGGGTAAATTGAGTCAGAAGGAACTCAGGACCTTGTTGCTTCCCTGCTCCTTTTCATAACTAAGGGACCATGCTTTAGTTTCTGGGACTTGGGGGTGGGGATGCTATTTTGATGCCTCAGGGGTCCACATTTATTTCTGAAAGTCCTGTATCCTGAATAACCCAAAGACACTGAAGTCCCTGCAAACTCCATGAAGGGAAGAGGAGCCATGGTCCAGAAGTCTAACCCCTTTGGCACATCACTGCCCCATTTTACTTCAGGAGATACTCACTGCTGCCTAGATCAACAAGAAAGGCACGATCTAGGTGCTTGTGCCAGACCATGGCAGCATGGACCCGTGAGCAGCTGGCATGGTCAATGCAGAAATCATTGAGCTGAGGGTTCCGGCCAAACAGGTAGCAGCGCTTCTCATCCACCATCAGCTTCTGGGCTAGCTTGTCTCCTTTCAGCACATCCAGGTGAAGACCAACTGGGGCCTTCCCAGCCCTGAAAAATCAGAAGGTTACTGGAAATATGCACCAACGGTTTCAAAGTGGCATCCTTCGTCACAAGAAACCTATTATATACATGTTCTATCATGTATTGGCTGTCCTTTCAGGTGACTGTGATACTGTGACCCTACAGGAGAGGGTCAGGGGACAGAGAGTGGAAGGGGAACACTCAAAGTTTCAGGTGATTAGAGTGCTGATGACAAGAAGAGACTGAATAAAGCTCTACATAATGCACAATTATCTTTGGGCCAATGCCTTTCTGACACATCAAGTCGACTAAAAGCCTCCGACATGGAACTTGGACGACGAGTAAATCAGTGAATCTATCCCCAGGCCCAGTCTCAAATGTAAAGAACAATTTTATTACCAGTTGGGCACATTGTAATGACTGGTCATTCCGTCCCGTAGAAGTCACAGAGGCTTAAGATAATGCCATCATTGACAAAAATGATTAAATGGCAATCTATGCCGCAGACTCCGGCGCCCCGCGCCACACAACAGCACCAATAATCAACGTTGTATGATGAGAGCCTTTGGCTATGCCGGAGCCTGGGTAATCTAATAGTGACGTCAGAAAACCAAAATATCGGCGACGAAGCGGTAGAAACTTTATGGTAAGTTTTAGTTAGCTCTTAAGATACAACTTGTACTAAAGGGCATCTGAAACAATTAAATTGATACTCTTAAAACATAATATTGTCCTACAACATCACAGACCAGGACAGCGGGATGCTATTCTAGGCTGGCGGGCCCAGCAACATTAAGCCCCAACATCCAAGATAAAGCACCTTTAGCTCTATAACTACTGAGATGTAGATATAAAACTCTTCTGGGGGTATCTGTTGAGGACAAGGTAGCTGTGGGAAAAGCAAAGATAACCTCAATAATATTTATCCTTTTCTTGTTTGGAAGGGCATACGACTTGCATAATCTTTTAAATAAAAGACCAGTAACTATTATTCTGTGGAAGCATGCAACCATTTCAGTCCTATAGATGTTTAAACAATGCTGTTTTTGTAGATTACAGCCCATTTGCTTCATTTAAACATGCCGAATCTATAATAGGCAATGAGCGGTCTCTTCCTTCATCATCCGCAGTCTTATTGTAGTGACTGCGCCATATCTGAACGCAATTACGCAGGGAAACACGTGAAGAGGAGAAGCGGTGGGGAGCTTCGCTGCAGTGTTCCGATTTCGATAGGGACGTGTGGTTGCCATTGATCCGTCAGTGCAAGTATTGGTTACCAGTCGTTTTTCACAGCGTATTCTTGGTGCAATGTGGTTTTGGAGCTCGTAGTTGCGCCAGGGAACCGTTTCCTACACACGTGGCACCTGCAAAGCTTCTCGAAGTGGGACTTTGACCTGTCGGTGTTCAAAAACAGATCATGGATTTTGTGAGAACCATAGATTCTGATGATGAACTTGATAATGTTTCAGTTTCTAGCTCAGGAGATGACAAGGTATGTAAAACGGGTGGTGGACATGTTTGAAACTTGTTGCAGTCATTCAAATGTTTGGCACTTCTGATTAATTGAAGTTTGTGTTTTGAATGAGTGGATGGATGGAATTATTTGCAAATATCTATAAATCATTTGTTGTATAACAAGCAGGTTTATGATCTTGGTGTTGCAATGATATTTCCTGTCCATGCTTTGACTGCCATCATTTGTATTAGATATGCACATGCATAGCACTGTGATGTTTTGGATGAGACACCACCTGTTCAGGGTTTGATGTGGATAGAAATGGTGCATGTTTTATTGCATGGATATAATGCATTTTAGTTAGGAATGTGTATGTGACCATAATTTCAGGATGCCCAGCATGACCCATACTTTGCGGAAGACTTCGAGTTTGGAGAGACCTTTGAAGAGTATAATCTGGACCCATGGCAGGACATTCAAAAGTACCTTAAAAAGAAACGTCTCTCCAACACAGACCAGAAAATAGCCCAAGTTCTTGACAAGGGTAAGCATGAGGTAAGTATCAGTATCAATATGTTTGAAATAATCCTGTTTTGCTTGTGCTGGCAAAGGGGATAACATCCATGAAAATGTTCCTCTTACTTTACCTATATAAACACTGCTAGAGATAAGGAAATTATATCCATAATTGTTTAAAGGAGCAGGTCAATGGATGCACATGTCAAGGCAAGTTGAAAATATCATAGACTGCATTTTGCACAATGTCACAGTCCTCCTGGTTTGTGTTCAGGAATCATTGAATCAAGATGAAGCTATGGAAGAAGGTGAAAGTGACTCAGCTGCCAACACAAATGCAGATGATGATGGAGAAGAATCTGCTTCAGAAGAGGATAATGTGGAAGAGCTTGGAGGTGCCACAAATTACTATTTTCCTTCCTTTTAGTCATTTCATCAGCATGCTGCCATGTGTGTTTCAGTTTTACAAGTTGACTTGTGGTTCAACTCTCCATGCTTTTTAATAGTGCATTGATAATTTACAAGTAAACAAGTGAAGTTTTTCATTTGCACTAGTGATATGTATAATTGGTTGTTAAACATCTTTTTGTGAGTTTTCCATCATCCCATAAATTCTTGTATTTGCAGCAATCACACATCACATAGTTGCCTCCTCTAGTTGCACCCCCTGCCCCTGCCAAACTCACCCCACCTGACCCCCCCCCCCCCCTCCCCCCCCCTCCCCCCCCCCACAGACAACATCCGCGTCAAGGAGGCCGAGCGGCGGCGCAAGGAGAAGAAGCTCGGCCGGCGACAGACGGAGCTGGCCGCCGAGGCCGCCGAGGCGGCCCGCTTCTTCAGCGAGGTCACCGGTGACACGCTCGGCGCCGTCAGCACCTTCCACGAGATGAACCTGTCGCGGCCGCTGCTCAAGGTGCGGCCAGAGTCGCTCAGGGCACGGTCGGGGCGGTCGGGGTGACCCCGGCCGCGCCTCTCTGGGAGACGGCCGGTGGCTGCGACGAACGGAGGGAGCGCCCGTGTCGCTCGCCGCGGTCCTGTTGTGCTGCGAAGTTCTGTGGTATTTGTCCTGTGGGTCGTGGCCTGCGGCGAAATACGGAAACGAAGAGAAGGAGAGACGGTCACGACGGTCGCGGTAGGACACTGTGGATCGCGGCCAGGAGACTGGAGCAACACGACATGCTGCGCTTGCGTGCGACGTGCGATGCGACTCGCTACAACGCCCTGTGTCGCACTAACAGACCTCGACACGTACACGGGCGCGTGCGGGCTTCCACCGGGGTTATTCCCCTGCGGGTCCCGCTGCCGCCTGGTGCTGACCTCACGCGGCACCCCCAGGCGGTGACGGCGCTGGAGTACGTGCACCCGACGCCCATCCAGGCGGCCACCATCCCAGTGGCGCTGCTGGGACGCGACATCTGCGGCTGTGCCGCCACCGGCACCGGCAAGACGGCCGCCTTCATGCTGCCCATACTGGAGCGGCTGGTGTTCAAGCCCAAACAGGTCAGGCTCTGAATGATGTTCGGGAAGTGGCCGGGTTGAGTTGTATGCCCCCCGTGCTGTATGGACTCCTGGTCAAATTCAAACTGATCACGACTCGTCAAACTCTGTCGAACAGACTTTTCAAGTTCTAGCTGGTCGCTGGCCACTGTGGAACGGACCTTACGCTGGCCGTCCTAGAGCAGGTCGTGTTCGAACCCAGACGTGTCGGACCTCGTGCCGCCCACACTGGGAGAGTTGGTGTTGCAGCTCAAACAGGCCAGGTCAGGCCAGATGCTTGAGGCATGATACTTGTGAGGTATGATACTTGCCATATACTTGTGAAAGTCATGGTTAAACACACCATGTTAGCCCAGGACTTTGGATGGTGCCTCACACTAGAATGACGCGTTTGCCAAACTGCACAGGTGGGTCGGCCCAGGCCCCATGTTGGAGTCAGTTGTCAAACCAAAACTGGTCATGCCATGTTAAACAGGAATCAGCACAGTCTTTGGTGTAAACTTGGGTGACTTGGTACCCAGCTGCAAGAGATCAGGCAGGCATAATTATGATCTACTTTTATTTCTTTGTTTAAATTGAAGTGTCTATTCACATGTTATACATTTTGTAGGGTCCAAGAGCATGTGAAGCTGGTGGTTTTTCAGTGCTGTCTTAAGTCGTACACTATATTCATGGTTGCTAAGGTATTTATTGGTTGCTGACCACACATTAGGCTCCCATGAGTCATACGCACATCTGTCGCGCCTTGAGTTGTTCTCACGCGGACTCACAGCTCCGGTCTAGAGAATGTGTGCTGCCGCGCCGCCTCTCACTGCAGAGCGTCAGCCTTGACTGCGGCTCACCCCTCACCCCTCGTTCGTGACACCCGGTCGTCTGCCACGCACCACGCATGCCAGAATGTCGCCCTGGAGCAAACAGCGCGGCGTTGCCGCGGCGTCTCCGCCGCTGGACAGCAGTGGGACCGGCCCGCCGTCGTATCCTCCCGGCCCGTCCTGACGCCGCCCCCCCCCCCCCGCCGGCAGATACCGGTGACGCGCGTGCTGGTGCTGGTGCCCACGCGCGAGCTGAGCGTCCAGGTGTACCAGGTCCTTCCCCACCCTGACGCCGCCCCCCCGCCGGCAGATCCCAGTGACCCGCGTGCTGGTGCTGGTGCCCACTCGCGAGCTGGGCGTCCAGGTGTACCAGGTGACGCGCCAGCTGTCCCAGTTCGTGCCGACCATGCAGGTGGCGCTGGCCGCCGGCGGTATGGACATCAAGGTCCAGGTCAGTGGCGGGGGCCGTGGTCAGTAACTGAGGCATGCAGCTACTTCAGGTGGAGGCCAGGGACCGGGAGCAGGGGTGGTTAGAGCGGTGGTCAATTATCAGGCCGAGGCCAGCTGCCGGTTACGTGGTGGCATGGATATCAAACTGAAGGTTGATTGCTCATAACAGGCTGGAGGTCGAGGTCTGTCGGTGCTTGGAGCTCTTGAACAAAACTAAAGGAGAGGTTACGGTGAGGTGTTTTGCGTTTTTTTTATACCGTGCATGTATATCCCTTGTGCAAATTTTTAACGGTGGATTTTTTCTTTGGTATCATTTATTTTCTGGACTTCACAGTTATCCCCGAGGCGCTGAAAATAACCAATGATTGCGCAGTTAATTTTTGCCCATAAATGACCAGACTACTGTTTTGGGATGCATGTAGTGTCTTCTCAGCGATGCCCTGTCACGCGTCCGCCACGGTCGGGAGCTTGCATGCCGTGCCTGGTCCGAGGCAGCCTGACATCCTCCTATGTCCTGTCTGACCTCGAGGCGGCCTGACGCCCCTCTGTACCCTGTCTGACATTGAGGCGGTCTGACGCCCCTCTGTGACCTATCTGACCTCGAGGCGGCCTGACGCCCCTCTGTACCCTGTCTGACCTCGAGTGGGCCTGACGCTCCTCTGTACCCTGCCTGACATTGAGGCAGCCTGATGCCCCTCTGTGCCCTGTCTGACCTCGAGGCGGCCTGACACCCGTCTGTGCCCTGTCTGACTTCGAGGCGGCCTGACGCCCGTCTGTGCCTTGTCTGACCTGGAGGCGGCCTGACGCTCCTCTGCACCCTGTCTGACATTTAGGCGGTCTGACGCCCCTCTGTGCCCTGTCTGACCTCGGGGCAGTCTGACGCCCATCTGTGACCTGTCTGACCTGGAGGCGGCCTGACACCCCTCTGTACCCTGTCTGACCTCGGGGCGGTCTGACGCCCCTCTGTACCCTGTCTGACCTCGGGGCGGTCTGACGCCCGTCTGTGACCTGTCTGACCTGGAGGCGGCCTGACACCCCTCTGCACCCTGTCTGACCTCGGGGCGGTCTGACGCCCCTCTGTGCCCTGTCTGACCTCGAGGCGACCTGACGCCCCTCTGTACCCTGTCTGACATTTAGGCAGCCTGACGCTCCTCTGTGCCCTGTCTGACCTCGAGGCGGCCTGACGCCCCTCTGTACCCTGTCTGACATTTAGGCAGCCTGACGCTCCTCTGTGCCCTGTCTGACCTGGAGGCGGCCTGACGCTCCTCTGTGCCCTGCCTGACCTCGAGTGGGCCTGACGCCCCTCTGTGCCCTGCCTGACCTCGAGTGGGCCTGACGCTCCTCTGTGCCCCGTCTGACCTCAAGGCGGCCTGACGCCCCTCTGTACCCCGCCTGACCTCAAGTGGGCCTGACGCTCCTCTGCACCCCGTCTGACCTCGAGGCGGCCTGACGCCCTTGCGCCCCGTCTCAGGAGGCGCAGCTGAGGCAGCACCCGGACATAGTGATCGCCACGCCCGGGCGGCTGATTGATCACCTGCAGAACACGCAGAGCTTCTGCCTCGACACGGTCGAGGTCCTGGTGCTGGACGAGGCCGACAGGTGCGTGGCGCTTTGGCTCTGCAGTTTGAATAGGATCGGATGCGTCACCTCAGGGCATGGTGCGATGCGGTACTACCGTGACTGGGTATGGTAATCGCTACGTGCGGGGGCCAGGTGCTGAGTTGAGCCGACTTGGCCCGTGTGGTGACTGGAGGCTTGAACACGGCACGTTCTGTGTGTTCTGAAGGGCTTACACGGTTCGGATGTGAGCTTCGCACCTGACATTTACCGCCAGCTGACAGCGACAAATGCGGTGCGATGGCGACTGTGGCGCGTAACAGCGTGCTCCGCGCACGCCGTGTGCTCTGACCTGTTGGAACAGAGTCAGAGAACAGTGATCTATTACTCTGTAACCCCGGACAACATGCTGGCTGGTAAGGGCACCACAGTGTCACATCCCCCACCCCCTTTATTGCTGTATGCGCCATTGTGACAGTCCACGTTCCAACACTGCTCCTCCCAGTCTCCGCCGGACGCAAGATAGTAACGAACCCTCACCATAACACTACCGCTGATGATACTCCTACCTACTAACAACACCATTGCTGGTCATGCTTCCGATCTTTGATATTACTACCACCCACCGATACCATCGCTAACAGTACCACCACCCACTAATAACGTTATCACCCACTGATGAAAGCACCGCGATTTCCGTGTCTGCTGCAGGATGCTGGACGAGTACTTCGCCGAGCAGATGGGAGAGATCATCAAGCAGTGCGCGGCCACGCGCCAGACCATGCTCTTCTCTGCCACCATGACTGACGACGTGAAGCAGCTGGCGGCCGTCTCGCTCAAGGACCCCGTCAAGGTGTTCGTCAACGAGAACACGGACGTGGCGGCCAACCTAAAGCAGGAGTTTGTCCGGTGAGTGGCGCGTGCTCCCTCTGTTGTCGTGTTCTGCACCTTGGTGAGGAGCTTCTGCTGCTTGCGGTATGGCTGCGAGCAGTGGTGGTGTTTAGTAGCTTGTTTTTATTCTTGTTGGGCCCGAAAGCAACGCTGTGTGATGGGGCGATTCCATTTATGCTGTGACAATAAGAAGCCGAGCACTCGTAGGCTGCAGGTGACGCGCTCATGCTTATGTTAGTACGAATGCTATTGACACAAAATTGAGTGGCTGCAGTCGCGATTATGAAACATTGGCAGGAGATGCATGTGACCGATACCGATAATGATATGCAGGACACCAATATTAATATCGGCTCTCGGCTGCCCCCCCTCCCCCCCGGCGCCTGACCCAGCCGGCTGCCGGCAGGATACGCCCCGGCCGCCAGGGGGACCGCGAAGCCCTGCTGGCCGGCCTGCTGTTGCGCACCTTCCACGACCGAGTCATGGTGTTCGTGCAGACCAAGCGGCAGACGCACCGACTTCACATCGTGCTCGGTCTGCTCGGCGTTCGGGTGAGCGCACCGGACCGGTCAGGGTCAGGGACCGGGTCAGGACCGGGGTCGGGGTCAGCAAGAGTCGGGGTGAGCGCCCGGATCAGGACTGGACGGGGCGGGGGGGGGGGGGGGGTAGATGGGCTGACCGTGTGAAAGGTCGGACCAGCGCGGCGGTCAGTTTCATTTAACCAGCCGAGATCAGTTGTTGTGAACTAAATCAGCAAACCAATCAAAATCTGCCAGCACAGCGAGGTTACGATGATCGAGTGGTGTTTACTTATTCAACTGAAAGCGAGTTAAGTGAGCTAGCTTCAGGTTGGACCACCCTCAATCTGCCTCCGGTGAATCCGTTCATGAAGCTGGCTCAGGGCCGCCGCGCGCTGCGGGCTCATATTTCCATGGCGAGACAGCGCGACAGGCATCCGATGCTGTAGCAGCTCTATCTGCATGGATTTCGCCGGCAGCAAATGTCTACTTCGTGCCTTTACGGTGCTGCTGCGCCCTGTAGACGCACGCTGACGCTCCACGCCGCCAGCGCCCTCACGCAAAAGTTACACCGGTGCCCCGCGTGCCAGGTGGGGGAGCTGCACGGGGACCTGAGCCAGGCGCAGCGGCTCGAGTCGCTGCGCCGCTTCCGGGAGCAGGAGATCGACGTGCTGCTGGCGACGGACGTGGCCGCGCGCGGGCTCGACATCCCCGACGTGAAGACGGTGAGACGCGCCATGGTGCCGCGGCGCCAGCGGTCACCGTTAGCTCCGATATGTGCCGGCCGGCGCGTCTCGTGTTACGGACATCTGGCTGGTCAGTGCGTTTGGCGGCCTGTCATTCTATTTTTGTTGCCGGACTCCTGGTCTCGAGATTGATTTGAACACATGGAGCGTCTTTGTCACTCAGGTGACAGCTTGTTCGGCATCTGATCACGGTCAGCTTTGTGGGTGAGCATGCCAGAAATGGCGTCGGATTTTGTGGCTCATCCTCGACGTTTTGCTGGCGGCCGGTGATAAAGGGGCCAAGCTGGTGCGCGCGGCTGTGGTGCAGCTTTGCGTGCATGCTACCCCCCCCCCCCCCGGCGAAAATGGTTCGTTCAACTGAAATAGCTCTCATATGGTGTGGTCGGGATCTTTGCAGCTAGCTTCGCTCATCAAGGAATGCAACCCACGGGCCCTGCAATGTAAGCCAGTTCTGCGAAACATTCCATCAAACCTAAAAAGGCCTACTTATACCAGGCGACGAGTCTAAACTCATCACGATCCGATCCTTGCGCACGCTGCCTTGACGCACGTTGTGAGCGAGCCGGAGTCACCAACTCCACCTCATGCACGCGAGCCGTCGCCCGCCGCAGCCTCCTCACGCCGGGTGACGCGCCGCGCCGCCGCCCCCAGGTGATCAACTTCACGATGCCGGCCACGTCGCAGCAGTACGTGCACCGAGTGGGCCGGACGGCGCGCGCCGGCCGCGCCGGCCGCTCCGTCTCCATGGCGGGCGAGACGGAGCGCGCCATGATCCGCGAGATCAGCCGGCGCAGCCTGAGGCCTGTCGAAATACGCACCGTGCCGCAGGGTGAGACGAGGGGCGGCGCTGGCGGCGCTGGGGAGGGAGCGAGCGCGGCGCCGGTGTGGCGATGCTCGGCCAGTTGAGTGGCGGCGGGGTGTCGGTTTTCTTTTTCATACGATAGTGTCCCCGGTCCGGGGTTGGCTAGTTTGCGCATCCACTCGCTCGTCATCGATCAATCAGCGACGGGCTGGACTGCGCTCAACTCAGCCTCTAGTCGCCTCGGGCTTGGGGAGTGAAATGGGCAGGCCAGATGATGATGATTTTTCGGGTTTTTGTGGTCGAAGGGCACCGGCTTGGCAGCCGCTCATCTGTGCGTGTGGAGGCCGCCGGGAAGTCAGTAGACCGGTGGAATGGATTTATATTTGCCGCCTGCACACCCAACCGGATGAATTTTGGAACGCTGAGGGTGCCGGTCCGATGTCGGCTGCCTCGGTCCCTTGGGGTGCTGCGGAGCCGGTGCGATCCCTGCAGTTTCGGCTCTGGGGGGAAGAACGTCCCTTCCACATTACACTGTCTTGCCTCTGTATTTTATGCGGCCTTTTTCCATTCGCCATTGCCGATACATGTATTTTTTAATCGGTGATGAGCGTATTTCTGGTTTTATGTTCTTTTTTGACTGTACCTTGTGCCTGAGGTTTCATATTCAGGCTGCATTTTGTCTTGTGCCCCTGTTCCCCTGAAATGTTTCACACATAAAATTGCGGGACTCCGAGCTGGCGAAAATCCTCTAGCGTGGTCCGACGCCCGCTCTTGCTGTACTGAAATGACCATGACGGCCTCTCATGAAGTGGTTCATGTGATGGAGTGCCGTCAGGCAGAGTTGAAAAATGTGTATTAAGTCCAGAGTAACGGCTTTAAAGCGGACGATGCCGCTGTTCGGTATGGGCTCGCTCCGTGGAGGATCGCCACTAGGCGCGTGGCCCACGCTCATGACGTGGGCACATTCCGCTGAAATGGGACACTTAAGCTGGTCTCAGAGTCGCCCGTGACGTCATAGCGCATTTGGATGTATTATCTGAGACAGTTCTCCGAACTCGCCTCCACTGGACCCAGAACGATCACTGTTGCGTCATTAAGAGTCGCGAGGGACGCCCGAGAACGCGGCACGCGACTCGGAATTCATTCGTGGAAGCCGCCTCAGAGATGCATGCGACTGATTAACACGAGGGGGGTCGCGTCGGGGGATTGGTCCTGCTTCGTTGGGTAGCTTCTCTCCGTTGCTGGCTACGCCTCAATCAAATGCACGTTCACGGGCAAACGGTCTGCACCTACAGACTTCACAATAGCCGCATAGTCATGTCGGCGCCGGCAAGATGGGCGTGTCTGCGCATAGTTCCGCCTTCAGCCGGGCGGGTGAGTGCAGACGCGACAACCGACAGCCTCACAGCTGTCGTCGCCGGCTGCTGCCCGAACCGGTCGGCTGGCCGCTTTGGTGAAGGCTGTGGCTGACCGGTGGTCAGCTTCGCGTGCTGAACGACCGCAAGAGTCCTCCGCTTACACCACTTCGCGGGTTCAGAAAAGCTGCGGCCACCTCGATTCATAACGTGTGACCACCAAGCCACGATGCCATATGTGGTCCAAATGTTAGTTGTTCCACAAGCCCGCAGTGCGAACTCAAATTCCGGTGGAGGCCTGCTGTCACGTCCGCGTTATAACATGTGTCCGCCCCACTCCACCCATCGCCCCACCGGCCATCAAAGCTCACGGTGGACGGGTGAGCGATGACCTGGCCTCCTGAGCTCCCCGCGAGTCGCGTCGGCAGCGGCCGCCGTTCTGGTGAGACGGCGGCGCCGGCTCGCTCGCTGGTGTGCTCCGAGTGAGTTGTCGGGAGCGATCGCCGCCCTAGTGAGACGGCGGCGCCGGCTCGCTCGCTGGTGTGCCCCGAGTGAGCTGTCGGGAGCAGCCGCCGCTCTGGTGAGACGGCGGCGTCGGCTCACTGGCTGGTGTGCTCCGAGTGAGCTGTCGGGAGCGGCCACCGTTCTGGTGAGACGGCGACACCGGCCCACTCGCTGGTGTGCTCCGAGTAAGCTATCGGGAGCAGCCGCCGCTCTAGTGAGACGGCGGCGCCGGCTCGCTCGCTGGTGTGCTCCGAGTGAGTTGTCGGTAGCGACCGCCGCTCTAGTGAGACGGCGGCGCCGGCTCGCTCGCTGGCGCCGGCTCGCTCGCTGGTGTGCTCCGAGTGAGTTGTGCGGCCAGACGCCTTGCCGCCGCCGGGCTACGCGGTAACGGGGCACGGCTCCTCGCGGGAAGGAGATACGGCGCGATGTTTGCGGCTGATTGCGGCAGGGTGTATTGCTGGCCGTTGCAGGCTGTTGGGGCTCGTTCGAGCTGAGCTTGCAGCCGTGGCGGTGCTTTTACCGTCAGCTGGTGCTTTTACAGTCAGCTCTTGCACGCTTGGATGCCACCGAAACGAGACCACCGCCTTTGGTCAACAAACGTGAATGACGAACACAGCAGTCATTGGGCTGAAAGTGTCGGGTGTTGGGCCTTTTACTGCCCCCCTCTTGTGTGGCTCCCTTCACGTGAGCACGTATTTCACGTCACAGTTGCGGCTAACTCTCGGCCGCCCATGATGTGCCGCCATTTCCACTAGCTTCGTGTTGCATACTACAGTATGGACGCCACGCAGCCACTGTTAACAGTTGACTCTGTATCCGCGAGTGAGGACGGAACCACTCCCTGTCACCTATCCGGCGACCGTTAAAAAAGCACCACTCCGAGCTTGCCCACGGTGACCAGGCGGCCACGGTCACGATCAGCTCACGGCTTTGCGCTCGATTGTGCTGCCGCCGGTACACCAGCCGCACCGTCCCGGTGCTTCACCGCTGATCTCTGTGCGGTAGTGGCAGGCTCTCGCGTCGACCGACGACCGGTCGGGTCTGCGACGGCGTGCGGGTCGAGCGCGGGCTACCCGCCGGCCGCCGGCGGGCCCTGCCACGACGTCAGCACTGTCGACGTCGGTGCTGCGCCTCGGGCATCGGGGGTGCGCTGCCGTGGCCGGGGTGTCGTGAGGTGGGACGGTTTGGTGCCCGCTCGCTGGGAGAGGAAAGCTGTAGAGAGCCGGATCAGCAGCGCTGCACGCGCTACAGATGTCCACGGAGCCGGAGTGAGTCTGGACGGGTCCAAAAAGGGAAAGTCATACTCTGGCGTTTGATTCATCGATCATGTCACCATCAACACCGGTCGCGAACATACCACTTTTGAGATGAGGCTGGAGGGGATAGTTTTTCAAGTGTGGTTTGCAACTCTGAACTACAATTAATACTTCCGCACAGATGCTGTATTGTCTTCGGCCTGTTTTCGCACCATGGTTCTGTATGTTTAAAGTACAATGAGCACTTTGTGACGTCACGCACAACTGGGCGCACACCGTTTGCCGTACGCGGGAAGAGCTTTTAATGTACTCGTTTTTGAACCACATCCTCAAATCGTGAGAACGTGATGACTGGAAGACCGCGTCTTATAACGTTTCTTGCGGTCATGTTTCAAACATAGCTTCGCATCATTTCTAGTTTCATCTCATCCGGCCTCACGCCAGATGCAACCATTCCACTTATAAACAAGCCTTCTGGGTCCGGCGGTATGTGACATCACGCCACCATAAACACAGTATCGATTGATCGCTGCCTGCCGCCGGCCGCCGATCGCGCCGCCGGCGTACTGCCCGGGCGCCGAGTGACCCCCGTCTGACCTGGAAAATGACCCTGTCTGACCTGGCAAGTGACCCCGTCTGACCCATCGAGTGACCCCGTCTGACCTGTCTAGTGACCCCCGTCTGACCTGTCGAGTGACCCTGTCTGACCTGGCAAGTGACCCCCGTCTGACCTGTCTAGTGACTCCGTCTGACCCGTCGAGTGACCCCGTCTGACCTGGCGAGTGACCCCTGTCGGGTCCGCCAGACACGCCGGCTCTGGCGCGACACCCGCCTCCCAGGGACCGCGTGACGGCGATCGGCCCATTGGCGAGACGTGCCGGGGTCCGGAGCGGAGTGCGGCGGAATTTACGGAAACTGGGGGCGCATAAAAACTCAGGGCTGAGGCCAGACGTAACACTAAAAATATTGCCATTAGGTAGTATTTTCCTACTCAAACCGACATAAAACCAGACGTTAACTGGTTTGTCTCCCGCAGTGGGCTGAGGCTGAATCTCATAAAGGGAGCAAGCATTGTTTGGAACATCCCAGGAGAAACAAAGCTCCACACAGGGACGCGGCACTGGTCTGCAGCTGGTGGCGTCATGCTGACAATGCTGCTGCGAGCCATGCCGCACCGCCTTCTCTTTTTTGAGCTCCGCGGCTCTGCCGAACGTAGTTAAGCTTTCACGGCTTTGATGTGCGGAGAGGAGCGTCAGGATTCTGTTGGACGTAGTGAAGCTTCCACGGCTTTGATGGGCGGAGAAGAGCGTCAGGGTTCTGTTGGACGTAGTTAAGCTTCCACGGCTTTGATGGGCGGAGAAGAGCGTCAGGGTTCTGTTGGACGTAGTTAAGCTTCCACGGCTTTGATGGGCGGAGAAGAGCGTCAGGGTTATGTTGGATGTAGTTGAGTTTCCAGGGCTGTGTATGTCGTAACTGAGCTTCCCGAGCTGATCGGAGCTTCTGGAGCTGAGCCTCCGGAGCTAAGCTTACCGAGCCGAGATTTTCGAGCTGATCTGAGGTTTTCGAGCTGAGCCGAGTTTCCTGAGCTGATCTGAGCTTCCCGAACTGAGCTTTCCAAGCTGATATGAGCTTCCCGAGCCGATCTGAGCTTCACGAGCTGATCTGAGCTTTCCGAACTGAGATGAGCTGAGCCTATCTGAGTCCGTGATCCTGAGCCTGTGAGACCAGTATGCTCGTCTATGTGACCAGTAGTCCCGTCCGTTGGACCAGTAGACACGTCTGTGGGGCCAGTAGACCCGTCTGTGGGGCCAGTAGGCCTGTCTGTTGGACCAGTAGACCCGTCTGTGGGCCTGTAAACCCGTCTGTGGGGCCAGTAGACCCGTCCGTCGGGTCAGCAGAGCACCTGAACAGAGCGGGATCAGACCGCTGGCGTCTGACTACCGTCTCCGCCCACTGTGGGAGCCGGCGTCGCCGGCTGGAGCGGCGGTGTTCGGAAGGTGGGACGGTGCGCGGTGGGTTCCGCGCGCCCAGTCTGCTGTCCATACCGAGGTGTGACAAGACAACTCGTGGTGTGTGTCGTGAGCGCTTGTGGCGCGCGAGGAAGGCCGCCCGACATTGCATCCACGCCGCGGTATGCTGTGGGACGCGATACGAACGCGAACGCTCTGGGTGGGATAGGGAGTGGAGCGGTTCTGTACTAGCAAGGATGCACCATTCACATCCTGTACGTGACCTGTTGGGACGGTTCGGTCAATGCGGTAAAAAGACAGCCGTGTCGGTGCGTGGGCGTTGGTGATAGCCATCGTTCAGAGCACATGCTAAGCAACGCTGTGGCAGATTGGGCGCCTTCTCCTGGATTTCTGACCGAGACAGCCGGCGTGTTCGACTGTGGGCATTGATGGCTACCCCCCTGGGCATGTCATCTTCCACGGCCGGCAAAACCTCACCAATAGGGGCCCCGAGACCGGCGATATAACACGTCCCGCAAGTGTAAAAGCCGATATTATTTTGCGGCGCCGCGTCACTGGCGGCTTTAGCACCACCCTCGAGCACCTGCAAGCAGTTTCTCTCAGAAAAAGCAGCTTGAATCGTTCTTAAGTCACGTCTTGTGTGTGGTTAGGGCCAGCTCGGGGCGAGAACAGGAATGGTTTTGATTGTCATCCTTATCTTAAGTCATAGATAAGCCGGCGAAAGGGCGTCGGTTATACTCCGTGCACGCGTACTTTTAACGAAAACGCCTTAAATTATATTTTTGCCGCGAGAAACGGGTCCTGACAGTAATCGCCCTCAAGGACGACCAGAACAAAAGTGCTGTGCGATGCGCCGTCGCCCACAGCTTTCTATCTTGTCGCGTTTCGTTAAGATATATGTTTCTGAGTTATTCGCTGAGTGCTTTTGATTGCACCCGGTTGTGTCGAGTGAGATGCCGCGCAGTCCGAGAGTGTCGTGTTCGCGCGATATACATGTGGGCTGGCGTTGTCTGAGACAACGCTCATGTTTGGCCGCAGGAAGCCTCTCCGTGGCTGGTTGTGATACTCTTGAAACATGCCTATGGTCTTGCACGGAATCTCTGGGCTGGTCTTGGGTTTACTGATAATATGTACGCATATACTTATAGACATGCACTGGTTATATATGTACATTTGCGCGACATATCGGACATTCACAGAATATGATGCATTTTCCGAGGATGCCATGCGACCCAAGCAGTGGGCATGCTCAAAAACCCCAGCAAACCGTGTCATTTTCCGTCGCTACCCTGGGTACCTCATCAGTGTCACTTCCTTCCGCGTGGCGAGCGCCACCCGGGCGCGTCCCGCTGTCAGGGCCATGTCAGGCTGCCACTGGCCGTGGCGGCGGCTCGCTGATGGTATCGGTCCCGGTCCGAGCCGTGCGGCCGGCCGGCGCTGCCACCCCCGTCGCCGCCACCGCCGGCCGGCCGTCAGTGTTCACGCGACCGGCGCCCCGCTCGGCCGGCACTGACCGCCGCGCCGGCCGACACGACCGCAGTCGCGTGTCGCCGCGCGCGCCGGGGCGGACGCCGCTGCGGTGGTCTGCGGAGGGTCGGGAGCGGCGGACAGTGGGCCGCCGAGGGAGCCCGGGCGAGCTGCGTCGGTCGGCGTCGACGCCGGTGGCCGGGTGCGGACGGCCGACGTACGGTCTCCGAGACAGGCCCCGGCAAGACGGGAGCTCCCGTCCAGCGAGCACAAGCGAGTCGACAGCGAGCACAGGCGAACGACAGCGGTGGCCAGCGCCGACAGCCGACGCGTCGCACTCACGGCGGGCTATCGTGAGTCGTGAGCCTTCAGCACCGACAGCGGAGGCCGGCGCCGACAGCGGACGCGTCGCCCTCACGGCGGGCTGTCGTGAGTCGTGAGCCTTCAGCACCGACAGCAGTGGCCGGTAGTGTCGGCAGTCGACGTATCGACTTCAAGACGGGTGCATCTGAAATGTGATCACCACCACCGGCGAGCACCAGTGTCGGCAGTCCCTGTGCTGTCTCGCAGGCGGGCCCCAGCGAGGCGTGACCTTGACCGAAGTGTCCGCGGGCGGTACCTGACGCCGTACAGCTGACCCCGACCCGGAACTCCCGGCACGGCAAGCGGTCCGGACCACGTGACGGCGGACGGCGTCGGGTGCAGAACATGACGAGCTGTCAGTGACCGCGGGATCTGCGACGCGCTCTACTAGTGAGCTGGTCAGGATATCTCTGCCGGCTTTGAGCACGCCCCGGGGCGCTGGCGGCGAATTCCGCGGAATCGCTAAGCGTTCGCTGCCGTTGGGTTTTGCGCCACGCGCCGTGTTTGTCGCGGCTAAAGGCCTGGAATCCTGATCACGCGCGCGACGTGTGTGACTTGGACGTTAATGAAACGGAGGGTAGTGCTTGTGACGTCATAGAACGCGGCTTTTAAGGCCACCGAGCCCAAAAGGCCGTCGTTCTGAGGTGTTTGGGCTGCGCTGTAGCAGGTTGTGCCAGCTGGGACCCACATCGCCGAGTGGGTGGGTGTGACCGACGCTGACCATATCGGTACCGACGCCGCGACGACCCGCTGCTGACGTCACCGCTGACGTCACCGCTGACGTCACTGGGTGACCATGAAGCGCTGCTGCTTCATGTTCTTCGAGCTGCGGCCCGGCGTGCGCGGCCTGGGCGTGCTCTTCTTCCTCGTGAACCTGGTGCTCGTCTTCCCCATCATCAACGGCTGGGTGCAGCTGCTGAGCCCGGTGCCGGGGGTCGTGGCGCCGCCGACGCCGCCCGGCTCACTCCTGCGCCTGTACCGGCGGCACCGGCTGCCGCTGCTGGCGTTCGCGACGGCCGCGCTGGCCACCGGCCTGCTGGTCAACGCGCTGCTGGTGTACGGCGTCGGCCACCACCGGCGCCGCCTGCTGCTGCCCTGGCTAATCTGGTACGGCACGCTGTTCGCCGCCGTCTCTGCGGCCGTGCTGGGCGCGGTGGCGCTGGCCATAACGCGCCGGGTGCGGTTGCCCCTGCCGGGCGTGCTCATCAACATCGGGCTGCTGCCGCTTTACTGGTACTGGTTCTTCGTCGTAGCGTTCCTCTACGCCGACTTCGGGCCGCCGCCACTGCCGCCGCCGAACAAGTCGCGCCGCCGGCGCAAGGCAGCGGAGGACGCGGCGGGCAGCGGCGCGGTGACGGCGGCGAACGGCGCGGCGGCGACGGGCAACGGCACGACGCCGGCGGAGCGCGCCTCGACGCTGCAGGTGACGCTCGGCCAGGCCGTCTGGTACTGGGCGGCCATCAACGCGGCCATGATGGACGACGCGCGGCAGCGCGAAGAAGCGCCGCCGTCGCCGCCGCCGCCGCCGCGCGCGCGGTCCGGCTGGTCGCTCAGCTCGCTTCGGGGCCTGCTGCGCAGGATGAGCAGAAGCACTGACGCCGGCGGCGGCGAGGAGACGGCGCTGCCTCTCACCGAGCAGGGCCTCCGTCCGGCGACCGGCGAGCCCGCTGATGAGATTTGAGGCGCGCCGGTCCAGACGTTCGCGGTGCGGACTGTTGGCGTGTGGTTTGCGGGGGCTCAGCGGGGCGTGGACATAAGGACGATTGCGGCGCGGGCGGGGGAAGTGCGAAGAGTGGCGGTGCTCGCAAGACGCGGGTCTCAGCAGACAGCTGTGGCGCGGTCCTGCGCCGCGCAACGACGGTGCCCGTCACGCCGCCACGAAGGCCGCCTCGGAAATGCGTCGTGAAGTGTCAGTCCAAGCCTGGCCGTCCGTCGATGCGGGTGCAAGGTTGTGACTCACTATCGGTATGTATTCGCCACCCGGTCAAGAGCAGGCGACACGTTAGCCGAGGCTGGGACCCGGCGAGGGGTGCCGCAGCACGCGACGCTGCGAGCGGACGGGCTCCGGTGACGGCGGCGCTCCGGCACTGATGGCGTCCGAGGAGGCGCTGCCTGCCGCTGTCATCTCGGCCGGACGGCTGGAGTGCGGCCATCGCGGGGCGGCGAGCTGTGGTGGGTTCAAGATAGATGGGGAGGTGGTCCAATTCTAACTGAAGGGTTGTGCCTGAGAAATAGCTTTCATCTGTGGCGACCCAGGGCTGTGTGCTAAGTGATTTATCGACATCAGCTTCTCCTTATCGGAAGCACAGAGCCGTCTGACAATGACCAAACGCTTGGCTGTCTCGTATTCCTTGTCGCGGATTGCGCACGAGCTATTATCATGCTGACTGTGACTGTGCCATTTGCATCTGAGTTGGTGGCTCGCGTACTCTCGCCTTCTCATCTAGGCGAATGCACGGTTATTATCTCGTATGCATATACTCATTGCTGCGTGCGTCGCACATCGTACCCATTGCGGCAGACTGAATTGCAAGCAGATCGGCGAATGCCGGCTGTCTTCCTCCGGAGTGCTGCGTCGTGCAGGTGCACGCGCGGTTCTCGATACACCGCTCCTGTCAGTCCAGCGTTCAACGGTTTGCGACCGGCCGGCGTAGCCCAGCTTTGCCGCGCGCAGTGAATACAACTCCGCCCACCTCCCGCGGAGGATGTACGCCCTCTGATCATCGCGCGCCGCTCTCTGGCGTGTCGACGCCGCGGCGGCTCTGGCGCGTCACGGTCGACGCCGCCGGCGCGGTTGTCCGACCTGATTTGACCTGGGTCGGTACAGAGGGTCGGCAGCGCCGCCCGGCGTGTTCTGTGCTGCCAGGCTCGTCCCCTCCCGCTTCGGTTGTAACCCAGCTCGCGTCCCGAGGACCTCCAGCTGTGGGTAGGGGCTTAGCGCCTGGCGTCTGTTGCTGGGCGTGATGGCCGCACGCTATTCCAAGATTAAGATTGCGCGCTTGAGATAAGGTCGAATGATTGCTCTCTTAGAAAAAATGGCCGTGCTTTTAGGAGTCCTGACACTATGGTGTCACATCAACAGTCACCAATGCAATGCATTCAAAAGGACGTTGTTAGGGGTTGGCGTAGCTCGTTTGGGCGTGGTCCGGCACCACCCACCTGCGATCGAACGCGGCTGGAGAGTCCTGGACACCCGGCGGGCTGGGCTGACCTTGGACCGGGCTCGGGCGGCCGTGGGCTTAGTCAGCTGGCTGTGGGCTCAGCTCAGCTGACCGTGGCTCAGCTCAGCTGGCCGTGGGCTCAGCTCAGCTGACTGTGGCTCAGCTCAGCTGGCCGTGGGCTCAGCTCAGCTGACCGTGGGCTCAGCTCAGCTGGCCGTGGGCTCAGTCGGCTGTGGGCTCAACTCAGTTGGCCGTGGGCTCAGCTCGGCTGGCCGTGGGCTCAGTCAGCTGGCCGTGAGCCGAGCCGGGCCTGCGGTGAGTCCGGCTCTAGCGGCTGCGTGATCGGGAGCGCCGGTGCCGGGCTGACAGGCTGTTGGTCGGGTGGACAGGCCGTCAGTGCGGCCCGCGCGCCTCCGGTCGTCGAGAGTCCGGCTCCACCGACTGCGGGTCCTAAGGATTGACCAGCTGTGGCGTCGACGGGGCGTGAGCTCGCCTTCCCTGACTGTGTCGCGGACGCCACCGAGTCCAAGACCTTTTTTCATAGGTTCGTAGGTTCGTGGACCTCGAGCCCCAACGGCGGCCTGCCTCACGTGACCCAGGCCCGGCTGCTGCGGCCGACCCCGCATCGATCGGGCCCGACCGACGTGGGGGCGGCGCCGGCCAGCCGGTCTCCGCCGCCGCCTCGGCACTGACAGATACACCACAGAGACGCGCGACACCAGCCGGAGGCTGTCGTCCAGGCGCCGGCCCAGCGAGCTGGAAGCCGACGCGACTCTGTGGCGTGTGCTGGCGCCTGGCATGCCTCAAGCTCGGCGACCGCGGCTGCAGTGTTTTTTTCTGCTGGATTGGGACGCGTTTGCACTGGAGCGCACAGCGCCGGGTGATGCAACAGAGGGCGTGCGTCCTCGTTGGTTAACCTGATCGCGCCGATGAGAGGACGTGAACCTGTCCGCGGCGCCAGTGTGTCAAAGACCGCTCGCACGATCACGACAGCCAGCGGCATCCGCCGGCTCCACTTGGGCGACCGTTTTGACGGTCACGAGCGGGGGCCGTGGGGATCGAGACCACCCGAGCACCGACCCACTGGACTACTGCTGCAGGATCTCGACTTTACGTTGGAGGTGCCGCCGGATCGAGAAGCGGTCACCTGCCACGCCGAGCAGCCGCTGTTGTGCGAGTAATTCGTAGTCTAGGATACCGAGCACGACAGGACGGGCCACTTTTTTGGTGCCGTTTGTACGCTTGGGCGCCGTAAGACACCCTGATGTTGGCAGTACACTACCATGCAACAATTGTGCGGTCGGTATACGTTTTGATGCGTGCTTCTTAACGGCAATGTTTTTTTCGCTCGACGTTGTTCAGCCATTTGATTTAGTTCATTTGCAAATTACCTTGTGCTTGCCAGGAAAATTCGACCATCAGATACCAACAGGCACGCACGCACCCATTTGAGGCCCACCGATGGGCCGGACGTGCTCATTGTGGATGACGCACGCACCCATTTGAGGCCCTCCGATGGGCTGGACGCGCTCATTGTGGGTGGCGTGGTCAGAGTTTCCTCGTTCAATGAGGCGTGTGACCTGCTGTAGTACTTAAGTATGCTACAGCTTGTCTTTATCCAATTCAATTGAATATTTTACTTTCGTTACTGATAGGATCATTCAAATACAGACGCGATGGAACTCCTGCCAGAGTTGGGGGAGGGCGGTATCCATTTTTGGTCAATTCCTTGCAATCCACACCTATACGGGGAGTGTTTCTTTTTTCATCGCAGTTGTTTCCTTATCCAGAAAATGGTTTGAAGTTCGTTCTGGAGAGTCTTTGTCACTAGCGGCTGCATTTCGGAGAGGACGTCCGTGGGCAGCTGTCAGCGTTGGTAGCGGATGCTTGGGAACTTGGTTGGCAGGAGGAGGTATGTGTGTGGGTGGTGATGGAGGGGAGGGGGGGGGGGGGGTAGGATGTGCGGGCATACTTGGTAGTTGTGCCGCTCCTATTTACGCGGCGAAAAGTTATTTGTGTTTGCTCGTGGTGTGCCTGTGACTTCGGAGGTCACGCTTTCGCTGACACAGAGGCGTATGCGCGTACACCGGCTCATCCCGTGGTGAACCCCGAGTGATGTGTGTTTCCCCTGACCCGTGCGTTCCCTAACCCGTGAGTGTCCCTGACCCGTGAGTTCCCCTGACCTGTGCGTTCCCCTGACCCATACGTTCCCCTGACCCGTGGGTCCCTCTGACCCGTGAGTGCCCCTGACCCGTGAGCTCCCCTGACCCGTGAGTTCCCCTGACCCGTGAGCTCCCTTGACCCGTGAGTTTCCCTGACCCGTGAGCGCCCCTGACCCTTGAGCGCCCCTGACCCGTGAGCTCCCCTGACCCGTGAGCTCCCCTGACCCGTGAGCTCCCCTGACCCTAACGCTCTCTGACCCGTGAGCGCCCCTGACCTGTGAGTTGCCCTGACCCGTGCGTTCCCCTGACCCGTGAGTCCCTTTGACCCATGAGTTCCCCTAAACCATGAGTTCCCCTGACCCGTGAGTGCCCCTGACCCGTGAGCTCCCCTGACCCGTGAGTTCCCCTGACCCTAAAGCTCCCTGACCCGTGAGCGCCCCTGACCCCGTGGGTCTCTCTGACCCGTGAACTCCCCTGACCCGTGAGCTCCCCTGACCCTAACGCTCTCTGACCCGTGAGCGCCCCTGACCTGTGAGTTGCCCTGACCCGTGCGTTCCCCTGACCCGTGAGTCCCTTTGACCCATGAGTTCCCCTAAACCATGAGTTCCCCCGACCCGTGAGTGCCCCTGACCCGTGAGCTCCCCTGACTCGTGAGTTCCCCTGACCCTAAAGCTCCCTGACCCGTGAGCGCCCCTGACCCCGTGGGTCTCTCTGACCCGTGAACTCCCCTGACCCGTGAGCGCCTGTGACCTGTGAGTTCCCCTTACCCGTAAGTGTTTCCCCTGACCAGTACTGCCCTGCCCGCCCGGCAGCGGTAGCGGACCGGTACCGGCTGCGGATCGAGCGGCTCGAGGCGCAGGTGGACGAGGTGTTCCGGCTCGAGCGCGAGGAGCGCGAGCTGCGCAACAGCGAGGCTCAGCTGACCAAGGCCGAGCGCCAGCTGACCACGCAGCAGGAGCGGCCGCGCACCTGGTTCCAGTCGCAGCAGCAGCGCGCCAAGGCCAAGCGTGGGTCACGCCGCCCGCCGCGCGCGCGCGTGCAACCGGCGGGGTCGGGTCGGGTCACGGCAGGGGGGGGGGAGGGAGGTGACTGATGTTGTGTAGAAGGTGTCGTCGGCCGTGCGCTGCGATGGGGGGGGGGGGGGGGACGGCGTGCGCTGGACGCTGCGGGCTTGGGCTCTGGTTGCGGGCGTGAGCTCTGATGGCTCCATACGAGCGTGTGTAGATCATGACGCGGCTCCGTTATCGGGAGCGCAGTGTTGATAGTTTGGTTAGGTGCGCGGTGGATGTCGGCACGTCGTGCTGTGCGTTTGCAGATAAGCAGGAGTTTTCAATGTCCTTGGGAGTATGCAGGTATGCAGGTAAGAACCTGACTAGTAAAGCACACTTGGAAAGCTAGCACGTCGACTGCGCACAACGCAACGCACTTCTTCCGGTCCCGGCACTGCTGTGGCCTGTTGCTCAGGATTTTCGACTCATCGGCGTATGCTGACGCGTTGCTAAGCGACTGCGTCAGATAGCTGCGCGGAATTGTTCTCACCTGTGTTTTGTTCGCCACAGAGGCCGCCAAATTGGAAGTCGGCGACGAAGGCTCTGCCAAGGCCAAGAAGAAGAAAAAGAGGAAGGAGGTGACGGCCGAGCAGCGCGTGGAGAAGGAACTGCAGAAGCGGTACCTGCTGCAGGCCAAGGCGGCCAAGAGGGCGTCCCGACGCGCCGGCGGTCCGGGCGCCACCCCCGTACCAGGTCAGTGACCCGCGGCGGTACGTTCAGTGGCCCCCGGTTGGGGTCGGCGAACCGCGGCTGAGGTCAGCCCCCTAGCGGCAGTGACCTGGCCAGCATCTGAAGGCTAGTGACCCTGATATCGGTGTCGGTATGCGACCGGTCACTGTCGTCGACTCGTCAAGATGTCGTGAAGGTGTCGGTGCACCGGACCGGCCAGTGGCGGTGCAGTGCCGGGTCGGGCCGCCGCATGTGACGGCGACAGCGATGACACAACGTCCTGGGTGCTGCGCGACCATGCGCGGCCGAAATACGCCATATGATCTTCTCCGTCATCGTACCCTGTTTACGATCACGTTGATGTGAGATCGGTGTTCGCTCTGGAAGCGCGGTTCAAAGGCAGACAGCGTGCATTTGGCCAGAAGTGCGACGCCCGAGTAAGACACCGACTTGCACCTGTTTTGAACCCCAGCGGTAATGGGTATTCGGAGGTTGACGGTATAAAAACAAACCCCTGAGAGTAAGCCGCATGAGAATGGCGTTCCAAGCTGTTTGACACGCCCGTCTTACAGTGAAGAAGAAGAAGGCGAAGGGTGGCAAGAAGGGTCTGAACCTGACGGCGGAGCTGACCGACACCAGCCAGAGAGCGGTCAAGGGCTACCGGCACAGGTGAGCGCTGTTGCGGCCACGGCGGCGGTGGATCCGTGCAGTTGATCGTTGGTTTCGTCGTGAAGGAAACGTGACGTCAGTGAAGGAAACGTGACGTCATTAATGCGCAGGATCGAGTGTCGGCTGTACAGACGCCGGGAGGTGCACCATGGTATAGCACAAACGGTTCATTTTAATTCAGATTTCAAGTCTAAAACGTCGGTTAAGGGGATAAACAGTCAGGCGCTTTCAAGCTTAAGCGTGACCTCCATGATCGGTGTATTAGGCCATAATCTAATCACAGAACGGCAGTTTAAAAGGTCTTGTCAGATCGCTGACCTGCGGTAGGGTGAGGCTTTCCACTTTGGCGTCGCTGACAGCATTCATATTCGTCCCTGACGCCCGAGCCGTAGTCGGTAGCGGATGCATTCAATCGTAGCAATATGAACAGCATATTTCGTTCGAAAGAAACAAAGTTGTTAAGTTTTTGTAGCCAATCTCTACAAAGTCGTACAAAGTCATGTTGCAAAGTCTCACGCGATTCATTACAAAGGTGTCAAAAATTTTACAGCAAATCTCATGTTAGGAATATTTGACGGTGGGATGGGGAGACTCTTGTCGGGTAAGTCGCTTTTATTTTTTAGTCTTTTTGTCTGCCCCGTATTGATAGGGAGCCCAGTGCAAGAACTCCGCGAAAATCTCTTGGATGGGATGATAATGACTTTGGAAAAAATCGAGGAAAATAGACTTGTAGCTCGAGCCGGGCAAACCCCAACCAAACATTTGCGTGTCTCAAGTTTCCATTATTACATAATATACTCAGCTTGCCAGTTATGTGCTAAACGCCACCGTGCTTCCTATTCAAGACGTCGTACCTATGTTCTTGACAGTTTACGTACCACTAATATCAATGTGTTAAGCATCAAATTTGTATTTAAGCGTCAACGTTGAAGCTTTGTCGAATATTTGACCGCGTACTGGTGCCATTTAGCAGCCGTCCTTAGGCGACCTGGCAACGGCATTATTCTCCGCAGCTATCAGCTACAGGATCCGTTGTCGTGCTTAGCCATGCGCATACATAATCTAGCTGAGTTTGCATGCCGAGACTCCGCCGTGACCCACCCCGGTCGTCATCACCAGCGCAGCGGACGGCGGTGTGAACGCGGGCACCCGCGCCTGCCTTCCAGAGGCCGCTGTCGCGTGTGGTCCGGCTGTCCCGACCCGCCCCGAGGCAGGGGCAGAGCGTGAGCGTCTCCTGACCCCGCCCTCTGTCACAGGGCGACGGAGAGCCTCCGGGAGCGAGCAGCGGAGAAACGGGGCGGCGGCCGCGGCCGGGGACGCGGCAGGGGAGGCCGCGGCGGCGCCCCCGGCGGCGCCGGCAGGGGCGCCGCGGGCGGGCGGGGCGGCGGCGAAGGCGCCGGGCAGCGGGGAGGCAAGAGGGGAGGCGGCAGAGGAGGCGGCAGAGGGGGCGGCAGGGGAGGTGGTATGGGAAGCGGTACGGGAGGCGGCAGAGGCGGTGCTAGGGGAGGCGGCAGGGGAGGCCACAAGGCTGGCGGCAGGGGAAAACGTGGCGGGCGGTGACCAGGTTCAAAGTGATCGGGAGAGGGGGCGAAGGCGGGAAGACGGAAGTGGAGGGCAAGAGCAGGCCCTGCGGCGTGTTGTCTTTGTACTGTGTGTATGGAGAACCAATACAAAACTGCGATCGTGGAGCGTCAGTCCACTGTGCCTTTCGGCGTGCTGTCGCCCGGCTCACGGCGTCACGTGACTCCTCGGCTCTCTGCAGCTGCGGCGCGTGTGACCGCGGTGGGGTGGACGCGTGCTGATCACCGGCCGGCGGTCACCCCGCGCTGCCGCGGCCTCAGGGCTCGCGTGTGGCGCGGCGGTGGAGCCACCGTCGGCGCGCTGGACGCCGCACGAGTCCCGTGAGCCCACCCCGCGCGAGCACGGAGGCGGAGGACAGACGGCGCAGGTCGGGTGAGCGGCGGCTGCGCCTCCGCGGTGTCCTCCACGCGAGAGACTGGCCAGCTCGGATGGTTGGGAAAGGGAGCTCAGAAACCACACGCTAACCGCCCGTGGTCTCCAAGGGAAGCACGGCGCCATGTAACGCAGATCCACGCAAACTCTACTTTGCCTCATCGCGGCATGTGGCAGCCGACGCCATGCGGGAATAAACCGCTCGGGCAATCCGGACTGGCTGGCGCTGTCTTCTATCCGGGAGCACCAGTGCGCTAAACACCATTTGCCGTCACGCTGAGCCGCGTGCCCCGATTGTTCTGCACCACGAAACACACGCGAGTTAGATTGGTAACGTGTACAGTGTATTGCCAGCAATATTACCGTGTCTTACGAACAACGCACTGGTGAGTTCCATACATGTGAGCTAGGACCAAACACTGGCTTCTTGGTACAAAACATTAGCTTAATATTTCAACACAGCACTGACCTCCCTTGCGTCAACGAGGTGCATGCGGTTAGAGAGCGACAGGAGAAAGCCGAGGCCGGGGCAGAAGCCAGGCAGGAGGACGATGTCCGATTCGAGACAGCGACGGCCGACGATCACGTAGAGCACGGCAGCGGAATTTGACGGACGCCCAGGCGCGCACAGAACAGTGAGGGAGATCAACAAACCACGAAACAGTCGGCCGACACAGCCGTAACACAGGCGGCGGAAGCGTGCGCGCAGTGCGCACAACAGAAACAGGCGCCACCGGCCCCGCCAAATGCAACAAAACTGTCGGCGCAGTCGATATGTACACGCTACTGGAAGCATCAGCCGGAGACGGTGCCGGCGGGCGGTCCGACGCGCTTCAACAGTCGCCCGCGCCACGCGGCGGGACTCTCGGCGGGCTCACTCGGAGGCACTCGGGTCAGCACGCTGGACTATGAGGTCAGGACGAGGCAGGGGGCTGAGCCGCACAACGCGGGTGGACCAGGGGAGGCGCACGGCCTCCGTTAGGGCAGGGCCGGATCGTCCGGGAGGCTGGCCGGATCGTCCGGGAGGCTATCCGTACCGTCCGGGAGGTATCGTCCTCGACAGGAACGGATTCGGCACGACAAAGGTCATCAGCGGAGCTGCGGAGAGCGGGAAGGGGCGAGGCGGTGGACGGCAAGGGGCTGGAATCATCGACGTGTCTCGCGCACGCTGGATTGGAGCCCGGCCCGCTAACAAGGCACGGCCTCCACCTCACAGCCGCTCCGTACGCAACGTGGACGGCAGGAAGCGGGGACGGTGTCCTCCAGGCAATCACGGTAACGCGAGGCGACTCCGACAGCGACCTTTCACGGCCGTCACGCAGCCGCCCCCCGCGCCGGGCGCGCGCGCCAGCATTACGTAAGTATGACGCCTGTGAGCGCGGCTGCGGCCCACGCACGTTCAACGCGCAGCTCCGCGCCTCTGCGCGGGCGCCGCTACTGACCCTGTGGCGCACTGCGCCGCAATATCCGCCATTCACTCCGGCGGCGCCGGCCGGGCACTCTCCCTATCACAAAGTAAAAAACTGAGCGCGCCGCCGGACGGCGAGCCGCTGACCGGCGCGTGGCTGGCCGGCGCGGCGGGCGCGCTCGCTCGGCGGGAGTTCGTCCGGGAGGCCGGCCGGGCGTCGGCGCGGTGCTCCTTGGCACGGGCCATCCTCTGGGGCGCGCGCGGCGGGCGGCGGCGGGCGGCCGCCTCTGACTAGGGCCGCTGCGAGCGGCGCCGGCCGTCCGCCGCCGCCTCTTTGGATCGACGAAAGCGCTAGGTGGCCGGCCGGCCGGCGGTCAGTCGTCGTCCTCGTCGCTGGAGGAGCCGCCGCCGTCCAGGTCCGAGTCGGCGCGCAGCGAGCGGGCGCGCGCCGCAGCCGCCGCCACGTCCGACGGCGACTTGTCCTTGCGGAACTCGTACACCAGCGGAAAGATGTGCTCGATCGCCTGCTGCACGGCCGACACGGACGGCGCTGCGGGCACGTCGGCGACCGGGGTCACACGGAGGTCACCGATGTGTGCGGGGGGAGGGGAGCTAACGGACGGCGCTGCGGGCACACCGGCGACCGGGTCACACGGAGGTCACCGGTGTGTGCGGGGGGAGGGGAGCTAACGGACGGCGCCGCGGGCACGCCGGCGACCGGGGTCACACGGAGGTCACCGGTGTGTGCGGGGGGACGGGAGCTAACGGACGGCGCTGCGGGCACACCGGCGACCGGGTTACACGGAGGTCACCGGTGTGTGCGGGGGGAGGGGAGCTAACGGACGGCGCTGCGGGCACGCCGGCGACCGGGGTCACACGGAGGTCACCGGTGTGTGAGGGGAGAAGGGAGCCAACGGGCGGCGCTGTAGCTTTGGGGCGATACATCATACGGGGTGGGGGTGGGGTGGAAGGGTGGAGGCAGACAGAGGACGAGGAGCTCGCACGTGGAGCGGGGCTACGACAGGTGGGGAGGGGGGGCAGGTAGGAGGTTACGTGCCGGGCGTCGTTACGGCACATGACGACCGTCACGCGACGAGACGCTGGAGGACGAAACTAATCAGCCTACAGCGACACGCACACAGCCTCACGACGGGCTGCAGCGGGATGTAAAGGCAAGAGACTGAGCGGGCACCAGCTGTTTGTCAGGAAACGGGATGATCCCCCCAGCAGTCAATAACTTTCATGAATAAAGACGTTTGAAATGACAGTTATGTCATAAAAGCAAAAAACATATCATTATCATAATGACGTTTGTAGACAACGATCAGTTCAGTGCGCAATACGCGAATACAAACTGGACGGAGAAACATGTCGTTCACAGAAACAAAATGGGTGTCCGAACGTAGCCAAATGAGTGCTCGTGTCAAACACACTTCTCATACACCAGCTGCGCGAATTGCGACTCAGCCCGCTGTACTGCACTACTGCTTCCTGAGACCGGTACCCGATGAATTCCCGTGGCAGATTGAGATGATACAGTCCACCAGACCACAACACCTGCGCATCTCTGCACCGCTTCAGGAGCGTCCAGTCTGCCGCCGTCGGCCCGGCCACTGACCTGTGACAGTGATGCTGCCCGTCGAGAAGACCTTCAGCGTCGCCTTGAGGTGGTTGACACGGTACGTCACGCCAGGGTGCAGCTCCGGCTCGTAACTGCCGCAAACGCACAGGTCAGGTCAGGTCAAGTCAGGTCAGATCAGGGGGTGGGTCATGCCCCGGTGCACAGCCAACACCGGTCGGTCGCCACAGGGGTGTCACCGCCAGACGAGACCCGGCACGTGCCCTAGAACGTGAACACTGGCGGAACACGACCCTGGACCGGGGACCCTGATAAAACACGACCCTAGGCCGGGCACACTGGCGAAACACGACCCTGGACCGGGGACACTGGCGAAACACGACCCTGGACCGGGGACCCTGATAAAGCACGACCCTGGACCGGGCACACTGGCGAAACACGACCCTGGATCGGGGACACTGGTGAAACACGACCCTGGACCGGAGACACGACCCGAACTAGAACCACGAGCCAACTACGGTGACTTGTCCTTGCGGAACTCGTACACCAGCGGGAAGATGGCCGGGCCGGCGACGGCAGAAACAGTTCACCAGTCTACCAGTAGAAACGCGACCTGGACCCTACAGAGATATGTACGCAACATGACCCTGAACCGGGACCCCACCGAAACACGACCCTGGACCGGGAACACAGATGAAACACGACGCTGGACCGGGGACACTGATGAAACACGACACTGGACCGGGAACACTGGTGAAACACGACCCTGGACCGAGAACACTGATGAAACACGACCCTGGGCCGGGAACACTGATGAAACCAACCCTGAACCGGGAACACTAATGAAACCAACCCTGGACCAGGGACACTGGCGGAACACGCCCGCCGCCAGGACGGGGGCGGCTGCGGCCGCGGGCCAGCCGGCCGGCCGCCGTTGCCAGCCGGCTCTCCACCGCCCGAGCCGGCGGAAGCGTCAGTGATCCGGAGCCACACGACGGTGCAGACTTCACGACAACGCTCAAAATCAATGGCCGGTGTATCGGCAGGTTGATATCGCCGCGCGGCCGGCCTGATAATCAACATTCATCACGCTACAAGTCCACGGCCCTGGCACAGCGACCCGAGCCACACCAACGTGGTCAGGCACCACTGCAACAGGCGCATAGCCAAGCGTCCAGCTGCGCTGATGACACTTCTCCCCGCTTGTTGGCCGGGGAGCAGACCGAGAATGGATGGTGCGACGAGTCGGCCATTACGAGGCTTCGCCCAGTCATATATAATGCATGAGTCGACCCACTGCACGGGTGAGCCGGCCACCGTCGGCTGGACCGCCCCCGGCGCCACTGACAGTACCGCCGCTGACAGTCCGAGAGCGGATGACAACACCGGCACGCCGCGAGCCGACACAAGCGACACCGCCCGGCGCAGCGCCGGCCGCCGTCGGCTGGGCCGCCCGGGCGCCACTGACAGTAGCGCCGCTGACAGTCCGAGAGCGGATGACAACACCGGCACGCCGCGAGCCGACACAAGCGACACCGCCCGGCGCAGCGCAGTACTCCCACATTTCCCCGGCTGGGCCGCAAGGATGTCAACATTCGTCCGCGGATGTCAAGCAGGCTGAGGCAATACACATCGGACAAAGTCGCTGCCGGGATGCGCGAGGGTTCAAGGTTCAGCTGAGTGACGGGCGATGGCCTGAGGTGGCCGCCCAGGGGAGCCCCCACAGGTCTGACGGCATGCATTTTCATTTACATCCCCGACACCCACTCGACTGAACCTGGGAACGTTGGCAACATGTACTGATCACCGATGGGGTGGGACCATGCACATCCAGCGCCGTTGTGCCGTCAGCCTCCAATCCCAACAACGCAGCGCGCCCCGGAGCTCCGGTCGGCAGAAATCAGTCACCAATAGTTATCAGATGATGTCACGGTACTTCTGCCGGCCTGTGGCGACGACAGCCGACACTTTCAGACGCGCCGACAGCTGTTATCAACCAGCACCGATCCTCTGCGGGCCCCGAGCAGACAACCGAGCCCGACTGCAGCACGCGACACCCCCGCAGCCTAGCCGGCGGCCAGCCGTCAACTCACCAAGCGATGCGCGGGTACTTCTGCGAAAAGTCGGCGATCTTGATCGAGAAGGGCATGGTGCACGTGCCCAGCACGTTGACCACGCGGAAGTTGCGGAAGCGCACCTGGTAGTCCAGCTGCTTCTGGAGGTAGCGCGCCACGCGGCGGGCGGCTACCTTGGCCTCCGCCTCCGACGTCGAGCCGGTGCAGGTGATCTTGCCGGACGACCACATGGAAGCGGTAGTGTAAGGCCGGCGCAGCTTCATCGTCACCATCTGGGAGCAGGCGGGTCGGCACACCAGTCAGAGGGAGGGCGACAACCTGGGGGCTCAGCTAACGCGGGGGAGGGGAGTGGCTTCCGATCAGTGGATCGGCCACTGACGAGGTGGGCTGCCAATGAGTTTGGATGTCGGAGGGGTCGGGTACCAGTGCCAGGGGCACGGGTTGGGTACCGAGGTGCGTTCAGTACTATCGGCCACAGGGGGTTCTAAGGGGAGGCTGGGTGCTGGCCAAGACCGGGATGGAGTTCACCTGCGGAGGGTACTGTTCACGTTGGAGGGTGGGGGTCGGCCACCCAAGGGGCAGAGGTCGACTGACGAAAGATGGGGTGGACTGATGGGACGTCGGGTGGAGGCAAGCAGATTTTCGTATCATTAGATGATATTAGGGCTTAATGGTGAACAAATGGGGTGATCAACTTTCATGATACACTATAGTTATACCTACATAGTACCTAAGTGCTGTCATATTGATAACCCTTATTTCCATCCTGCTTTTGGGAAGCAAAGGGCTAATTGACAACACATAATGCAATCAGACAAGACAACACTATTCAACAAGACACCAATGCAACCGATGGCAAGGACATCATGCTGAAAGTGAAGGGCAAAGATTAACCGGATACCACAACAGGAACGAACACCACACGCAATGAACAACTGTAAAACTCCACCACCTGTTGGTCAAGACTTACAACAACCCAGTCACAAATCACAACGAAACTGAAACATCACAAGGTACATCTGCCAAAGCCTGCCTCCCACAAGCATTTTCAGTGAGACAGGCACAGCCCATTTCAGCCCCGCCGCGGGCCCAGCGGCGCGCTCCCGCTACACGCACCCCGTTCTCGCGGCGGTACTCCACGTTGTGTCCGTTGAGCGCGATGTGCTTCAGGTCCAGGTGGCAGCTGACACTGAAGCTGGAGACCACGTTGTTGATGACGATGTCGATGACGGGCTCGTCGTCCTGCTGCGCGGCCGGCGGCGAGGCGGGCGCGGCGGCGCAGGCGGGCGCCGGCGCGGGCGCGGGCACCGCCGGCATCGGGCTGGCAGAGGTCAACGTCTGCACCAGTGCCATCGCTGCCCCCTCCTGTTGGGCAGCCATGTCACATGCTGACTGCTTGCCTTCAGTGAGGTCGTGGTGCACTGCTGCAGCTCTCCAGTGGGCTACTCCAGGTTTTGAGCTATCAAGAGTGGTGTCAGAAGGTTTGTGGCACACATTGGCCATATGCCAGCTCAGCAGAGTTGAGGCTAAATCTCAGAGCACTTATAAAGGATGACCTGGGTTGACTTTGACACAGTTTAATACAGATCACCCTGATATCCTGTTGGACCAAGAATCTGTGGTTTAGATTTTGTTCAGAATACAGATCTAACTGGAATTGTTATGGCCGACTACCAACTATGCCACAGATATATCAAAATAAAGAAATATGAAATTTGATACCAAAATGTTTTAATACCAGCAGCTACCACACGCTGCACACCATGCTTCAACTAGCATATGACGTCGATGCTTATCAACTTAAGCAGCTCCTGACTGCTTGTCTCCTATAACAAAATAGACAAAAAATCATATTCTGAGATCTCAATGATTCACCATAAATATGCATAACATCTTGATTTCCATGCAACACATATAATACCTGCTGATGAAATGTTGCTATATGTAGATGGTGATGGTGCATGTATGCAGATATGAGCATGCCATGAATAACCAGATGAACACACATAAACAAATAAATGACTACAAATGAGGAAATATGTTATCATGGTGCAGCAATAAATGAATCTAGTTATGAAGTAACATAATATTTGCAAATACAAACCAAGCTCTCCTGGGCAGTGTCAGTTTGAGTTAGGTACTGCGCTAGAAATAGGGAATATTTGTATGTTCATAATTCTTTGTCCCATAAAAAGCTGTCAAATCTGGTCACACAAATCTGGACAATCCAGTGTCTCATCACTAATGATGGTGTATTTCACCTCAATTCAAACCGATATAAGCTTGACCTAAATGCAGGCAACTCCCAGAGTATAACACTGAATAATGTGCTTTTCTGAGCCCTATCTTCATGAAATCTTATAGAAGTGAAAAATATGAATAAGAGTAAGGGGTATTAAAAAGGAATGAGGAACAAACTTAGCACACCAAAAAAGGAGCTAAGATTTTCTGATCACTCATTTTTTACCACTCTTTCCAGCTTCTTAGTACCACATCCCTCTCACGATATCCTTCCAATTTTGATGATTCCTTATCATACCGAATACACATCTCAATCAGGCCTCTGAGGTGTAGAGGCTCTAAATTATCCTGAACAAATTCATAACCAATACACCTCAATCAGGCCCCTGAGGTGTACAGGCTCTAAATTATCCTGGAAAATGACCATCAATCTCTGCTTACTTACTGTCACGGATACGGGTGGATTGTGTGAAGTCGCACAGCCGGGAGCTTTGACAGGCCGAGGCGGACAAAGCCGTACATAAATCGTTCCGACCTTTCCCTGTATTTAGTCAGGGATGTACGAACTCTCCAGTTTCAGCTTTCTAGCTGCGTTATCGTTACATATAGGACTGCAAGTGCGCCTCTCACAGACGGGAAAACCGCCTCAATTTGCCTTATTCACGTTGATATGTCGCCCGTCCCACGCCGCCTTATTCGGGGCGCTCCACCCGGAAGCGCGACTGGGACTGGCGCTGCGCTGTAAACTCAAGCTACCTATCGGCTTTCAAGTACGAGATCCATAGTATTTGGTTTTGTTGTACTAGTGTGCATGAGGGACGCTATGACGTAATTTAGCTGGGAAAATAAACGATTTTAGTAGAAAAGTATTAGTATCTTATAAACGTACGTAATTGGGTCATTTATTAGAAAAGACTGAGGGCTAATTCAGGAGCAGAATAACTCAGAAAGTTCACGTAGAAAACTATCCTTTAGCTCCTTTTTACTTTGAAGCTTAGTTGATCTCCGCATGCAATCGTCCTACCAGATTTCTTCTCGAAGCACCCAAATACAACTGCAACATCTTACGTCAGAAGAAATTACCAATTCACTGTCCCATATCAGCTGTTTCTACTTATCCCAGCTGCTTTTTGTTTACTGCATGTGACCCATGCGTCGCACTCGCACACGTTCGTGCTGGGACCTCCATGTGTGAAACTATCGCGGTGCATGACGGAAACACCGGTTTACCCCGCATGTTCAGCGTGACATGCATGTGTATAACTATATATCCTGTTCAGGCCGCGCGGGAAAGTCGACGAGCATGGTTTACAGGCAGGAGAAAACTGTACTGGGTGGGGAATGTAAAGCAAAATGTGAACATGGCGGCTAAATAAAGGCTCACTATACGGCACCTATATATGGCATGGAACATGGACGCCAATGGGACGCTGGGATGAAGGGGATATAGGGTGGGAAGGTTCGGTTCGGTTCGGTTCGGTTCGGTTCGGTTCGGTTCGGTTCGGTTCGGTTCAGTTCGGTTCGGTTTGGTTCGGTTCGGTTCGGTTCGGTGGGCCGCCTTAAATACGACGAATGGTTCACCTTGGTCCCGTGAATCTTGTATAGTTCTTGGTAAGCAGAAATATTGTATTTACGCGAAGGGCAACGCAGAAACGGCGCTGGGGAGTCCAGGCGGCGCGGTGCGCGCGGCGCTCGGGAGCTCGCCATCGTAGTTATTGAAATTCGAAGGTAGGAGCATGATTCTACCTGTTTTGAGATTATTTACGATATGTGCCGCCTTAAACACGACGAATGGTGTGCAATGATTTTTTCTAACGTTAGGTAGGAAAGTACACCTGCGCCGGGTTTTCTCGATGAAGCACGAGCTGCATACTCATGTCTTATCATGCCGTTGTCATTCTTATCCAGTTCGTGGGAATCGCCAATGCTAGGCACAGGTGTGCTGCAATTGGGAATGCGAACTGTGCCCTCCTGGGCCGCTTTTCCCCCACCTTCTCGACTGCGGGCCTCCCGCATTTTCGTGGGGAGCGAGGTCCTGGCCTTGTTACATCGGTGTATTTGCAGCCTTGTTCGTTGAGGCTCCCCGCTATCAAAATGCCTGTCTGTGTGAACAATCTACTTTTGTATATTTCTGGTACGAATATGATTAGTGTTCATCCGTTGAACTAGAGGTGGAAGTCCTCTCCGACTCCTTCGAGCAGTGGCGCTCAGGTGGGGACCATGTCAGTGACTGGCCAGCTATAAAGCAGCATGAATGCTTCACAACTGTTGGTGCAGTGCATACACATGGGCTGGGCTCCGAAGTCGTGCTCGTGCCACACGCCCAAGTAGGGGTGCTTAAAGTGTGCTCCGCCAGCCGACAGAGCACGGCGTCGACGGCGGTCAGGGCGGCGCAAGCTAGCGCAGCAGCCAACAGCGCTCGCCGCCGGCAGGAGCCGGGACGCCACCGGCCGTCGCAGGGTTCCGCCAAGCGTCAGCAGACCGAGCGCGCCAGCCGGCGCCGGCCGCGGCCAGCTGCAGGCTCCACGAACGCGGTGGACCGGCGTACTGGCGGGCGTCTAGCGCGGTGAGGAGCGCGTAGCCAACGGCGCCAGTGAGGAGGGTGATTGCGTAATGGCGGAGACGGCGCGCCCATCTGGACGGCGAAGGACGGGCAGGGGGGAGAGCGGGGCGAGCGGCGCGTCCCCGCGGACGGCGCCCAGCAGCGGCAGGTCGGACGCCAGCGTCAGCTTGGCCACGCTGACGGCGACGGCGAGCGCGAGCAGCGCGCACTGCAGCGGCGAGGCCGGCCGCGCCTACAGCACCACGCGCCGCCAGAGCTTGTTGGAGCCGCCGGGCTGGAACTCGACCACGACGTACAGGCCCGTGACGACCAGCTCATGAGCGACAGGCACAGCGGCCATCCGCGCATTGAGCAGGTAGAACCCGTGGTGGAGCGGGTGCAGCCGGAGCAGCGGCACCAGCCGGCAGCTGTAGCTGTCATGGTAGCCCGACTCGCGGCTGCCGACATCAGCCGGGGCGGTGTTCCTCAGCCGTCAGCCGGCTCCAGCCCGCGTCGCCCGTTCCGGTAGCCGAGACGGAGGCGCGCCGTCAGCGCGACGCTGGCCACCGGCACGCCGGCCGCTCGTGGACCGTGTCGATGTGCAGCGCAAGGCCATTGAACAGAGTGCAGCGAGAGGACAGGTTTCTGCTGCCGGCGCGAGAAGCGCTGGAGGCGCCAGCCGCGGCGGAGCGGCTTTTGAAAGACGAACGACGCCCGGCTGGCGGGCACGCCCCGGCTCGCGACGTCAGCGGTGGAGTTGACACGCTGGCAGCGTGCACCTGTCAGCGATGTGCTCCACGCTCGGAGCCAGGCGTCGCCGACGTCCCTCCCGACCCACGCAGGATGGTGGCCAGAATCGCTGAGACGCCTCCAGCCGCGGCGCCACTAGCGCACTGATCAAGAAGCGGGCGATCTGGAGAGCCCGCAGGAGAGCAGAGAGGAGGATTCTCCGACGGCTCGGGCTGTTCATCATGATCCGCGGTCATCCTCGCACCAACGCACCACCACCACCACCAAGTAGCACCACGTCAGCTGATCGGCGCGCTCTCGCGTTGCGGCCGGGAGCGCCGCAGCTCCAGCAGTCCTCACTGGTGATGTATGACGCATTCGTTTATCAACAGCCCGCTCGGACGACTCAGTTCGTGGGCGACGCTCCTGACGGCATGTGCTGCGTGTCAGTGCTGGCCGGGTTACTCTCTACGACACTGCGGCATTCCTCCAGCCTTTTCACGGTCTCCAAACAAATCGGGCGACAAAGTCCAGAGTACATGCAAAAATAATTTATTACGTCGCTATTGCACAAATCAAGTCGGCAATAATCACTCAACATCCCTGAAAAATACATAACGATTCAGGCGGCAACGCGGTGGATCCCCGTGCCTGGGGAACAGCCTGGTCATCTGGGACAGCGCGGCCGTGGTGTGACCCTAACGTCCCGGTCTCGGTGACGTCAGGGTCAGTGACGTCATCTGTCGACAAATGGTCTGTCCTCGCCACGGGGGTAGTCCGTTGCAATGCGACGATGAGGAACGTATGGCCTCTGTCAAAGACTATGAGCCGACAACGCTGCATTCCTCTCCGACGTCATTGACAACATTTGATTGCCGTCATGGCATAACGTCTTTTTAATCAAGCCATTTTCAGCATGGCATTCAGTCAAATCCACGGCTACAGTACAGCTGTCTTCCCATCGTCTGACACAAAGGGCCCCGATCAACCCCTAATCACATAACATCATCAGCATTGGATAACCAGCCTCATCGCAGGGCATGCCCATCAGCAATGCGATTAAGTAAAACTACACACCTCCAACCAATTTACTGCCACACTTTGAAACAACACTGCGAAGCGGCGCCAGTCTTGCGTGTGGTCCGCGAGGAATGCAGCAGGCTGACGGCTAGAAAACAGCGACACACTCTGAAACGCATGTGTGGGCAACTGGAAAGCGCACGGCAGCTGCGTCTACCTGTACTACCCTGGTAGAACGCGCGCCAACAACGGTGACGTTGCACAAAACAGACCCTCACCGACAGGAAGCCGACCCAGCCCTCTTCAAAAGCCCGATATGACCCACCTCTGTCACTGGTCTAGGGATCACCATTCCTAAAACGCGATTACCTAAAGAGCCTTCCCAGTGAGAGCTCCAGCAACCCGGCGGACCGGAAACGGCTGATAAAGACCTAGTCCTGACCGGAGACCGCGCCGCATCCCCACGCCGACACGCCGATGCACGGCACACACCCAAATGTCCGTCTCGGCTCGGCGGCACAGCAGCTACAGACACGACTCGGCACACAGCCTCAACGTTAAGAAGCGGTTTCCTCCAGCGAACCGCCGCCTCATCGTCCGGCATCCCGCGCTGCGCGCCGCCTGTTTGACCCGACCGGCAGCAGCCAGCCCCTGGCGATGTCGAGTAACAACCGCGAGCGGCCGCACGACCCCCCACCTTCCCCCCGCCCGCCCCGCATGGGTCTGACCAGCGCGATGCCAGAGATCGGCGGGTGATGCCCTGGCCGAGGTCGGCAGCTGGATATCACGTCTGTTGCAGTGTGCCAGCAGAGCTGGTGTGCAGTGAGCCAGCGACTCTGAGGACTGGTGTGCAGTGAACCGGCGACTAGGAGGCTGGTGTGCAGTGAGCAAGCGACTCTGAGGACTGATATGCAGTGAGCCGGCGACTCTACGAACTGGTGTGCAGTGAGCCGGTGACTGGAGACTGGTGTGCAGTGAGCCAGCGTCTCCGAGGGCTGATGTGAAGTGAACCAGCGACACTGATGTGCAGTGAGCCAGCGACTCCGAGGACTGGTGTGCAGTGAGCCAGCATCTCTGAGGACGTGTGCAGTCAGCCAGCGTCTCTGAGGACTGATGTGCAGTGAGCTAGCGTCTCTGAGGACTGATGTGCTGTGAGCCAACGATACTGTAAAATGGCGCGCGGACAGCACGTCGACAAAATCCGTCCAGGGCACGCGAACAGCCAGAGGCATCGACTCCTACCTACTTCGCCGCATCCCTCTGTTTGGCAGAAGTCAACTACTGCCAGACGATGGTACAGATTCGACCGCAAGCGAATGCTGGCGACATGGGCGAGCCCCGCCGCCTGAGCGCAGACACGACCGCCTGGGAACGGCCCAGCTCTGCCACACCCGGCTGGCTCGCCGGGTTTGCCGCGGAATCAGCGATCCCACTATCACGTGGACAGTTCGGAGGCTTTGGCAAGGGCCGCGGTGCGAGACTGCGTGGGCGAGAACGTCAGCCACGCTCCGCAGAAGCGGGTGGACCGCGCGCATGCGCAAACTGAAGTCGCCATCATCGGCGGCTCCGTCGTATCCTGCCCAGCGACGCATGCTTGGGAGAGGTGCGAAGACGCGGCGGCCTCCACAGATGGCAAGACGGCCGAGGGTTTGTGTGCCCGCCAACGTAGCACGATAGACTGCGCTACGCCACGAACGAATGCTCGAATAGAATGCTTCGAATCACGGCGATGCATGCACAAGTACTAGACTAGATATGAATACGCCAATGTACGCCATGTGTTGAATGTGCCAGGTATACGAATGAGCCAATGTTGGCGAACGTAGCAGCGGACAAAGACAGAAGCGATTCCCGACATTTCTAAGATAGTTTTGTCAGTTCTTACGATTTGAGCGTCAAACGCTAGGGAGATAAAGCAACTAAATAACAGGGCAGACAAAAAGGAACAATTTGCATACGATAGATACTTACAGTCGAATAAGACACGTCAAACTAATATCATTCATGGCGCACAAGGGGCCGGAAGGCCACGCGGAACAGTGCGACATACGGGAAAGTAGGAAAAAAAAGTATGGAGAAAGAGTTGTGCATTCCTCGATAAAATGAACAAAAATCCGGACTTGCTTCGTGCCGACGGTCCGGTCAAACACAAAGCAGCACGGCAAAACGAGAAACAACGTAGGCAAGGAATGGCCGACGACAGCCAGCGCTCCCACTACAAAAGTGCTGCTTCCCACCGCCTGTTTGGCGGCCAGCACCGGCGTCCGTCGGCGCCGGCACGACGGAAGGACGGGACGCCGGCCGACTCGGAGCCGCGCCGAGTCGGCCGGCGGGAGAGAGGGAGAGAGATCTGCGCGGTCACAACCCAAACACGGGGACAGCTGGATAACCACCCCAATCAGCGTCCTGTACAGCGGGGCGTAAACGGTACCCGAACGTCCCACAAGTCCAGCGCGAGCGCGCCCGGCGTGGCGTACAGCGCTAACGCCCCGCGCGCGCCCGGCGGGCCATGGCACAGCTTTGGTAACAACAACGGGCTCTAAGCTCCCGCCTCTTGCAGCTGCAGTTGCGGCGGCGTTTTCACGACCTGGATGCCTGGCGGCCCCCTCACCGGCCCGACAGCGGCATCGTCCGCAACATCGTCCAGAGCGATGGACGATATCCACGCGACCAGGAACAAGCGATATGCCACCCACTGCCAAACCCTGTACACGTGGCGCCACACTGCGGTGATCGGCAACGGAAACCGCGAGAACCAGGCTCTGACGTAACACGCGTGCACCCATACAACGCCCGGACCCAACCACCCACCCGCCGCCTTCCTGGCATCAGTATATGCCCACCTGGCGTCCCACCTAATGTAACGCTGTCAGGCCCTCAACATGTACCCATGATGTGCGAATAACTTCTCCCCGCTCTGCACACCCACTTCATTGGCGTGACCGTCCAGTCTGACCTTGGGATCCCTGTGGGAGCGGCGCACCGTCCGAGGATCGCCCCAGGGAGACGGGCGGCCGCAGCCGAGTGGAGTCGGGGTACAAGTGGAATGGAGTCGGCGCCGCCGGGGGCGCTGCCAGACGCCAGGAGCCGGCGTCAGGTACCAGGATGTGCAGCGTGCGGGCCGGCGGGGCATCACGTGCTCGTCCGACTCGGCTCGTCCTCGTCCTCGTCCTCCGAGCCCGAAATGAGCGAGGCCGACTGCTCGTCTGTGGACGGGTCCGTCCTGGCGGCAGGGCGCTGACGTCACCGGGGCGCCGCGGGGGCGACGGCAGCAGCACGCCGGACGGGCACAGAGCAGCGCTTACACACACAGGACGGCGACGCCGGTAACTGCCAGTTCAGTGGCGAGATCGGCTCTCCATACAGCAGCGCAGAGCTCAGTTGACTTCACACGGGGCAGCGAGTGAGCCGGCCGTCACCGAGCCGCCGGCACTCGTCATCTCACGGTGTCCGGCCGTCGCTGATCAGCCGGCTCCTCAGACACGGAGCAGCGAGTGAGCCGGCCGTCACCGAGCCGCCGGCACTCGACATCTGACGGTGTCCTGCCGTCGCTGATCAGCCGGCTCCTCAGACATCTAACCAGCGGTACATCGCGGCTATCCTCGATAAAAACCATAGCACGTTGCAGCACCCGAATTCTCCCACCTCACTACGACTCTCGTGCACGGCTACATGAACAATGGGGCCTACGCTGTTAACATTAAGGGGTGTCTATAAATTACGTCACAAATTACTACAACTACATAAATACGTCCACATAATTACGTTTCTGGTCATTTTCAGCCCTTCTCCTGGTTACCCATTGGCTACGCTAGGCGAAACCCCCTCTCCTAATAACGCTGCATCAGGCGCATGCCCCTCCCAAAAGTAACGTCCGTTTGACCGCTCACCGAGCCAGGTATTCGAGAAAACGGGCGTGCTGCTTGTGACGGTAGGAAACGAACGACGCCCAGCTTTAAGGCTTTAATACGCTTTCAAAGATTTTCAGCATGATGTTGAACAAATACTGAACGTAACCTTTGGCAGCCTACAACCTCCCCTTCGCCCCTGTTACGTTTCAGCTACGCTCCATTACTCCCTCCCTCACTCCAAGCGTAACTTAGTGTATAAGTGACCCCTAACTAATGTGAACACAACTGCACGATAGACGAAACAAGGCTGACTCCCGCTTTGTTTTAAAGTAACCGCTACTGCGTACCCTATCCCTACCAAACACTTCCCAGCGTCAGTTGACGGTGAAAAACGCGCTGAGCTTTCCACTTATGTTCCTTCAATAGCTGCCCTCCACAACTGGCATCGCTCCTTTCAGCACGAAATACAGAGCGCGACTCCATCGCCACAGTTCCGTTCTCAGCTTGGATGCCACGTCACCCCTCAGCTTAGATGCCACATCACCCCACACCCCGCCCACCGCTCCCCGCCTCTGCCGCCCTGCTGCGGCCCACTGACCTGCGCTGCGTGCGGCAGCAGCCGGGGCAGCAGAGGGCCGCCAGCCGCCGCAGCCAGTCCATCACCGGGTCCCAGTTGTCGTAGTGCGCCAGCAGCGTGACGCACAGCGAGGCGGCGAAGATGGGCACGCTGCCCAGGTAGAACGACAGCCGGTACTTCACGCCGCGCAGCGCCACGTCCGCCAGCATGGTCAGCGGGATGGTGAGGGAGAGCGAGAGCGTGGCGATCAGCGACGAGGTCAGCAGACAGCCCCTGTCGAGGGATGACAGAGGTCAGCAAACAGCCCTGCCGACAGAGGGCACAGGTCAGCGGACAGTCCCTGTCAAGGGAGGGCAGAGGTCAGAAGACAGCTAGTACCGAAGGAAGGGCAGAGATCATCAGACAGCCTCTACCGTGGGAGGGCAGAGGTCAGCACAACCCTGCTGAGGGAGGGAAGACGTCAGCAGACAGCCTTTACCGAAGGAGGGCAGAGGTCAGCAGACGGCTCCTGCCGACGTGCATGGGTCGGCAGATGGAGGGCAACGGTAAGCGGGTCGAAGGCATAAGGTCAGGAGACAGAAACCGTACTTAGAAGTCCGCAAATAAGCAGAACAAATATCCCCTAGGATACTTAGGCCCACTGGTAGCATCCTCATGTCGGGATGAAGCAATCTTTAAGTCCAAGTACGAGCTAGGAGATGGTGTTCTACAACCCGATGCTACAATAAGCCACTAAGAACAGTGACACCAACGTCAAACAAACAAGTTGAAAACCGAACGAAGAGCAGCACGTTCAAATCCGTGACATTTTCCTCAGGGACGTAATCCATAGGCTTTGCTTGCGCGGCCTTGGACTTCAAAAACATTCTACGCGAAGCTTGATGCGTGCATTCCCAAGCTGTCGCCCAGATGATAACAATCCCGCTGCGGGCAATACATTGCTTCGGACATTTTGCCCACAAAACCGCGGAGGGATTATGTTCGTGCCCCGCAAGACCACAACACAGCTGCCCTTTGACCGGCCACCAAGGACGCAAAACCACCGACACCGACGCGACCACCACAACAAACGTGCAACGGTCTCACACCCCGACTTATAACGGCCTCCTGCCGGCACCGCACCCGACAAGATCTGCGCAAGGGAGAGTCCGACAAAACGTGCGCGAGGGAGAGTCCGACAAAACGTGTGCGAGGGAGAGTCCGACAAAACGTGCGCGCGGGAAATTCCGACAAACCGTGCGCGGGAGAGGCCGACAAGACATGCACGTGACAGAGGCCAAGACATGCGCACGGGTGAGGCCGGCGAGCGGGAGAAACCGACAAGACGTGCGCACAAGAGAAAATAAGACGTGCGCGAGAGCCCGACAGGACGTCCGCTGAGCAGGAGGCCGGCAAGACGTGCGCGCGGGAGAGGTGGACCAGCCCGGCAAGCAGCCTCGGCAGCTGCACTGACCACATCCAGAGCAGCTCGGAGAGCACCGTGCCGATCACACCGTTGGTGACCAGGAACAGCCACTGCTGGGCGTTGGGCAGCTGGAACGGCTCGTAGCCCACGTAGTGCGCCACCAGGAAGCCGGGCCAGAACATCAGGACCGTGAACACGCCCACGAACCCTGCCGGCGGCGGAGGCCAGGTCAGTGCAGCTGTGGAGGTCTTGCTGAAGGAAACGCGTCGCAAGCCGTCACGCCCCGTCACAGGGAAACACCCAGGACTATGCCCACGAACTCGCCGGCGACAACGGTCAGGGCTAGGTAACTGGGGAGGTTGTGTTATGGGGCAGCACAGGGAGTGCGCGCGAGCCGTCCGACAGGAGCGACGAAACCGACCAGCGTCTCAGTCCAGCACCACCAGATGGCGTGAGCAGGTCCAGAGCAGGTCAGCAAGACGGCACAGCTAATACACGCACGCTGGTGGAGCGGCCGGTGGGGACATAATCAGTCGACGAGGCACATCGATGTCGTTAGATGGAACCCCTTCTCACCACGACCAGCGCCACCAAGCCTTGTGAGCGCTCCCCTGCTGTGCAGTTACAGGGCTTCAGCACCAGCCAATCCCAGCCTCTTTCCCACGGGCGGCTTCTTTGCAGGCCACGGTTCGAGCGTCGGCGCACGGCCTCTTCACAGAACATCCGACCCCCAGCGGTGGTAAGGACGGCTCACCGAAGAACATGGGCAGGTCGAGCTTGTCCTCGTGGTCGACACGTGCGCGCAGCAGCACGATGTAGGCGGCGTACAGCAGCGCGCCGGCTAGCGCCCACAGCGCGCCGGCAGGGATCCGGAACTCACCGCTGAGCTCAGACAGACTGACCACCACCTGCGGCACAGCGGGAACAATGAGGGGGGACAGACTGACCACCACCTGCGGCACAGCGGGAACAATGAGGAGGGACAGACTGATCACCACCTGCGGCACAGCGGGAGGGATGAGGAGGGACAGACTGATCACCACCTGCGGCACAGCGGGAGGGATGAGGAGGGACAGACTGATCACCACCTGCGGCACAGCGGGAGGGATGAGGAGGGACAGGCTGATCACCACCTGCGGCACAGTGGGAGGGATGAGGAGGGACAGGCTGATCACCACCTGCGGCACAGTGGGAGGGATGAGGAGGGACAGACTGATCACCACCTACGGCACAGCAGGAGGGATGAGGAAGGACAGACTGATCACCACCTGCGGCACAGCGGGAGGGATGAGGAGGGACAGCCTGATCACCACCTGCGGCACAGTGGGGAAAATGAGGAGGGACAGACTGATCACCACCTGCGGCACAGCGGGAGGGATGAGGAGGGACAGGCTGATCACCACCTGCGGCACAGTGGGAGGGATGAGGAGGGACAGACTGATCACCACCTGCGGCACAGCGGGAACAATGAGGAGGGACAGACTGACCACCACCTGCGGCACAGCGGGAGGGATAAGGAGGGACAGACTGATCACCACCTGCGGCACAGCGGGAGGGATAAGGAGGGACAAACTGATCACCACCTGCGGCACAGCGGGAAGGATGAGGAGGGACAGACTGATCACCACCTGTGGCACAGCGGGAGGGATGAGGAGGGACAGGCTGACCACCACCTGCGGCACAGCGGGAGGGATGAGGAGAAACAAACTGACCACCACTTGCGGCACAGGAGGAATGAAGAGGGACAGACTGACCACCGCCACCACCAGTGGCACAGCGGAAGCAGTCAGCATGGGCACACGAAAACAGTCGGAACAACTAAGGAGCGGTCAGCGAACACGGCCCGGGAACGGTCAGTACGGTAACACGGGAACGGTCAAGACTGGCAATGCAGGAGCGAAACAGACGAGTCACCAGGATAATGGTCCGCCCGGAATGGACATGAACATCAGCAAGTCAAAAGTGCACACGTGAAAGTCGGAGAGGACAAGTCGCAGTGACTGACGCAAGCGAGCGATATCCGGCCAACGACATGAAATGCTCCCAAAACACCGAGCCACAACCTGCAACGATCACCGCCTTAGTCAAAACCTGAAAACGGCGTCCTCTTCCGTCACGTCGCCCGAGCTTTCCCACCTCCCGCCCCCGCTGACGGCCTCCCTGCTGACCCGCCCGGCCCGCCCGGCCCGCCCGGCCCGCCCGGCCCGCCCGTTCCGCTCGCTCGGCCCGCTGACGCCAGGAGCTCCCCAGTGCGCCATCTACATCCCACGGCTAGTCCGCGCTCACTCCTCGCCGCCTCCGTCGCCAGCAGCCGTACCACGCCCGCGATGTTGACGGCCGTGGCGAGCAGTTTGGAGACGGTGAACTTGTCGCCGGGCGTGGAGGGGAAGGTGGCGGCCAGCAGCAGCGTGAACAAGCCCGACGACGAGCTCAGGATGTTGACGTAGGCCGCCTCTGAGTAGCTGAGCGCCAGCTGGTAGCTGTACTGGCCCAGCACAAACTGCAGGAACAGTGACAATGTGAGGACGTCGGCCATGAATGTGTTAATGTAGCATATGGTGTGTAGTGTAGCGTCCGACTTGCAGAAATCTCGGGGATCACAGGCTCTCTGGCCATTCCAGCGATGGAACAGATAGCGTGTGATAACATGGCATGGAGAGGGAGAGTGAGCAGGTAATACACGAATGCAAAAAAAAAAAACACACTGTAATACACAGGCAAAATGGTCACCCCAAATAACAAAATTACAGGCCTGAGATCACCCATTTACTGAATGCTTCCACTATTTCGATCATTTGCGCTTCAGAGCTCGTCCGATGAAGGAGATCCGCTTGACCCACAACACGACAAACAAACTGAATCTACGCCACCTGCCTAGTCGCACTCACAAGCTACATCACCACACCGCCTGACACCCCCGCCGGCCAATCACAATCGCTAACGCCCAGCACACCTCCCGCCATCTAACATCACTCACCGGAAGCGTAAACTGCAGCGCCAACAGCGCCACCTGAGCGGGCGGCAGGCGGGCGGCGCGCATCAGCGCCTGGCGGCGTAGCTGCAGGCTGGCGCGGTACGAGAGGCGCGCGAACAGCGCCTGGCCGGCGTCGCGCTCCGACAGCTGGCGCACCTCCATGAGGCGACTGAAGCGGACGGCGCGCCGGCCGGCCCGCTCGCCGCCCGCCTGGTCCTCGCTGTCCGTGCCCGACGACTTGTCCTCGTCGAACAGCACCGGCACGAACTCGGGCTCGCTCTGGCGGCGGCCAGGGCCGGTGTGAGACGCGTCCGGCGGCGGCAGAGGTCGCGCTAGGAGGGGCCGATGGGTGAGCACCGGCACGAACTCGGGCTCGCTCTGGCGGCGGTCCGGGCCGGGGTAAGGCGCGTCCGGCGGCGGCAGAGGTCGCGCTAGGAGGGGCCGATGGCTGAGCACGCATCGCGGGGGGGGAGTGTCACGAACGGATCAGGCTTCAAGATGGTGTACACGTCGCACTAAACACAACCGAACGAACCACAGCTTACTTTCATGCACACAGAAGCGTTACGAGCTCAACCACCTCAACATACACGCAGCGACGCAACAGACGACCTTCAGCGGCCGGCCTCTCTACCGAGCGCACTCCGCGACCGACCAGGCGACAGGTCCGCGCACGTCCCACAGCGTGCGCTGCCGCCGACCGGCCGCGGCCCGCCCAGAGGCGGACCGGGCAGCGCTCGAGGCTCGCGACTGACCAGTCCGCGGCGTCCGCCCAGCGCCGGACTTCCGGGCGCGGGGCTGCCGGCCGAGCTGGCGCCGTCCTCCGACAGCGACTCCATCGGCTGCGGGGGCGGCGGCGGCAGGTCAGCGGCTAGACAGCCGGCGCAGGGCCGCAGCGGCGGCGGCGGGTCAGCGGCCAGACAGCCGGCGCAGGGCCGCAGCGGCGGCGGCGGGTCAGCGGCCATACAGCCGGCGCAGGGCCGCAGCGGCGGCGGCAGGTCAGCGGCCAGACAGCCGGCGCAGGGCCGCAGCGGCGGCGGCGGGTCGGCGGCCATACAGCCGGCGCAGGGCCGCGACGGCGGCGGCGGCGGCGGCACAGCACGGCACGGGGCAGCCCCCGCAACGGCCGGCCGGCACCAGGAACGCAGACAGCATTTAAGGTGAAGGTTAAGGGAAGTTAGTCAGCCCTCATCATGACAGAACCGAAAAAACCGCCGATGGTGCTTAAGTAAAAACAAAACATGGGCTTAAGGGAGGAGCGCCTCCCCTATACGCGCATCTGGTCCGGGCAGTAGAGGCGGCGACAGGAGAGAGGAGACAAAGGTGCCTCCAGTGAGGAAGAGGGATGGTGAATATAAAAAATAACGGGCCTCTGAATATCCTGGCAGAGAAGTCGTCTCGTTTCACCGAATAGCTTTCAGGTGGCAAAGTCGTTACATTCCAGATCAATTTTGCATCCCACACATGATCGCCAGACGCACGGGTCAGAATGCGACTGTCCACCGGCACACATACTGGCTCAAGAAAATGAGCACATGTGTTCGCTATTCTCCACAGCGAATGCAATGCACATTGGAAAGCAGCCATGCACGTCGTTATATCGAAGCACTCCCTGTCTCCTGAGCAGCGTGATCTGCCGATGCCATTAGTTAGCAGCGTACCGGCCATGCTGCCTAAACGGCACGATTGGTTAACTACGCAGTTAGCACGGATTAGAACGTGTTTCAAAACTGTTATCAACTTATATCAGTGTCGTACGAATAGGATTGAGGAACGCTGCAATTGTTCAGGCGATACCTTTTGGTTACCTTCGCAATCCGTGAACTTTCGATCGGCATTGATAAAATGAATAAGAGCCCACTTTTGCCAGTCAATTAAAGGCAGTAGGACATCAAATCGAAACGAGTTACGTTGAAGTTCACACAATGACACCAGCTATGATTACCAGGCCAAGGTTCTCAGCATCAAGTATGTGCACCAATGCTCATAAGTACCGGTTTATGCTGGCAGAGGTGCAGTTCAAGAAAGGCTTGTATGGTATGATCAGCTGTTTTCCATGTGAACGGTTTGCATCGGTAAATGTTTACCCAGCAGAAGGTGAATCAAGTTATAACATTGTTCACATGAACGATGTTGTGACAAGAAGCTACAACCTTTTAGGTGACGAGCTTGATCTCGAACACCATTGCCTATAAAGTTACTAAACATTGTTTTTCATTACGAACCAAAACTTTACACATGTATCCAAAATGTCGCTCATAAAACTTTTCCGTTGCGCACCTACGGTTGCCAAGTCTGGCCCGGTTAACAAAGCCTATGTCAATCAGCACAGCAGATTGCCGTGAAACTACTCCCCACCATCTCCGACCAGCACCCAAACACGTCTAGTCCACCGCCGCACGCCACGGCGCCAAAGCCCAGCGTCTGCAAGCGAGCCGGGCTGGGCGGCAGACCCAGCACCACACGCATGCGGAGAGAGAAGACAGACGGACCGGGTCACTCACGACTAGGAACTCGTGTCGCTGGCTGCAGCCGGCGCGCCACGGCGGCCACACCAGGAACCCCAGCAGGAAGACGGAGAACAGCGCGTTCTTCAGGTAGGTGGAGAAGAATGGCTTGCTGAAGCCGTCCTCCTTGAAGAGGTACTGGGGGAGAAGGGTTGGGGTTGTGACTCGTGACAACTAGCGTGCGGTGCAAGCTAGGAGGGTGGAGAATGCAAAGGTATGCTAAATTTCTTATGTTAACACATATGCATATGTGTATCATGAAAGATATGGAATGATTATGCATAAAACGAGTATGACAGGATAATATGCAGCTCTCATCGAATTTAAGGCAGGCTTTCACACCATTACATGTCATAAACTGAGTACACACAAAAACACCGATTTACGCATCTATTTTTCTGGTCATATGAACATCAGCATTTGCCCAATCCCCGGACTTTACATCTTGGCAAATGAATGACCGATTTTCCTCCACTTTATCCAATGTTGTTTATTTACATACTCAGAACATAAGTGAAGTGGCAGGAGTCGGGGCGCAAATGTTTGGTACATCACACGCACCAGAACAATCATTTCTTCCAAGGAACAAAGTCAGTACCTCTGTAAGCTCCGATGAAGTCACCCACAAGATGTCCACAAGTCCAAGAACCATAACGCCAAGCAGCAGCCTTTGCCCGGGAGTCCATTCCATCATGCCTTGTTCAATCAGCTCTACTAATATTTGCGGGCTGTAACAAGGTCACAACACGGTCAGCACTACACCGTAGCAATAAACAATTAAACGGGGACGTTGGATGCAACATCGCATCCTAAATGACTCGCCAGCGGCCATGTCCTCCCTCTCTCCCTTTTCTTTTGTGAGGGCTCTGTAACGGACAGTTAAGCAGATACGTGAATAATTACCGCACATTTCCCTGCAAGGGGGGGGGGGGGGCTTAGCTAACAAGCAGCTGCACCACAACATCGCATGGTTCAAATTCCGGGCCGTGATGATGTCATCGCACGGCACAGACCACCTGGAGAGCGAGTGTCAGTGTCTATGTAACAAACTATGCTTGCCAAAGACTTTGACCCAATGCTGCTGAAAATAACAAGTCCTGAGATTGCATTTAAGCAACGCTTTCCTTATCCATGGCATCTTTTCTACAAAAGGACACCGAAAGAAAGAATACGGTTTCAGCTAACGATACAGAATGCTCAAAGCTTCCCAAAACCCTATCCACACGTCATGCACATCAGACCGAAGGCCTACGCCCAGTAGGCAGTGCACTGCCACCATTGCTAGAATCAAGTGTCCCCTCATGCATCAGGCACACTATGCAGCATGCCATATTTTGCTTTTGTATATCCTAGCACCAATAACAATGATGACATGTGTTGTGCCTTCTTTATCTCAACATCATCTCTCACTTCCCTTAGGCACAAGTGGAATATCCCTGTTAGAAATTCATCCAGAAACGAAGCAAGCCCTTTTTAGATGTTTCTGTGAAATGCCAGGACTAACACCATCCCATAGCACCACCTGATATGCCTACATCACTGATGCCTACATCACTTGGGCCTCCTCTCAGCCACACCAGAAGCCAGCTTCTGGTTATGAAAGTCTTCTGATTGGTCGTCGTGAGGGGACCGCCTGGCTCACTGCACTGCGATCGTATCCGTCAAGACAAGGCCCATACCACAGACTTCAACCATCCAAGATTTGCCCAGTACATGGTGGGAGTCTTCCATCAGTCTTGACAACCACCTCCCATCACATCTTGGCTCTCCATCAAATGAGATTCATATGCAACTGGGGCCTCTCCTTTGCTCATGGCACGCCCCTGAGTCAGAATGGTAGTGTTCCATTACAGAGTGGATTGATACCATCCAGCCCACCCATATGGCCACACATCTTCTCCTACTGGGCTCGGGTCAGCTGCCTTGCCTACACGCCTGCGGGCCGTTTCATCACTCCTGGCCATCACACCTTCCGCCAGATCCTGGCTCTCAGACACTTCAGGTCTTCCTGACAAGGCTTCCCCTGATCCACGACACCGACGGCTCATGCACCGCAATCGCCACCGACCGTGCCTAATCCTTTTATAACTGGGACTTCCATTTCATCATCACAGATTACGTTGTCATTCACGGTCGGGTCCCCTGGTCGCACGATACTGCTGACGTCACCAACCACACCGATCAATGCCTTCGACGGTCACCTTAAATATAAGGGTGGGGTTCATGAAACGTTCACCGGCCGCACATGGCAGACAGTGCCATATTGAGAACAATCTGTGTAATCTCATCACCAGTGAGCCTGAAATTGGGGCCAAACCTCCCCATGGAACATGCCTGATGAGCGCCACCCACGTGATCAGTCAGCCTGAGGCAAACAGCTGCCAAAGACAGCCCACCTCCCATCTCCGGTTTCTCGGCGGATTTATGCCCCCTTAGTGCGAACCGGGCCGCAGCGCAAGCAGGTCGTAATGTTGACTACCCAAACATTTTGCAGTTAAAGCGACCCAGCCCAGTCAGTACAGCCTATGACAGGGTCCTATCTTCCTACCTATTGATCATACTGCAATGAAGTTTTCAGTGACAAGCAGCACCATTGATTTATCTAATCAGGCAGTGGATTTCTGTAACAGTGCAATATCACCACATTTTACCTCACCATTCAATCCAATTGCAGACATTAAGTTACCAAATCACAACTACATTTGGGGACAAATGTGAGAAACAAGTCCAGATCCCGACAACTAGGCACATCAGTAACAGACTAAGAATAACAGAGGAGAAAAAGGACAAGCAGACTAGCAAGGGTTGGATGATATAAAAAACATAATGTGTTATTATGCATAAACCACAGATCTGGTCACTTCTTAGATTCTTTGGACATATCCAATCTTGTCATCAGGCAAACATGTACTACTGGTTGTATGTATACAGCAAGCATGACATTGAAATCATATGATGATTTCAACAGCATGACCTACAGGCCTGCCAGCAAAAATTCAGTGCACAGCCAATGTCAACTTTTCTGCCATTGAGTCAAGCACAACATGCTGTGGGCCAAGTGGGAGAGGGAGAGAGAGCATATGATGAAAACTACAAGTGCACATAGTCCAGTTGACTTTGACCAATATCCTTTCAAAAATCGCTGTGTTCCCTACACACCTTTGTCATGGCCACCAGCACCCTAAGTATTCCAATCACCAGCACCATAAGTATTCCAATCACCCACTTATTAATTGCGGTCTCCATGCCTTGGCAGGTCAGAGGCCAGCAACATGCCAGGCAAAAAATTAGAGGTTGTGTGTGACACTACTAATCAGTGTGCCTTTGCCTGCTATGGTGATGCAAATGACATATTCTGATGACTAAAACATACCTGCACACCCCAGTCCCCCAAGGTAACAAGACCCTATGTGCTGATGTTCAGCTCACATCTACAAGGCAATAATGATCATGCACAATTTTACATCATTCCCCAATGACACCTACATTATTTTGGTATGTCAGCAGCTGGTAATGTACCAATAGTGATGGTACTGGAAAGGTGCACAACCTGAGATCGTCTGGTCATCACCGACACCAGAGATGTTGGCTCATGTGAAAGGTATTGAAACACAGTACATCCACAAATAACATTAAAAATTTCTTATAACCCCACTTAAGGTAGGATGTTAGGTCAATGACAGTTCAAAACACACCATTATACACAGCCTCCATAGACCATCTCAGCTGGCAGTTTGTATATCTTTTAATGCACTTGCCTAATGATCAAGGCTCAGCATGCACCACAAGTCACAGGCTACCTGAGTGACCCAAGATATGGTATAGTACCAATAATGACTGATGCAACTAAGAGCATAGTGCATCTGTAGCCTGCTTATATGGCTTTGGGCTGATTTATCTAAAACTGACCTGTGTCACATTGTCAATGCCACAGGCATGGCAACGTGAATACCAGAAACTCAGATATCAGACATCATATATCAGATATCAGATACCAACTCTCAGATAGCTGGTTTATAGCTGATATAGCTGATATTGTCTCAGATATTTGGTTTATAGCTGATCCTTCCCATGTATCACCATGAGGCTAATGTCTAAACAAGCAGAGGGTGATGGCAATATTGCTAAGCCTATGGGCCAGTAGCTGGTCAATAAGCTGAGATGTGCTTATCTTCCCATATATCCGATGTCCCATATTCCCTTATCTTCCAATATCTTCTAGGTGCCAAAACTTCCCATAATTTGAGACTGTCTGGCTACTGGACTGGGAGCCTGATGAGACCAGGACATACAGGCATAGTAGCCTTCTACAATTACTGACCACCATAAGGTAAGGTAAGGTAAGGTGCATGCTCTGCATAGACATCTGCATGCTCTCAACAATTCATGCCTCTTAATAACTGTAATTTTTCCTCACTGAATACCTCAAGCCTGGTGTAAACTAGCCAGATCAGTACTCAGCCACTTTGTGCAGAAGCACCCTACAATGGAGACTGAATATGGCTGGTGGTCAGACAGCCAGGCTGAAGAATCGTTTGGTGAGCAGCTGGGTTACGGTTAGCCGAAATGGCGAAAGCGTAAAGCCTGTTTCTCCTTATGGTAGATATTAAATAAGTTGCAAATATCCTCTAACCGACCCTGCTTGATTAGTCGACCTTGTTTACAGTGAACTGCTTTCCAGCGCTTGATCGCTGTCACAATTCACTCATGAGCAGTTTTTTCAAACCGCATCAAAATGTTTATGACACCTGGTTTTACAAAAATTATTGCAAGCATCTTTACCGGTATGGTCACTGATGGCCGAAACCCCCGCACCGCATCCTGCCGCAAAACCATATCACGGGGATAATATCACAGCAACGAAGCAATATATGGCTGCGTTATAAATGTAACAGAAGCACCATCTTTCTCCCTGCAAAGGGCAAATATCACGTGACTTAAGATCCATTTGAGCGCAAGGCCACCACCGTTATTGACAAAATAGCCCCAACGAAATAAATTTTGGTTTATGAAAATATGTAAACTTTTATTAAATATTAGGATTTGTTGGATAAATATATTAAGTAATTTTATACTACCTTCATCACAATATGCAGTTTGTTAACATGTGATGGACGAATACTTGAAAGTCAGCTGAATGCTTGTCGCTGCCTGGGATTGACATGTCTATTGCGTTTGCTGAGATTGATGCGATGGGAGCAGGTCGCGTGTGATAGGTGGGTCCATATGTAGTTATTTGATGCTTCCCACGCTTCATTTTTGATATGGTACTTCCAGTTTTGCGTAATGCACATATTTTTAATGTTATCACCCTTTCTTACTGGTTACTCAGGTGTAACAGTAGTGTGTACAATTTTACAAATTCATACCGTGTGCAGCGAAGACTCATTTTGCAGTATACCTCGCGCCCGGTTAGGTAATGCTTTGAGGGCAAGATTGCGATTTTTGGGCTAAGATGTATGAGAAGAAAATGTTGGTTGTTGGACAGTTTGGCTTAGGAATGATATGTGTATTTGTTGTGTGCCAGGACAAATTTTGGAAGGCCTTTTGGTTGGCTTCAAGCTGCTTAGAGGCCTGGTGAAAATTTGTGTGCATCTTTTTTCTCCTAAGTGTTAGCAAAGTGTTGCACATATTTGGCTTTCATTCAGTGTAGTGCATCAGTGCCTACTTGGTCTGCCAGCTCACAGTGTGGCTGCCAGCCTGTTAATTTTTCTCATCCTGCTGCTGCTCTGAATTCACAGTTAGCCTTTCATAAGATCTTGTGTATAGTTGCACCTCATAACTTCTTTGTTGTCTCATCTTAAGCTCTACATGCCAATGATTAATAAGTTATTTGCTATGGTCCTGAATGAAATGCTTATTTTATAAGTTATGGCATACCTTGGCTTGATGTTTTAACCAGTGATGCCCATTAGGTAGGTTATTTGGGCTAGTATCCTCTGTTTGGGTCTTACATTTTTTGTATCAAGTTCCTCGCAATATGGGCATGCTCAATGGTATAGTTTTGGATTTCACCATGAAGTGTAATGCTTTCCAGTATTATATTATTTTATCAAGTTTTATTAGTCCTATTATTTAGTCCTATACCATCCAAAAGATATGGTGTTATTGAGCAGTTCATAAATTTTCATCCAAGACAAAATAAAGAATATTTCACAAATTCTGGAGAAAAGCAATGAAGTAAGCACCTGGGAATTACACAACATTGTTAATGTGAATCATTAAGGCAGCTGCAGTCGCAACTGCTCAGTGGCTTGCTGCAATGCATTTTTGGCTGATAGATAGTCATGCCATTTGTATTGCTCTATTAAAAAATAATCAGGATGAAATGCTTTGACTTGGGTGTTGGTATTTAGGCTTCTAACTACTGGACTGAATGTATCAACTTCTCTATTGTGCCATGTCAAGTCCAGATTAGCAAACCCTGGTTTCCAATGCTGATCATCATCTACTTTGCAACCAGGCAAGATATGCACCTGAGGGTTTGCCTGTTGTAACTTCATATCACCAAAGGATATGTTGAAATATTCTCCCAGGTGGAGTGGGGGTGGGTGTAGAGGGGGGGGGGACAGGCTCCTTAGGGTCCTTACCCTTTGTATTTTTGTCACTGAAGTGTCCCTACAGGCAGGAAAAAATGGTGTCATGCTTTTTTACTGAGCTCCACCCACTTCCTTAAGATGTGTGATGGTGTGTCATTGATGTTTAGGATAAGCATTATTCCTAAAGTCATCCTGTAGGGTATCCAGGATGCAGATATTAATTGCTACCAGAACTTGGTCACTCTGGCAGCCTCTGCATGCAGTTAGTTTGTGGCAATCTGATGCCTTTTGACCTTAAACTCAGATATCTGGCCTGCCTGGCCCATTTGTCAAGCTTGAGGGCACTTGGATGCTGAGCTGACCGCAGCCTTGTTTGATGCTGGCTGACAGATCTTGAGCAAGGGGAGGGGGAAACAAGCAGTGAACTCCAAGCTTGGGAGTGTAAAAGCGTGGAAACACATTGCCATCCATGCTGCTCAAGCAGTCAAATATTGAAATGCTGAAGATAGGTTATTTATAGATAAGGCAGCAGCTTTAGCAGCTTTTGCCAAACATTGTAGGCTCTCACCATCAAGGGATATGCACCATTACGGCTTTTTTGCCAGACTGTTTAGCTCTCATCATCAGGGTCTCAACAATAGCCTCCCTCTCATATTCATCACACTGTCAATGGTGCCTGAATGCAGATGTGAAAACCATTGCTGTGGTGAGGAAGTGTGTGTTCCATAACCTATGAATGATCTTGTAGACAGTGGAAGTTAGTACTGCTTATCTTTGTTACTGCCATCCAGGTTATAGTTATGTTAACAGCTAGTTGATCCTGTTGATAATGCACTTGAATGGCCAGACCAAACCTGAGGTATGAATAGGCCCAATGGTTGATGTTCCTCATCCTGTGATTGCCACCACCCCATGTCATGTGACTAGTCACAACTGATAGAGGATGGGGAGTGAAGCCTGTGCATCTGCAGGTAAACTCAACATTAGTCCTGTGCCACTTCAGGAAAAGAAGCAAACTAACATGTGTGGTTGCCCTCCCCAAATTTCCCAATAATTGCTCATGCTGTACATGACATGGCTTTCCTGTTGCCACCTGACTTACTGCTTGCAGACTATTGCTTGGCCTGTCATAATCCACAGAGCAGGGCCATGAACCCAGTCTGTCAGCCTGCCTCTCTTGCCATGCTTGTGTTGCCATCCTGAACTCACAGCTGTTCTGCCCTCGCTTCTAGGCCCCCCACCCATGAAGCAGATGCAGCTCGTCTCAGCCTGAGGTGGACCAGGACCACGTAACCGTCGCACCATGGCCGCCTCCAGTTTCCGGGTCAGCTGGAACCGGTTTCCATCGCACATGCTCTCAGCCCTGGACAACCTTCGGCTGGACGAAGATTTCGTGGACGTCTCCATCTACTGCGGCCGCAGGCTCATTAAGGCGCACCGCAACGTCCTGTCAGCCAGCAGCGCCTACTTTAAGGAGATATTCAAGGTCAGTGGGTGGTGCACCTTGAATCTGTGCTGTCGTGCCGGTAGTGTAGTGTTTAACGCGTCCTGCGTTAACCGCTGGGCGACTGGGAAACCAGGGGTGCAGGGTTTCAATTCCCCGCGGTGCCCGTCCTTCCTGCCAGGATGAGAGGCAGGCGATGTCATACAGCTTCAGCAGCTGAGTGCGTCGTGAAGCCCCAGTAACACTCACAGACGCTTGAATCTGTGCTGCTCAGGTTGAAAAGTTACCAGTGCGTTCGAAATGATCCGACTTCAGTTATTGCCTCCTAGTGACAAAAACGCCTGTTCGGTGCAGTATCTTACGTATAGTGACGTCTTTCGCATGTGCGCCGCCACAAGGTGCATTTCGCTGACGTGCCATGCTGGAAGGAGACAAATCCAGCTCACACTCCGCCACTGCACCAGCATTTCACACTCGTTACCACAATTGGGAAGCCCGGCCCCCATTTGGTCATAACCAGCCCGCGTGCCTCCGTCTCCAGTCGAACCCCAGCTCGCACCCGGTGGTGATCTTGTGCGAGGTGGACTACATGAGCATGCGCACGCTGGTCGACTTCATGTACCACGGCGAGATCGAGGTGCCGCCGGCCATGCTGGACGAGCTGCTGCGACTGGGCGAGATGCTCCAGGTGCAGGGCATCAGCTCCTACAAGGTGAGTGGCAGGCGCGTGAGTGTCGTCGCGTGCTGGCGGTCCGGCCGCGGTGGTGACGTTCGCGGACTGTCGAGACGCTGGTATCCGCGGTGAGGCATTGAAGTGAGGTAAATGTATGCTCGTGTATATTCTTTACCATCATTTAATGTCTGCCAGTGTGCATTGTCATGCACTGTCACGTGGTTGTGGCGTAATGGAAGGTGAATCGTAACTTTTACCTTCGTTGAAGACTGGCTGCCAAATTAAGGGCGAAATTGGTCGGAGGTTGCTGCCTCATTTATGAAAAATAACCGACAACTATGTTGGTGTATGGAGGGAATCGAGGCAAAGGTCGTGTTTGCCTCCAATCCCTCAGGCTCATATTGTCGGACGGTAAATATTCCCGGAATGTAACCGACCAATCGCCTCTTGAATGGACTTAACCGAAATTGCATTGTGTTTTAACCTGGTTAGTGGCACATAAACGCTGATAAGGTCAGCACCAGCAAGGACGGCATTGGAGGCAAGTTACATCAACAGTACACGTCGCTTAATTCATTGAATATAAAAAACCAACGGTGAGCTAGTGATCCAAATTATCAACCCTATTCCCACACTTCTTTTTTTGGACAACATTACTCAAAACTGGATTATTTTGGTGTTTCTTATTGTCTGGTTTTCAAAATCCTGCCGTTGAATGCTCAGGAAAAATGGTGTGGCCCATAACAAGCAAATTTCAAGCCAATGCATGTGTGGAACAAGGCGTTCTGTATGTACCCATACAGAATAAATCTAGGACAATAAGATAGTGACGTACATGTACACCACTTCTCATTGCGTAGATCTATACACTGTTTTCTGATAGCTTCCATGTGTGCAGTTTTGCACCAACGATAGATCTCTTTTCAAAGAAATCCCACTAGCTGCCTTCAGTTATGCCACCAGTTATTTACAAGACTGCAGGCAATTTCGTGAACATGGCCCCCGTCCTCTAAGAGCTGGCAACAGCTGCATTGAAGCCAATTTAAAAGAAGATATAAAGCAGAAGGCAAATAAAAGTCACCGAGCTTTAATTTGTATCTCACATTGTTCAAATTACAGACAGGAAGCTCCTTTTGCGGCCATTTGCAGCACTTGATTTGACTCATCGCGCAGAGAGACATGTCTTGGTTATGTAGCTGCTGTGGGCTCGGCCTCCAGACGCTGCAGTGCGAGTTTCAAAACGTTTCCTTTCCGTACACCATCATCTGTGCTCCATTCTCAGGGCGTCACGTCGGACGAGCTGTTGGGCGGCGCGGCACCGCCGGACGCCGAGCCGCCTGACACCGAGCCTCCGGACGCCGAGCCGCCGCTGGCGCCCGAGTGCGTGATTGCGGAGCCGGCCGGCCGCGGCGCCACCGTCGCCCTGCGCAAGCGCCGCCGACGCTCGCGACCCCGCGACGGCGGCGGCGCGCGCGTGTCGCCGCCCGCCGCGCACGCGCTCACACCAGCCAGGCTGCCGCCGCCGCCGGCACGGGCCGCCTCCGGGGCACGTGTCGCCGTGCGCGGCGCTGGCACCGGCGGACGGCGGGCGCGGCCCGCCGCCGCCCGCTTCTCACGCGCCGGCGGCCTGCCCACCGGCCGCGGCGGCGCCAGGCGACCCCAGCGACCTGGCCGCCGCCGCCGCGCCACCGCTGCCGGCCGCGGCGAGCGGCGCCAGGAGCCGGCCAGCCGCCGTCGTGAAGACGGAACGGCTGGAGGAGACGGAGCCGGAGACGGCCCCGGCCGAGCCGACCGACGCCAAGCTGCTGCTGTTGGACGAGAGCGGTGAGCGACCGGCCGGGCTCGGCGCTGACCTGCCTTTCCTACCCCGTGTCTGCCTTGTTCTTTTAACCTCTACATACAATGCTCAGTTGTTCGACCGTCTACTCCGTGATTCCTCGGTTTCGTAGATGAGGCAGCATGCACTGGACGGGCTCAGGCCATTTATTCTGTCAAAAGGTACCGCAGGTGACAGTTTGATAAGGCGCTTTGTGAGGCCAGTCCAGTGGACTTTTTCACCTTTGTGCACCTTGCCTGCAGCGAACCATTTACAGTGGTGGAACTGAAGGCTACTGTTAGCAGGCTTTGGAGCGTATCAGAGGGTCCTGACGAGATGCATAACGGCATGATTCGACATCTTCCCACCTGCATCTGCATCTGCGTACTGGACGTTCTTTTGGCCATTTTAATCGTCTTTGGGAACTAGGCGAATTTCCGAACCTTTGGCGAAAAGCTGTTGTACCCTCTTTTAAAGCTAGGTAAGAGCGGCAAAGATCCGCTTCACTACAGGCCCATCTCTCTTACACCTTCACTGTGCAAGCTGTTAGAGAGACTTGTCAATGGCCGTCTTTCATGTTTTTTTTCAGAGAAACATGCCATTTTGACTGATTCCCAGTGTGGTTTTAGGAAACCCCGTAGCACGCTGGACCATCTTCTTACCTTGGACACTGTTGTCCGTGCTGCTTTTAAACAGCGTCGCCATATGGGAGCTGTCTTCTTTGACATAGAGGGCGGTTACGATGCCATATGGCGACATGGTATACTTATAAAGGCTTTTTTTAGCACGGTACTTGTGGTGACATGGGCTATTTTTTACAGAACTTCTTAGCGGAACGTTTTTTTCTGCGTCCGTGTTGGTTATCGGTCTTCTGATTGTTTCTTACAACGGAGCGGTGTGGCCCAGGGTGGCGTTTTAAGTGTCGCGCTTTTCGCGCTCATGATCAATGACGTCGGAAATGCATTGCCTCAGTCTATTGGTCGCTCATTGTTCGTCGACGGTCTTGCAATCTGGTGCAGCTCTTCTCTGACCTCAGCGATGGAACGTCAGTTGCAACTAGCTGTAGCACGTCTGGAGAGGTAGGCTACGCTGAATGTTTTTCGTTTCTCCACGTTGAAAACGGCGGGTGTGCTTTTTTCTCGCCGTCGTGGTCACTGCCAGGATGTAGCGATCCGACTGTATGGCGAAGCTATCCCATTTGAGCCCGTGGTCCGTTGCCTAGGCGTGCAATTGGATCGCCGCCTTACTTACAAAGACCTTGTAAAGGCGTTGCGAGCCAAGTGTTTTAAAACCCTGAATGTCCTGAAGTGCATTGCACGCACGTTATATGGTGCGGACAGGAAAACGCTCTTGCTCTTCTATCGCTCTCTTATCAGATCCAAGCTCGACTATGCTTCCTTTGTTTATGACGGCGTTCGGGAATCAGTAAAGCGCCCATTGGACACGATACATCATACTGCCTTATGTATCGCAACAGGCGCATTCAGCACCTCTCCGACAGCGAGCCTCCTTGTTGACGCCCACGAGCCCCCTTTGTCCACTAGGAGAAAGATATTAGGCATGAGATAAGTCTGTAAGTTGACACAGTTCCCCGTTCACCCACCATACAAATGGGTCTTCTCTCGCCGCACAATACGCATGTTTCTGACTGGGACAGTACATCGGATCGCACCTTTCTGTGTCAGGATGTTCATACTTTTACAAGAATGTGGTATTCGCACACGGCATGTGATCCTTTGGGAAATTCCTGAGACCCCTCCTTGGAAGCTCTACCCATCAGCGGTGGATGTCTCACTTTCCCATTTCGCGAAGGGGCGGATGTCTCCGGATGAGTTTCGGCTGAGGTCTTTGGGGCTGATCGCGTCGCATCCGGATCACAAGAAGACCTACACGGACGGTTCGAAAGCGGATGCCAGTGTTGGATGTGTTTTTGTACATGGTCCTGTCACACGGTCTTTTGCTTTGCCTGGTCACGCATCGGTCTTTACATCCGAGCTAATAGCCATTTTCAAAACACTCCATTTCATAGAAGTTGACAGTTACGATCAACACCTAGTTTTATCGGACTCTGTTAGTAGCCTTATGACACTGCAGGATTTGGATTTATCACATCCCATCGTTCAGAACATTTTAACTCCTCTTACTACACTGCCCCAATCCGGGAAGCAGGTGGTGTTCTGCTGGATACCGAGCCGCGCTGGCATATCGGGCAATGAAGTAGCTGATGCCGCAGCAAGGCGTGCCACATATGCAACTAGCATCCCTACTGTGACAGTCCCAGTTAACGACCTATGTACAGTAGTATCTACATTCATGTTCGAAGCAGTGACAAGCGAACTGGGATGCGCGTGCTGCTAATAAACTAAAAGAGATAAAGCCGCGGTTGGTACCATGGGCGTCCAGTTGTAAGGTGAGGCGGGCTGAAGTGACGTTATGCCGCCCAAGAATAGGACACACATACGCAACTCACCGATGCCTGTTATGTGGGGAAGACCAACCGCGATGTCCTCGCTGCGGAGATCTTTATACCGTATAACATGTCCTAACAGATTGTGCCCACCTCGCATCGGAACGCATGCGCCATCTTGGATCGGGGTCCGTGCGCCAAACGCTCTACGCTATGTTGGGAGACGACTCGAGTTTAGTAAATGACGGCCACATTTTTAGTTATCTTGAGGACAAACAATTCCTTGCAAGATATCGGACGTAGCCTTACCTCCTCGCTTTTTCACGCATCTGTTAAATAAAAAGTGGGTTATGGGCGCCATATGACGAACGTCGTCGGTGCGCCCCAAAGCCCAAATCATCATCCTTATCATCACCTTCACACTCCTCACGCCACTGCCACCTTTACATTCCTTCACACTCCATGTTCACAACCTTGCACACTCCACCTTCACACTCCTTCATACGGCGACCATCATCAACTGGCATCTACGGTAGCCGGCCAGTCAATTGCCGATGATGTTTTCATCCGTGGTCGCGTGACACCTTCCGGTCACGTGACACGGTCCACTATTTGAGCTGAGTCGTGAGCTGATCACTTTAGCTCAGTGACCACAGGGATTTAAGTCTCAATGCAATTTTGTCTTGAACATCTCTTTGTGGACCGTCAACTGGCCATTTTAGCCCTCGAAAGTTGCGATCCTGTGCAAAAGCTAGACGGAATAATGCCGTCCAATAGCGAGGCTTGGAATATATCAGTATTCATTTTTACCAGCATTTTAAATGTTGTGGATTGTGTAAACTCTGAAATATTAACTTGTGCGTCTTTTGTTTCAGAGCAACCTGGCCTTGACGTGTCCCAATACTCTGGTGGCATCTTTAGCGGGGGCATAGGTACGTGTGTTTTCGCATTGCGTACTCCTTTTGATGTTTCAGGTACAGCTTGTACTTGTAGTTCTGTTTCTATCAACTCCTGTACTGTTTCCTATTATGATCATGCTAAGATTTGAAGCCCACATTCCATTCTGATCCGTGTTGTGATGATCTACAGAAACCTCTCTCGTTGTACAGGATTAGTAGGAAATGCTTCACGCTGGATATGCAGTTTAGAAGTACGTACGCAAATTTCTGTCTCCAAGGTAGTGTCGCCCGGAAACGTGCCTATAATTCATGCAGTGAAACATTTTCGTGAGGCTTCTGCACACTTCATTTGACTCGTGCACATAACAAAGAAATAGTTCTTGATACCATCCTTCCAGACACCACTTTCCACAATTTGCACGCCTGAATTTCGTGGTGGCGGGCGGCAGATCGACTGACTAGCGTGGCCGTGTGCCGCTCGTCTCGTGCCTGAGGGGCGCGCCGATTTGTCTGCGGTGCGCAACCTGCGCAGCGCGCACTGGAGGCCGGCTGACCTCGGCCTCCGCCGGCAGGCTCCCGGCGGCCACTGACCGGCGCCGAGCGCGCCCGTCGCTACCGCGAGCGCAAGAAGCTCAAGAAGCTGTACGAGGCACTGCTGGGTGGCTCGCCGCGGCGCGAGCAGCTGACCGTGCAGCTGTGACGCGCTACGGTCCACGGCCGACTCCCCGCCACCGACGCTGGCGGCACCGGCTGGTGGTGACGCCACGGGCTGATGGTGACGTCACAGGCCGGCGGTGACGTCACGGTCCGGTGGTGACGCCGCGGGCTGATGGTGATGTCACATGCTGGTGGTGACGTCATGGGCTAGTGGTGACTTCGCTGGCGATCGGTGACATCACCAGGTGATGTCATGTGTAGCCTCTGATGGCGCCGGTGTCGGATAGGACGATGCTGCCGTCCGCTGATGGCGTTATCGCCCGTTGGTGCGTCATCGACTCGCAGTGACGTCACCGACCCACGGTGACGTCCGACACCGGTGCTGACGGTACCAGCAGCTGTCGGTGGGTGTCTGGACGGAGGCAGCTACGGACGCGCCCCGGGGGTGGGTTGTGCCATAATACCGTGACCACGGCGGCCGGCCGGCCCAGTACAAAGTCGGCGCACGCGCGGCGCATGGCGCTGGCGCCGAGCTGACGGCGGCGCCCGTGCAGTCTGGTCAGGAGAGAAATCAAAATGGCGCCGTGGCGACCGATTTATTTCTACGTCTTTTGAGGTTTTTGTTGCGTGGGCGTGTGAAGAAACGGCCGTAGGATAGTTGTGGTTGGATGGTAGTCTGAGACTTTAGGCTGGTAAGGAAGTGGGCGGCCGGTGTCACGGCAGTCTATCGTCAGTTCCCTTCAGCGACGCCTGGTCGGCCGGATCAGCCATTCCACTACGAAATGACGTGCGTTATGCTCGCCTGCCACAAAGCTCCGATCAAAGATGAAGCGGGCGTATCGGGGGTGTATTAATGAGTGGCCGGCTCTTGACTCAACGAAGATAAATGCCTCATAGTTACGATATTTTTCAAGGCTGCAATGGTTGTGTTTATTTGTGTCCGGCAGAACTGCGCCCATGAGATTTTCTGCTTGGTAGATCTGCTTGCCGGTTGTGGAATGTAGATACGCTCAAGCGGCGGGTAGCCATGCAGTGCTCCAGGAGGACTGCAGTTACTAATCAAGGTTGTAGCCATTGGAGTGTCGTGACTCTGTCGATGGATGTTAGGGCCCAGGGCGGCGCGGCCTGGTGTCTGCGCGGTCCGCGGCCTGGTGTCTGCGCTGTCCGCGATCCCTGTGCTGTCGCGTGCGGCTGGGGTGCCGCGCTCTCGTGCCCAGCAAGCTCATCGGTGCGGTCGGGCCCCCGCTCCGACGCCAGGGCGTTCATGTATGTGCCAAAGTCTGACACCCGGTCCGCTGCGCGCCGGCGGCCGGGCTCGTCCCAGCTGTCGTCGGCCCCGGGTCGGCGCGTCCCGGTGAACCGGCCGCTGGCGGCACAGGCCATCCCGGCACACGGCTCCCGCGTGGAGGCCGCCCAGCGGGGACGCGCGCCTGCTGTTGACAGGTTGTGGACGTGAGAGGCGGGCGGAGCAGCGGCCAGCGCTCAACCGCCGATGCTTGGACTAACTTTCAGCCGTCTTGGATTTCGTTACTGCAGCCTCGAAGGCCTAGGGTTGGATGCGACTCTTTTGAAGCACCTACCATCCGGTGCGTAAAAATACCTCCGTGGAACAAACGTGGTTGTTCTGTTACTCAGTCGGATGATTTGTGTTGTGTCTTGCCGTTTCTATGTTTCTGAAACGCTCCCGGTTGTCCGTGCGGTACTTCCTTACCACCATGCTTGCTTCATGTCTTTTGTACAACAGGCTGGAACGCATCAGCACAGGGAGCGAGGTCGTGTCGGTCGAGTGCTTTTTGTTCTTGATGTGCGTAATAAATCAGTGTCACACTAACGTAGACACGAGTTTCATTGCGGCTCCGGCCGGTATCAGTTTGCGCTTGTTTTGGAGGCACAGTGTTTCTGCCGCACTGATTGTGTTGTGCATTGTCAAGAGCGCCCGGCACACCCCAGTTTAAAGAGTGGTAAGAGCAATTTGACACACCAGCTACCTATCAGTGATGGTGGTATCCTGTCTCCATTGCACGTTTCCTGATATTGAAGAAAGTGAGAAAATACCGGGTTGTTTGTTTCATTTTGTTCAGATAACGGGATTCCTCCGCAGCGGGTGTGATTCAACGCGGTATATACATTGGACCCCGTCGTATTTCAACTACGGATTGTGAAGCATCGAAGCCGTGACGCGTTTGTGCTCTCGGACTCCCAGTTCGACTCTCCGATTCGACAGGAAACTACGGCCATTCCACCGCCTTCAATAGTGTGTGAAGGGTGAGGGGAAAAAGCTGGTGTGACAAAGCTGCTGAGCCGGGCGTTCCTTTATCACCAAGATAGCAACATTACGTTAATTTTCACAGAAGTTGACGTCGCTGCTGCATAGTAAGTACGAAGGCTGGGGCTTCTCGACGTACTACGCTATGCACAGAGGGGGGGGGGGGGGGAGGGCTTCGTGGATCATAACCAAAGCGTAACAAGAAGGAGGGGGGGGGGGGGGGGGCGGACAGTGTGACGTGACATTCGTGCTTAGCAATTACTCGTGTTTAGTTCTTTTCATTTTTTTTAACCTTTAAGCTGGATATCCCTGGTTCCCTTTCATATCTAACCACGTTCCAGTCCTCGTGCTCCTAAAACTCATTTAGGGGACAAAACTTTACTCGACCACAGTGGGGGACCGACATGAAAGCGTTCGCCATTATTTCACTCAGGGAGGGCAAACCAATTTACACATATGGGGTGGGGAGGGGAAAACTGGCGCTCAGGAGCCAGTTCACACAGCATGAACGCCAAACTGGAGCGAAGTTTCGCGAGATAGTGGCGCAAGCAAACCGTTTTTTGTGGAAAATAAAATGTCCATCGCGTATTCCCTTCGTTATTCTTTGGCCTGCCGTTATCATCACCGTGTGCCGTGTGTGTATATGACCAATGCTTTTTTCTCGAAATAGTATAGCTCGCCCGTAAGTGACAAGACGTCTATGCGCTCACCTATAGGAAAGTAGTATGAAAACAGTTGCTGCGCCTGAGGCTATGACCCAACCAGATTTAGCAGCCTTCCTAGTTCGAAAATAGTACTGAAATAGAAGAAATAGCACGTGGATGGCAAAGAAGTAAGTGAACGGAAATGGTACGTAATAAGAAAAGTGGTGAAAACGAGGTATTTTCAACACGTAAACAGTTAAAAATAGGTACAGAAAAAATCACTTGAAACAAAACGGCGGATGCCGACACCGCGCAGAGGCTACAGCAGGGGACAGTGGTGTTATGCCGCGTGGGGGCGGTGTTGTGTTATTGTGCAATGGTGCGGAAGGTGCAAAACCTTGAAGTAAGGGTACTCAGATGCTAAGCACGCTAGAGGATGTCAAGCAATTGGCTGAACACCTTAAAAGCATCTGTCTGGTGATGAGTGTTCAATCGGAAGCCGCAGACTCACCAGTCTGCACAAGTTCTATCCATTGCCCTGGACGCCCACGCGACGTCCCTGTTCTAAGCCAATCGCGCCCGCCTGCGTAGAACTCAGGCCGGCAAGCTCAGGCAAAGAAGGCATAGTCTTAAGAATATTGTAATTACCCTCTCAAGACAATGTCTGCAAGGAACATTGAGTCTCTAGTAGACGTTTATATAGACGTTAAATAGAAAACGTTGGCTCGGCTTCGGTGTTGGGTTCCCGTGGCTTGGTTCTTGTTTTTAAGATTACTGGAAATGCTCCAGTTCAACCGACATTGAAATTAGGAGTGCAATAATAAGGCAAGAAGTAGAAAGAAGTGCGATGATAAGGCAAGAATGTAGGAGTCTTTCTGGTCTGCGCGTGATTGGCCGTAAGTTATTATTTTTTTATAAATTTGGTCCGAATCCTTTGAATGGGTGGATTTCTGGGATCAGCGCTCACGCTAAGCAGTGCTTGTTGTATGAGCCCTGACCCCCACCATCCGATCGCGCAGTTCCAGGCAACGGCAGAATTTAGTGGTGAAAGTTTTACGTGCCGCAACGCTCGGCACGGTCCGTCCTGCCCTCTGACGTCAACTGACCTTTAGCGCGACCGCTGCCACCGGCCGCAGGCCATGCCTGCCAAGGGCAAATAGCGAGCGCCCTAAAGCGACTCGAACCCATCCAGCCACGGATGGGTGGGTCGGAATGCAGGCGCTCTAACCAACTGAGCCACCGGGACGGACGGTTATCAAATATTTGATACAAATGATCAAAATCATGTCACGTTTGAAGGCTCAGTGCACCAACAGACCATTTGAGACACGAATGTGCAGAACTGGGACACTTTTCTTGGTTTCTCGTATGTCCGTGATTTGGTGCGTATATTGCCATTTTAGGACAAGCTATAAATGGTCTGCCGCCTTCGTGTTAAAAATCACAACTGGTCTCTTGCTGAAAGTATAATATTGCCAGATGGCAATTTCATAAGCGGGCTTATGGCTGTGCGTATTCACCCTCCAAAACGTAGGGCGGTTACGCACCGGGCTTATGCACCCTCCAAAAATCTTTCAGATGGTTGTACATGTCAGACATACGTGCATTGGCAGCCTTGGAGGCAAGGAAGTGCAAAAATGCAGAATCCTGTGCGAGGAGTCGGTTCCATGCGGGATAAACATCAGACGATCACTGTGGTATTGTAGCGCAGCGAATTACGGCAGTGTTTCAACATGTTCCGCTGCGCCGTTTGGAAATATAACCAACTCAAGTTGATTGCAACGCGTCAAACCGCGTTTATGGGATTGTGCCTGAAATTATGGTGTGTTTGAGGCTTTTGTGCGGTATGCACGAAAGGTGAAGAAGTGTATTGTACACGGTGCTGTTTGTGTGTGCGGTAGCCATTTGTTAACTTGATGGTAATGTTAAAGGCACAGGTTTTTCTCCATGATTTTAGTGTAAGGCAGCATTGGGCCGCTAGTTGCGGGGAGTTGAGTATGCCATATGAGCAACATAGTCGGTGCGCCCCAAAGCCCAAATCATCACAGGGAGTTGAGTGTTTTGCTTGCTGTCTTGCACTATGCTTGATTGTGTGTGTTGTGTTTCTATAGCTGCATTTTTGAGGACGTATGAACCTGGTGGTACAAAATATACTGCATTGTTGTTATGTGTTGTAAAGGTAATGCATCTCTTCAATTAATCCAGACACTGCTCAGATAACTAGCCTCTTTTTTGACTTTTTGTTTGAAATAATTTTGAGGTATGAGATGTGAGCAGTACAAATGACAGCTAGCAAACATAATGCTCATGCTGTGAATATTTATGTATAGGATTAGGTTGCAATCTCATCTGATCACATATTATGGTTGTTTTGGGGCTGAATTCCATGTCACATCAATTTTTCATCATCACATTGTCATCCTTAGGTATATGAGTGCATGTAAGCACATTATGTGATGGATATATAATTTCCATGAAAGTGATGAGGTATGACATTTTTTGTAGCTGTTCCATTGCATGTTTGGTGGTCCAAGCTTCATAACTTGCTGTGTGAGTCTAATTATATCAAGGGTATCATAAAGGCTAGTTCTTCCCTTGAAACCTGATGATAACTATAGCACTCCACTTTTTTGCTTAGATATACCAGGGACCTGCAATGAAATTGTCAGAGACAGGTACCCAAGAGGGAGGTGTGGAAAGAGGGGTGTCTGCAGCCCTTACAGTGAGAAGAACTGTCACAAGACTGTGCTGCTGTGAATAGACATTGGCCATGCATTGGTGCCCTAAGCCACCAGGAGTGAGAACTGTATATGCCATATAGAAAAATGTTGTGACCAGGTCTTTTACATATGTCCCATTGTCATTGATGTTTAGAATAAGGACACTGTATGGCTGCTCCTGGTACTTGGAAAATCATGCCAGAGTGTGTTATGCATGGACAGATACAGGCAGGCTGTGCAATAGGCATTGTCTAATTGTTACAATAAAGTTTGCTTTCCTCTTTTGCAGACAAATTAAAATTTCTACCTCTGAAAATGATGAAATCTGCATTTCAAACGAGACATGAGCAGAGCGGTAGCTTTTATGCAGCAGCTTCAAAATTGATTTCCTTATGTGCACATGGCTCTTGAATGTTTTTCAAAGGTCATAGTAAGTTGTATCAAACGACAGGTTTTGATCTCTTCAGGCACTAAGATGACCTGATGCAAGATTATAAGTGATTATATTGGATTCCTGTGGGATGAGCAATCTGGAAACATGTGTGACATGACTGGCATACTGCGTGCCATGTTGGCCTCATATGACCCTGTCTTGACATCCTACCTACATCTTGACTATGTAATGACCAGAAAAAATGGTAGCTGACATGTAGGCTGCATAACACAATCAAAATGAACATGAAAATATTTTGAATCAGACTGCATGAATACAGCAAATTATCACAGTAACATTTGGAATAACCTTGACCTGACCCATTGTGGCATCTACATGTTCGTGACACAGCATCCTCATTTACCCAAAGAGCATATACTTTTTGAGGAAATGAAACACTCCAATTGACCCAGCCCCTGCAAACATTTAATGGGGGTCTGCAGGCCTTTGCCCTGACCTTGACCTTTCATGTCAGCATGATTTCTAATTGTTGTTTCTTTAAGATGCAAACCTTGCAGCTGATATTATGGCCTATTTGGAGAAGAAATAGTCTTGTCATAGTCTTGTTGGATGGGAAGGTGTATGATTAAACCAAGGCTGTCACCTCTAATGTGTTCTTTTGTGTATATTGCTTGCATCTTGAGAAAATGCTAACATGAAACATGAAAAAATGAAAATGAAAAAGTTCTTGATTTCGCATCACCCAACTTAGGTATGACGCGACTGAAACAAAGCAGGGCTATTTCGTTTCTCCCAGCAAACTGACGAGCAGATGCATGTCGGGACCCGAAATCGGTAGAGAATGGCCCATTTCAGTCACCCGTTATGCAACATAGCAGCGTCTCGACGCCAGCTCCGCACCGAAAGTACAAGAGCCGCACCTGTGCCATGAAGCGCAGGTTAGTACCTTCCAAATTTTGCCTTTTCTCAGCCAATGGCTGCTGACACCAAAGCGTAGCCGGTGAAAGAAACAAGGACAGTTTCTTATCGCTGAATCTGTGGCGGTGACGTAGAAATCATGTTGCCTACGTCCTCCTTCATCTCTGGCGGCAAGCAGGCGCGATTCGGCGCAGTATTTTCGGTGTCATGTAAACCACAGATGAACACCACGTCATCAAATCGTTTACAGTTCATGCATTGGTATATGTCGCAGCACGTCGACAGGTTCTGATGCGCTTTTTCCCCATGCTGCACAGTCTCGCATCGTCGTCGCAACGGGAAACCCACTATAGGTTGCGTGGGAACTAGACAAAAGGGAATCAGCGGCATCAGAGGCCGAGTCCGAGGATTGACTAGCCCTGCAGTTTTTAATATCATAATTGTAAAACCTGCATACCACTTGAATAATCTCACACAATGATACCCCGTGGCACAGACAGCGGCGGCACGGATAGCACGCCCCCCCCCCCCCCTCACTTAGGATCCCCAAGGGCTCGCTCAGAGCCCTTGGTATCGACGATTGAGGGCCGTTTTGAGCGCCCAAGGGTCTGACTGGGGGTCGCATTAAGGTGCCTGACGCTGCTGGCTGGGCTTACGAATACCAGTCAGAGGGCTCTTTGTATCGATTGCAGGGGACTCCTGCGTCGATAAGAGCCGATCGGTCGGTTGGGCACTACCAGAACCAAACATCCGGCTCCTCGGCAGTCTAGGTCTGAAGACCCATTTCTAAAGCAACGGCAGCCGGGATTCCCATGTCGCCCAGGGTCCCGAAGTGCCCGACATAAGGTCCCCGCGTTGCGAAGGTGCCCCGAGGCCGTCAAGAGCCGTGTTCGAGGGGATCCGAAGACCTTGGGACCAAAGCTCAAGGGCCTGGGCGGAAGACAGAAGGGCCGAAGTGCTGGCTGTAGGTTACGACTCTCCGCTGGTAGCGCCGTAGCCTCAAATATCGGTCAGAACGTCTCTTCCACCGATTGGGGACCCCTAGAGCAATGTGGGCCCCTATTTCAGCAAGATATCACCAACACCGAACAGTTGTTTTCGTGCTGGTGTTGTTTCGAGCCCTGAGAGCCCGCTTCCCAAGCATGGACGAAGCCGAGCCCGAGGATTGCATTGGTCTGGACACCTGCGACAACGATAAGTCCTTGTGGCGGTCAGTGTCCCACAGTGCCCAACAGTAGCTGCTCTTAGGCTTGCAGCCACAACAGCTAGCCAAATCATCTGTCGTCTGAATGCATCGCGTCTATCTGGGTGCCAATGTTGTGGTTACCAGAAAACGACTGTGCTCCATCGTAGGGTGACAATCTGGACACAGTAGACATCTATTGTATATAAATGTCATATTCTGTTCATATCATATATTGCATATGTGTACAAAATGTAATACATAAAAGGCGTATGTAAATTATAATCTATAAAACGCATATGTAAAGCATAATGTATAAAACGCATATGCATAATAAACGGAAATGACAGCTAAAGCCACGCGTCCACCGTCGGTGGTCAAGCGTGTCACAGCAAGTCAGGGACAACGACATGACACCACATCCGAACGTAACGACATCATGTTTGGCGCCAAAAGAAAGTAACTTCATCGACCCAAACAATGTAGCAATTCTCTTAAGTCCAAAAGAAGACGGCTGAACTACTTGCCACTCAAGGCAGCCTATGCTCTGGGGGAAACTACCGCTACTTGCACAGTGAACATATACATGCACCCGTACCGATAACACAACCAACAGAGCAGCGCGTGCTGAACCACATTTCACACACACACAAACACACACACCACATTTCACGGAGGCACCAATCAGGTGGTCCTCCCCACAACCACACGACCAATCACGTTCTTCATCGAACTGGTCCACCCAAGCCAGGAGCATCTTCCACGCAGATCGGGTGAAGCAATGTCCCAGAGAAAGCAGTACATCTGGATTCGCTTTCAGCCTGCCGAGGTGGATGATGTCCCAGGCCCGTACGTCCCCTTCACCGAACGGGCCTTCATTCGACGAGTTCTTGAGAATCCAGCGTAGCATGGCTGCAACAAGGGCCAGAAAGATGTATTTTGCCTTTTGGAACGCGCGAGATGATAGCAGAAGTGAACGTTGCGGTGGAGGAGATGACCCAAGATTAAAACATACGAATGCAGTAACCCATGTAAAACTGTGAAACTAGATTTCCTCGCTGCGTTGCAGCATTAGTTTCTGATTCCTTGCAGGCAGCAATGCACTGACATGCAGCGTGCGCGGGCTTCTGTTTTAATAGCTTTCACCTCAAAATGGGCTGCCATCGGGAATGAAACGGGAGAATTATCATCGACGACATGTGGGACCTCGGACCTGTGCATACTTTTAGTACATGGTGCCCAAAGTGTCACGAAAAGTGCGACTGTGTTTCATCTCAACGCCGGTTACAATGCACTATGTTGCAACCTCTGTGCCCTTCACGGCTCATTCTTTCTCGTTTAAAGCCTAAGCGTATCGCATACATAGGAATCGTGTCATGGGCCGTTTCCCGTCGAATTAATGGGCCTTCGTGCCGGACGGTGTCGGGATGACATGACAATTTGCCAACGCCTTCACCAGGTGCTTCGTCGCACTTTTCTGTCCGCTGGAGGTCCCGGAGAATAAATCCTTATACGCTGAAGAAGGCGCAGCTATGTTTTAAGCTCGCAGGCGAGTGCCGAGAGAGAGAGAGAGAAGGCGAGAGAGCAATAGAGCGATAGAGAGCAATAGAGCGATAACGCGATAGAGAGCGATAAAGCGATAGAGAGCGATAGAGAGCGATAGAGCGAGGGCGAGAGAGCGAGAGAGCGAAAGAGAGGTGTAAACCATCACTTGACATGTAATATCCCAGTTGTGAGTCGTCGCATCGCAGCTTTCGCAAGTGCGATGAGCCATCAACAGCGAAACTGCGTAACTTACCATTCTGCTTTTCGTGGAAAAGCGGATCTGGGAAGGTCTTCAGAGTTCTCTGTTTTAGTTCGGGCAGTCCGATGACGCCGTACTTCCGCGCGGTCGACCCTGGTTTTTGGTGATCTTGGCGGGTTTCTTCAGATGTTCCAGTTCGGCGACCTGCCCCAGTCGCCTCCGCATGCCTCGATCTGTGACATAGACAGAACCAGCACCAAAAGAGACCTGTTCGGAACTGCCTGCGAAAGGGACCTGGCGGCCCTCCTCGGTCTCACCCTGGCTGGAACTTCCTGAGGAGAAAATGGAGCGCGCCTCTGTAGCCACACACTGCCTGGAGCTGTCTGCGGAGGAGACGGGGCGGGTATCTCCAGCTGCGCTCTGGCTAGAAGGTCCTGAGGAGCATCTCCAGCCACGCCTTGATCTGGAGCAGAGTTTGAAGGCTGTGACTCCAAGACAGTCCGACATCACGACAGTCCGACATCAAGGGTAAACTGAGTTCGGGGAGGGGCCATAAAGTGGAAAATAACAAAAGTATCCCCCAAAACATACGGTAACAAGCAGGGGCGGGTCCAGAGAGCGTTGCCACGGAGCATGCCCCCCCCCCCCCCTGGGCCACGAAAGGGCCCATTGGCTGCGGGGGGGCCGACAACCGGCCGAACAGGTGCAGTTTTTTAACACAAAACGCAACAAAACTCGGTATCTCTGGACTTTCAGGCGACCAAGAACAGTTGTAAGCGAAAGTGAAGGGCCTTTGAGAAGTCGCAAAAATTACTCGATGATTGGAAAAGTTGTGAACTGGAAATTTTAAGCCCCATTACACCGGCTAGGGCCCCATGCTGTTTCCGGGAAACTATATGTCACTTGCAGGTTCATTTCGGTCGTTTAGGAGCATTCCACATTGTCCTTCATTTCCTTGCGTTTGCTCCGGGGGCCCTGCGCTGTTGTTGGGGCCCTTCCTGTTAACGTGCCGGGGAACTCTTGTCAATCGCGTGCCCTTCCGCGGATTATTTCCATTCGCCAGAAAGGCTCTGTGAGCGGTAGCCAGAGTCCCATACCTTAACCTGCCGGGGTATTCTCGGCTGATCAGGGGCCCTTGACGTGGGTATCGGTTAACCTGCCGACACACGTGCGATATATCCATGGGTCCTCTACATTGGTCTATGGTGTTTCCAATTCTCTGTCTCTTGCATGGGCCCCACACTCTTATCGGGGACCCATCTAATGGCCTGCTTGGTCACACTCAGTCGTTTGGGGACCGTCTACACCTGGTTTTTGGTGCTTCTTTTCTGAATGGGGGCCTACGCTTCTGTGGGGGGGGGGGGGGGGAAGGGCTATCTGGTAACCTGCTCGGGCACATTCGATCGTCCGAGGGGGAGCCTCTATATTGGGCCCGAGGCGCATGCTATTTGAATGGGACCCTACGCAACTGTCGGGGGCCCCCTCTGTTCGCCTCCTCGCCCACACTGGATTGCTGGTGGGCCCTGCACATTGGTTCTCAGTGTTTGAATTTAGGGCCCTCTGCCCGCATCGGGGTTATCTGATAACCTGTTCAGGTACACTCATCTTTCGGGGCCCTCCGAATGGAGTTTTAGGTATTTCTTATTTGAATGGAGGGCCTTAAGCTCCTGTCGGGGCCCCAATATGATAAGATGCTCGGGCCCATTCGATCGTAGCGGACCTCTACGTCTGGTTTTGGGTACTTCCTTTTCTAATGGAGTGCCCTCCGCTCTTTTGGGGGGCCCTATCTGTTAACCTGCTCTAGCGCACTCGGTTATTCGGGGCCTTCTACATCGTGCCGTGGGTAATTCACATTTGAACGGAAGGCCCTACGCTCTTTGCCGGAGCCCCATCTGTTAACCTGCTCGGGCACACTCGAATATCCGGGGGCCCTCCACATTGTGTCTTGGGTACTTCCTATCTGAATGGAGGGACCTACGCACTTGTCGGGGACCCCATCTGTTCGCCGGTTTGGCCACATTGGGTTGTTCGAGGGTCCTAAATATTGGGTCTTGGTGTTTGAATTTAGGGCCCTACACTCCTGTCCGGGTCATTTGATAATCTGCTCGGGTATACTCCATTTTTCGGGGGCCCTCCGCACTGGGTTTTGAGTACTTCTTATTTGAATGAAGTGCCCTGCGCTCTTGTCGGGCTCTTTCTGATACGCTACTCTGGCACATTGCATCATTCTGGGGCCACTTACTTAAGATCTTCAGTCCTTCCCATTCGAATGGAGGGCCTTACGCTTTTGTTGGAAGCCCTATTTGTTAATCTGTTCGGGCACACTCGAGCATTCGGGGGCCCTCTACATTGGGTCTCGGGTGTTTCCTTTTTGAATGGAGGGCGCTACGCTTTTGACTGGGCCCTATATGTTTGCTTGCTCTGATAGACTGGATCATTCAAGGGTCCTCTGCATTGGGTCTTGAATACGTCCTATTTGAATGGAGGGTCCTACGCTCTTTTTGGTAGCCCTATCTGTTCACCTGCTCGGGCACACTCGCTCCTTCAGGGGCCCTCTACATTAAATCTTGAATACTTCCTATTTGAATGGAGGGCCCCAAGCTCTTGACGGGGGCCCTATATATTAACCTGTTCTGACACACTCGATCGTTCAGAGCCCTACAGAGCCCTTGCGTCCTGAGTATTCATTATTTGAATGGATGGCCCTATGTTCTTAGCGGGCCCTATTTGTTCAGCTGCTCGGGCCGGTGGCGGATGCAGAGGGTGAGGGGGGGGGGAGAAGGGGGAGGACGGGGGGGGGGGGCGGGAGGGGGGAGGCACAGGACCATGTCCCATGGACCACGCCGAGGGAACCTAAAGGCTCCGAAGGGGCCCATAACCGCCTAGACGGACGCAGTTTCCTTACAACAAACGCACAACAAAATTGGATACATTTGGGCCTACAGATGACCAAGAACCATTGCTAGCAAAAGTAAAAAGTTCATAAGTAAATGAAGTTCATTCCTCGCTGATTGAGAGTGTTGCTGGGGGAATTTTGGGACTCATTACGCTGTCTAGATGCATTACACTGTTGGCTGCCTGTCTCTATATGCCCACTTGCTGCGTCAATCTGATTGCTAAGGAGCTTTCCACGTTACCCTTAATCTCTTCCCATTTTTTTCGTAGGGCCCAATGTGCTGTTGGGACGCTACCTGCCTCCATGCTTGAGCACTGTTGATCAATCGGGTTTTCCTCCACGGATTCTGCCCATTCACCCGAAAGGCTACATATACTTTTCCGGGGCCCCATATTCCAGAGTACATTCAGTTGCTCAGGGGTCCTTCATATAAATCTCAGGTACTTTCTACTTGCTTGAAGGGCCTTGTGCCGTTGCTAGGGCTCTTATAAGGTAAGGCACGGAGACGCTCGATGCTCAAGGGCCCTCTACTTTGTTCGAGAGGTCTTTTCCTGTCGCCTCATTTGCGGCTGACTTTTCACTCCCATCGAGACTCGTGTCGTTAATCTGCCCGTGCATTCTTGATTGCACAGGGGTATCAATTTATAGTCCTGAGCGATTTCCCTTTCCTCGGAGGGTCCTGTGCTATGACCGGGTATTCACAGGTCAGCCTGAAGAGGTACTGCAGATTGCTTAGGTGCCCACCACCCTGGTCTTGAGTTCAGTTTTTGCTTGCTCTGAGGACCCTATACTTGTTGACGGGAGCCACTGCGTTGGTCTCCTGCGGCACCCATGACTGCTCAGGTTCCCTCCCCATTGGCCTTTGTGCCTTCGCCTTTGAGCAGCAGTCGAATACGCGCCGATGAATTTTTATGCGCAATTGCCGAACGTAATTATACATGCCTCTGCCGTCGTTTGCGTCATTTCCACTGGCTATTCAGTGTGTCACACTCAAGTTAGATTTACGGTGAACCCTCGCGGGATCCTCAATATCTCTGCAGGGTGTGGACTTCCTCCCCCTAGCATTAGAAACTACGGTGCTGTCCGATATGAAAAGCCCCACTTATAAGTCATTCCGCTTAGAAGTGAAGCGAGTTGGCATCATCACGCCGCGCCGATAGACCATGAAGCCACCCACTTAACAGCGGGCGTCGTCGAGATTCCAACCCGGGCTTACCGTGCGAGAGACCAGCACTCCAACCATCCATCCACTGGAGATGCGGGTCCGGCGGCCGAAAATTCGTGATGAGAATAGAAATGGTTCAGAGTGAGTTGATGGATTTCGCGATTGTTGCGTACACGCTCAGTGCAGAATAACGGGAGTTTATTGGCTGGGCAGGCTTTCAGGCACAATGCGATACACGTGGCTTGGCGCGTCGCAATCCACTCGTGAATAGGCTATATTTCCAAACGGCGCAGCGGAACATGTTGAAACACTGCCGTAATTCGCTGCGCTACAGTACCAGAACTCCTCCCTTCTTGGCAAAAACTAGCTTAACGGTACATACTATAAGTCCAGGCACTCTGGCGTGCTCTGGTTGCGTACCGGACGAGCAGGCGGCGGGACGTGATCATCTGTTTCCGTCGTTCGCGCGCCACTGGGCTGCGGGAGGCTGGTTTCAGCTTCCGCGGATGAAGCGGACGTCGCTGGCTGGTTGACAGCTTCCGCGGACGGAGCGAACGTCGCTGGCTTGCTGTCAGTCGGCTGTGGTGCCGTCACATTCCTGGCCGCAGCCACGAACGGCTGTGAGGTTAGGCTACCGGGTGCAAAGTGCTTCTCTGTTTCGAACAGTCCATCCTCCCCAGACGTATAACGGGGACGGATGTGATCGAAGTGACGACGGTACTGATGGTCATCTTGCAACAGAACCTGGCGAGACGGCCCGCAGACATCCAGCACGGTTCCTGGAAGCCACTTATAGGCCGAACCAGTCACTTCTGTGATGAAGGCTGGGTCTCCCGTACGGAACGATCTGTTGACAGAACCACTCGCTGTGCTGCTGCGGTACTGCCTTTCCTCCGACGGGTGAAGCTGCGTCAGGCGCGTTCTTGGAGCGCGCTTGAACAGCATCTCTGCTCGGCCTTTCCCTGTTGCTGTGCGTGGCGTATTCCTGTACTGGAACATCCACCTCTGGAGCTTCGTGAGCAGAGGAGCGAGGCGCTGCTTCCTGATTCCGGTTTTCACGAGCTTCACAATGTTTTCCGCTTGACCATTAGATTCAGGGTGAAGCGGAGGGGCGAAGACATGGCGGATGCCGTTGGCGCTTGTGAAGTCTCTAAACTCTTTACTGGTGAAGCAACCACCGTTGTCGCTCACGATTACTACGGGGATCCCATGTGTGGCGAAGGTAATCGGTAGGTGGTCTACGGTCGTTCTTGTGCTGACGTCGTTGGTAATCTAGACGTCTGACCATTTGCTATACGCATCCACCACGATCAGGAGCATCTTGCCTTCTACAGGGCCAGCGTAGTCAACATGTACTCTGTCCCACGGAGCGTCTGGGTACCTCCATGGTTGAGAGGGAACTTTAGGCGCTGCTTTTTGGTGTAGCTGGCATGCATCACATACTTTGGTGAGCTCGGCCATGTCTGAGTCCATCCCAGGCCACCAGACCTGACTGCGGGCACGACATTTCATAGAGCAAATGCTGGGATGTCCTTCACGAAGGAGCTTGAGTGCCTTTTGGCGGCACCGTGGTGGCATCACCACTCGGCATCCCCGGAGCAAGCAACCGCCCTGGATACTCAGTTCGGCATTTCGGCACTGGTACGGCAGGAGAGCTGGCGACACCTCTGACGACTTCATCCGTACCGGGTGAAGTGCAGAACTTCAAAGAAAACGGCATCCCTTCTGGTCCATTCTCGAACAACGTCCACAGTTACCAGTCCATCAACAGCTTCAAGCATCTGGATGACTTCCATGAGCGGAGCTACTGCAGCCTCTGCCACCGTTTCAGAGGTTGGCAGGTGGCTGAGGGCGTCTGCTGCTGCATGCTGTTCTGCATTGCCGGGGACATGTACCAGCTGGTACTGGTAGACGTCCAGCGTGACCTTCCATCTCACCATATGTGGTAAGACGGCTTCTGGCAGGTTCTTGATTTTCCCGAGGAGCCCCAGGAGCGGCTTGTGGTCGGTTCTGAGCATGAAGGGTCTTCCATACATGAAACTGTGGAACCGCTTGACGGCGAAGACCAGAGGCAGACCTTCACGGTCGATCTGACTTTAGTCCGTTTCAGCTTGGTTCAGAGTGCGGAAGGCGAAGGCGATTGGGCGTTCTCCTTCTGGTGTCATCTGAGACGACACAGCTCCTAGGCCATAGGAGCTGGCATCTGCTGACACGATGACTGGTGCATTACTGTCGAAGTGTGCGAGACAGGGAGCCTCTGAGAGAAGAACCTTCGTTGCCCTGAAGGCGTCCCGCTGCTCTGCGCCCCATCGACACTCCACGTCTTTCCTCAGGAGTGCATACAATGGTGCAGCAACCGCACTCAGCTTCGGGCAGAAGCGGCTGTAGTCGTTCAGCATGCCGAAATACGTCATCAGTTGTCCGACGTTTTCAGGACGTGGGGCGTCTCGCACAGCTGCTACCTTCTGTTCTGTTGCGTGCAGACCTTGTCGATCTGCACCCCGAGGTAGGAGACCTCTGGCAGGAACCACCGGCACTTTCTTGGGTCAATTCTCAGGTTCTCCTAATCCGGTCGTCTCAGTACTTCCTCCAGGTTAGCGAGATGTGCAGCGTCGTTCGGACCTGCGACACAAATGTCATCAAGAAACATCATGGTGTTTGGGATGGCAGCTAGCAGGGTTTCGATGTGACGCTGGAAAATAGCAGGACCAACGCTAACTCCATACACCGGTCTGGTCGCTTTAAAAAAGACCTTTGTGCGTGTTGACCACTGTGCAGACTTGGCTTGACTCTGACAATGGAATCTGCAAGTAGGCCTATTCCAGGTCGATTATTGTGAACTTTTGACCTCCAGCAAGTTGGGTGAGAAGCTCCTCCACATTGGGCAGTGGATATTGCTCCAAGTGACTGGCTCTGCTTACAGTTAGGTTGTAGCTACCGCAGTCTTACTTTGCCATCTGGCTTCAACACTGTCACCAGGGGTGCAGCCCACTGTGCTGACTTGCAGGGCTTCAGGATTCTGGCTTTGATTTGATGATCTAGCTCCTCTTTCACCAATGGTTGCAGAGCCAGGGGCACTGATCACAGTTTGCAGAACACTGGTTTGACATTCAAATTTGTCTCCAGGTGGGCCTCAGTGTTGACTTTCCCCAACTCAGGCTTTGTCAGATTTGGGAACTTTTTCAGTATCTCTTGTGCTGTTTCCTCCAGTGAGGCCTTCACATGGAAGATTGCATGCCAATTGAGTTTCACCTTGGAGAGCCAATTTATACCCAGTAGGGACTTGCTGGATCCACACACTATGATCAGGGGTAGCACTTTTTGGCCACAGCTTGCAAAACAGCTGTTCCCACATCAATGACACTGCTGCAACAGTATTGACTTCCCACTGCACTGGCTTTCCATCCACTTGCACTGTTATCTTGACCAGATGGTTTTCACTTGCTGTTGTCTCCTGTATAGACTTGTTGATCCTCAGGAGGTACTGCTCAGGTGGGCCTTCATGCTGGGCTTGCAGATGGTGTGGTTGGTCCATCTGTTCTACTATGGTAAAACCATGCTGACCTTTGTTGCAACATGCTGTTTGAGTGTGACCACATTATGTTTTCCACAATGAAAGCAGTCCTGCTTTTTAAAGGAGCACTCCCACTGGCCATGTTTTGGGCCGTAGCATCTTGCACGTCTTCTGCATTTGAAACACTGTGACTAGGCTGGTTGCTTTGGTGCATTTTGTTTTGCATCAGGTTTGGGGTGGGCTCTTGTTTTTGCACTATGTTTTGTGCCTGGACATTTGCCTGTGGCACAGCAAATCTGTCTGAATGGCATGCTTCAATGGCACATGCATGGGCTCCGGCTTTCTCCAAGCCTCTTGCAAATGAGTGCAATTCCTTGAGTCTCATTTTCTGTTGCAGCGCCTTTTCTGTCACCCTGGAATCTCTGACTCCCGTGATCACCTGCTGGCAGATTTCCCAGGCAGAATCAGTGAAATCACAAGTACTGGCAAGGTGCCCGACGCCAGCCAATGCGTCAGTGGACTCACTCTCCATCTGCATCGTTTGGTGGAACACATCACACTCGTCATCCATATTTTTCTGTGGAACAAAATAAGACCCAACCTGCCTGCACATCTTTTTGTGGACATCTGCAGCCTCTCCCGCAACAGGTGGGGGCTGTGGCAGTGTTTCTTGTTGATCAAACACTGCAGGGCCAGCAAAATGGAGCAAGTAGCGTTTTTCCAGGCAGGATCAGTATCCTTCAAGTACTTCACCTTTTTTAGAAGAAGAAAAATCTCCACCGCGAGCGTTTTACGCGCAGTGCGGCACGGGCTCAACCAGCTCGCGTTAGCAGGATTGCCCAACTTTGAAATCATACAATCCAAACGACATCTTTAGCACCAAAAATAATGAGCAGGCAATTAACATTATTCACTACGTCGTTTCGACCGCTGCTACTCACAATGCTCGCATGCTTGCCTATCATCTTCAAGAAATAACCATCTGATAATATAATAATTTCGGCCACAAACAGGTCATATGATTTTTAACACGCAGACAGCCGACGATTTATAGCATGTACTAAAAGGGCAGCATAAGCACCAAATTACGTACATTCGAGCAATCAAGAAAAGTATCCCAGTTCTTCACATTCGTGTCTCGAATTGATATTTCCAAACAGACAGCACAGAGAAAAACCCAACAATGTCAACGGAACTGAAGCATTTCCAGCAGTCTTAAAAAACGGACCAAGCCACGGGAACCAAACACCGAAGCCAAGCCAACGTTTTCGGTACGGTACATTGACGTCGATTAGCGCAGTGCATCTCATACACGAGTCCGGATAATGTGATTCACACTTATTAGGACCAAACAATCGTGACGACACTGTCGCTTAAACTACAACACTTGGGTTCAATTAACATGACTACTCCGTTGCCGTGACATGCCGCCATCATGTGCAGAGGGACTGTCATAGCACCCTCTTAAAGTAGTGCACCTCTTGCACAATTCTAACGAGCAAGGCTTGAAATCGCTCTGACATCAAGAGACATACTTTGCCGAGATATTATGCCAACAGCCACCCTAAGGGAACGGATCAAGCCCCGGGAAACGAAGACTGAAGCAAGGCCAGCGTTTTCGGTACGGTACATATACGTCTATTAGCGTAGTGCACCTTACACACGAGTCCGGATAATGCGATTCACACTTATTAGAGCTAAACACGTCGTGCTGACAATGTCGATGGAAATGCAAGACGTCGGTCCGATGAATTAGACTCATACATTGCCGTGAGATGCCGCCATCATGTCGTGCAGAGGGACTGTCGTAGCACCCTCTTAAAGAAGTGCACCTCTTGTACAATTCCAATGAGCAAGGCCTGAAATCGCTCTGACATCCAGAGACATACTCTGCCGAGATATTATGCCGACAGCCACCCTAAGACAACGGACCAAGCACCGGGAAACGAAGACTGAAGCAAGGCCAGCGTTTTCGGTACGGTACATATACGTCTATTAGCGTAGTGCACCTCACACACGAGTCCGGATCATGCGAATCACACTTATTAGGACCAAACACATCTTGCTGACGATGTCGGTAGATATGCAAGACTTCGGTCCGATGAATAAGACTCATGTATTGCCGTCAGATGTTGCCATCATTGGCGGACGGACTGCAGTAGCACCCACTTCAAGTAGTACACCTCTTGTATAATTCCAATTGACGAGACTTAGAAACCGCTCTGAATCCAAAGACGTACTCTGCCGAGATGATATGCCAACAGCCAGCCAGCCAGCCGTCGTGCGGACAATGTCGGTTGAGTTACAACACTTCGGTTCAATGAACAACACCCATGCATTGCCGTGAGATATCACCATCACGTTGCGCGGACTGGCCGTAGAAGCAGCCCTTAAAGTTGTGTACCTCTTGCATTATTCCAGCTGTCGAGACCTCAGTACGGCTGCGGCATCCAATAACATTTTCTACCGAGGAAGTACTCTCGTGTATAAGGTACGCTGCGCCTATAAATATATATGTACCGTACCGAAAACGTTGGCCTCGCTTCGGTCTTCGGTTTCCGGGGCTTGGTCCGTTCCCTTAGAATTGCTGTTGACACATTATTTCGGTACAGTGTGTCTTTGGATGACAAAGCGGTTTTTAGGTCTCGCCAACGAATTATGCAAGAGGCGCACTACTTTCAGAAGGTGCTACTACAGTCTGTCCGCACATGATGGTGACATCCCACGACAGTGCATAAGTCTTATTCATTGAATCAAAGTATTGCAGCTCAACCGACATTGTCGGCACAATGTGTTTATTTCTACTTAGTGTGAATCGCGTTATAAGGGCTCTTGTTTCAGGTGCTCCGCACGACTAAACGTATATGTACCGTACCTAAACCGCTGCCTTTGCTTCGGTCCTCGGTTCCCGGGGCTTGGCTTCGTTCCTCAGGGTTCGTGTCGGGATGTTATCTCGGCGGGGGGTGTCTTTGCCTATCAGAGTGGTTTTTAGGTCTCGCCAATCGGAATTATACAAGAGGTGTACTACTTTAAGAGGGTGCTACTACAGCCTGTCCGCACATGATGGCAGCATCTCACGGCAATGTATCAGTCTTATTCATCGAACCGAAGTCTCGCAGTTCCGCCGTCATTGTCAGCACGATGTGTTTTATTTTCCATAAGTGTGAATCGCCTGATCCGAACTCGTGCATGAGGTGCACTGCGCTAATAGACGCATATGTGCCGTACCGAAAACGCTGGCCTAGCTTCAGTCTTCGGTTCCAAGGCTTGGTCCGTATCCTTAGGATTTTTATTGGCATATTATCTCGGTAGAGTATGTCTTTGGATGTCAGAGCGGTTTTTAGGTCCCGCCAATTGGAATTATACCAGAGGTGTACTACTTGAAGAGGGTGCTACTGCAGTCCGTCCGCCAATGATGGCAACATCTGACGGCAATGCATGAGTCTTATTCATCGGACCGTGGTCTGGCATATCCACCGACATCATCAGCAAGATGTGTTTGGTCCTAATAAGTGTGAATCGCATGATCCGGACTCGTGTGTAAGGTGCACTACGCTAATAGACGTATATGTACCGTACCGAAAACGCTGGCCTTGCTTCAGTCTTCGTTTCCCGGGGCTTGATCCGTTTGCTTAGGGTGGCTGTTGGCATAATATCTCGGCAGAGTATGTCTCTTGATGTCAGAGCAATTTCAAGCCTTGCTCGTTGGAATTGTACAATAGGTGCACTACTTTAAGAGGGTGCTACGACAGTCCCTCTGCACGACATGATTGCAGCATCTCACGGCAATGCATGAGTCTTATTCATCGGACCGAAGTCTTGCAGTTCCATCGACATTGTCAGCACGACGTGTTCAGTTCTAAGGGTGTGAATCGCATTATCCGGACTCGTGTGTGAGGTGCACTACGCTGACAGACGTATATGTACCGTACCGAAAACGCTGGCCTTGCTTCAGTCTTCGTTTCCCGAGGTTGATCCGTTTCCTTAGGGTGGCTGTTGGCATAATATCTCGGCAGAGTATGTCTCTGGATGTCAGAGCGATTTCAAGCCTTGCTCGTTGGAATTGTACAAGAGGTGCACTACTTTAAGAGGGTACTACGACAGTCCCTCTGCACGACATGATGGCAGCATGTCACGGCAACGGAGTAGTCATATTAATTGAACCCAAGTGTTGTAGTTTAAGCGACAATGCCGTCACGACGTGTTTGGTCCTAATAAGTGTGAATCACATTATCCGAACTCATGTATGAGATGCACTGCGTTAATAGACGTCAATGTACCGTACCGAAAACGTTGGCTTGGCTTCGGTGTTTGGTTCCCGTGGCTTGGTCCGTTTTTTAAGACTGCTGGAAATGCTTCAGTTCCGTTGACATTGTTGGGTTTTTCTCTGTGCTGTCTGTTTGGAAATATCAATTCGAGACACGAATGTGAAGAACTGGGATACTTTTCTTGATTGCTCGAATGTACGTAATTTGGTGCTTATGCTGCCCTTTTAGTACATGCTATAAATCGTCGGCTGTCTGCGTGTTAAAAATCATATGACCTGTTTGTGGCCGAAATTATTATATTATCAGATGGTGATTTCTTGAAGATGATAGGCAAGCATGCGAGCATTGTGAGTAGCAGCGGTCGAAACGACGTAGTGAATAATGTTAATTGCCTGCTCATTATTTTTGGTGCTAAAGATGTCGTTTGGATTGTATGATTTTACGCACAGCCGTGCATAAAACGCTCGCGGTGGGGGTTTTTCTTCTTCTAAAAAAGGTGAAGTGCTTCAAGAATCCTCAAATACTGTATGTGCAGAAATTAGTGGCGACCGTGCCAGAGTCAGCTCTCAGATGTGCTGCGTGCATGTGCTGAAATTTTTGTTTTCTGGTGTTGCTGCTTAGCTTGAAATATTCAGCACAACATGTGTTTTTTTTGCAGTTTTTGCATCTCACCAAATGTGTGGGGCTTCAGTCTGAGGACCATGTGCAGTATTGGAAACTGACTTGGACGGACCATTCACTCTATACAGGGCCTCGCATTCACTGCGGTTGTGACACATTAAGTTCATTTTGCATGATGTTTGGGTGATGCCATGTTTTGAAAATTGTCAGGCATGCACTATAAATATTCAAGGGTTTACCTTCTGCTTGCTATGGCAGGCCAGTAACAGTCTGAAAAATCTAGCCACTGCTATATGATCAAATGATGTAAGTGTGCTGCACATGGAACATGCTTGCAAGTAATTCTAGGTCAAATGATGCCAGGTCATATTATGCCAGACCAAATTATGCTTCACTGCAAATACCCTAGCAACATCATAATTTGTGAAAACATACAGACACAGACACAATACAGACACAAACAAACATGTGAAAACTGACAGAAGTGATCAGTGTGTGCTCAATGTTGTGGTGAAATGTTTGGACCATTGCTATGGTACAGGAACTAGTCACTTCCTGGATATTGGTGGTCTGATGATGTTGATATCTAAGTATGTAATTGGATGTCAATCTTAATGTGGCATTACCCCATTAATGCTGGTAACTGTCATACTGAATTGTTATCACCTATTAGTAACCTTATGGTTGACTTGCTCATTACCACACATTGATTGTATATGAGAATAGCCCTCTTAGCCTTTTACAAGAGCTTAGCTGTTATCAACACTGTATTTCAATTGATATGGCTAGTGTCACTTCTTCATACAAAATGTTTTACAGAAAGCATGAATGCTCAAGATGCACAGGATGAAGAGGACACCACTGGTGCCTACAATCTAAGGTATTTGCATGCTGTATGGTGCATCTATTGCTAGTTACCATAATGTTGATCTGTACAGATATGATAAAAGAACCGATGATGAACATCTGAACATGCTTGAAAGTGCACATGGAGCAGATTTATTGAGCTGCACTTTTACACATTGGAGAAGTGTGTTTTTTTTGTGCCTGATGACTGGAGCAGGCATCTGTGCATATATGGCAACAATTTACAGTCAGAATGTGTATGGTACTTTTCACTTTGGCCAACTAGAGCTTCAATGTATTTGTGCTTTTGTGTCACATATCTTGGCATTAATTTTCTTTATGGTTTAAGCTACATTTACATAATCTCCATATCCAAGTCCGATATCTGCATCTTACGTGCAAAGCCTACTTGCCTGAAAGCATGTGCATTGGTCTTCCATTCATTGCAAATGAACTCTTCTGTGATCAACATGCAACATACAATGATACCATGTTCATACAAATCTGAGCAAACACCTTCTGCTATCCAGGGGGAGACGTAGCATCCACAGCTCACATGAGCAGGAGAGTCTAGGCGTGCCCAGCCCCCGGTGGACCCGTTCCACAGAGGGGCTGGCCGCCCTCAACACAGCTGACCATGCCGAGCTAGAGCTGCCGGCCCGGAGTGTGCGCTCCTTTCCTGGGGCAGGGGCTCGGCAGTGCGCGCCACGGCCAAAGTCGGCGCGGCCCGGCCGACGCACACCGCCGTGCCCGCCCGGCTGGCGCTTCGCCAAGAAGCCCACGCACCCGGAGCCGACGTGCGCGGAGGAGCTGGACACCCCGTGGACGCACACGGTCTGGTGCCACGACGGGCACCGCTGCGTGCAGTACTGGAAGTTGTCAGCGGAGCGGGACACGCCGACGGGGCCCACCCTCCGCCAGAGGCAGGCACGCGAGAACCCTGCCACTCCCTCGCCGGCACCTCCTCCCAAGCGGGGGCGGGCCGAGGGGCAGTCCCCCTGCGCTGCTCTCCCGCGCAGGGCGGCGGCGTCGGCCCGCAGTGCGCCGTTGCCGCTGCTGTACACCGTCGCGGCTCTGCTGGTCCTGCTGCTGGTCGTCGCCTACTGGAGCTGGACGACGGGCGTGCCGCCGCCGCCGCGCGTAGGCTTCGTCGACGTGCCGCGCCAGACAGCCGACGTGCACCGCTGGGTAGACAAGGTGACCGAGCTGAGTACCCAGTTCCCGTTCCAGCGGGTGCAGCTGTGGAAGGTGCTGCGTGCCGCCGTCAACCGCATGCTGCTGCTGACGAGCCAGCCGGCCGTGTTCCTGCTGGTGTCGGGGGAGCGGCACCGTGCCGAGGCCGCCTGCCTGCTGCGCGCCGTCGCCGCCGCCGCGCTCAACGCCACCGGCGCTCCTCACGACCAGCCGCTGCATGTGGACGGCGCCGCGCTGGCGCCGCTGGACGAGCGCGAGGCCAAGGGCCGGCTGGGCGCGCGGCTGGACGCGCTGCGCGCCGGCGACGGCGTGGCCGTCGTGCTGCTCGAGGAGCTGCAGCTGCTGCAGCCGCGTGTCGCCATGCTACTGCACGGCTTCTGCGACAACGATAACGCGCCGCGTAAGAACGCCGTGTTCCTGCTGTCGGTAACGACGGCCCAGCCGCCGCCGGCAGCCGAGGCGCAGCTGGAGGAGGCGCTTGAGCGACGGCTCTGGCTGGCCTGGGGCGACGTGCTCGGCGAGGACATTTTCAACGCGCTGCTCGGCCGCATCGCTGGGAACGTGGCGTCGGTGGTGGGGGAGGGCGACCAGCTGGCCTGTCGCCGCGCGCGCACCTGACCCGACGCCGACAAGGGGGACCGATCAGCCGTTCGGATGCCGCGACCGGCGGCCTGCTGCGGGGAAGGGACGTGGTGGCGACGATGGCTGGCGGCGCTGGGCTGCCGAGTGTGATACGACCGTCTGTGATGGACGGGGCGGCCGGGACTCACGCTGGGACGCGTCGCCCGGCGGCCACGCGCTGTCCCCCGCCCCATACCGGAAGCCGCCCGGTGCCGGCGCAGCGCCGAGCGAGCTCGCAGTCCGCGGAGTCCGCTGAGGAGGCCGCGCAGCGGTGCCGGCGGCGGACGGAGGGCGTCTTTGCGTCTCCTCCGGGAAAGCGCGGGACGCTGTCCGTCGCCGTGGTGCCTTGTGTGCGCAATGCGCTCCGCGCGGGAGACTCGCCTCCCGCCAGATACCGCGGTGCCTCCGCGCCCGGTCCGACCCCGTGTATGCTGGGAATCAGTTGACGGATTGGGGAAGATGACAATGTGACTCGCGTGGAACGGTTGTGAACAGGTGGTGTGGGCCCGCTGTTCATTGGTTTTGCACTCAGCATTCTATGCATCGCGTACATTGATGAGTTGTTTCTGCTGTGATGCACTTGCTCGTTGCGACTGCCGCGACACGCTGTCTTGCTGGTGTCAGAGGCCTCATGTTTATCCTCCGTGGCCAGTTTCGTCACAGGTGTCGAGTGTCCGAAATTGCAGTTTTGGCTCAGTTCTTTTAAAGGATGAAATCAAAGGTTTGACGCTGCTGCAGACGAACACGGAAGCAGCACTGAGCAACATAGGGCAGAGCTGAACGTGCTGTGTTGGGTGGGCAGTATGTCGCCTCAGTCCATGCCCCGCGATCCAATGTCCAGTATTGACATGGTTGTTGCTGTCGTGCAGACACCGCACTTTTCAAACACCCGAATTCGAACAGAAATAGTATAGTACAGTCGTGGCCTGCATATGAAATGTGCCCGTGAGACTCCTTGTTGCTCTATGCAACCTCAGATTGAGTTGCCGGCTACGGAGAACTGAAACTGCATCAGCGCGCACGTCTGCTCTATTTCGGCACCTGCGGTGCAACGAAGCGTATGCGTTGAGATCATGGTTGTCCATTTGAAGTAGACATCACGCTTAGAATTCGTTACGTGTGCTGTGAGTTATTGTTTCGACTCCTGCTTCTTCCTGCTGCACATTTGGCCCAATTGAAATGATCGAGATTCACCAGTCTCTCGCCACTCATCGCCCATTCCATCCACCGCCTGGACGCTCACGCGGCGTCCTTGCGGCGAGCCGATCGCGTTCGCTCGATGATTTTGTTCGCGAAGTGTGTTGCGGTTGTTGATGCGGAGAGTAGGTTTGCTTGCATTCAATACACACCGGGTGGCACGACGAATCGGCTATAAAGGCTGAATTGGGACGTTAGCACGCGCACGGGTGGCCGGTTGGATACCCTTCGCTCGGGTGGAGGTCAATTTACCCCCTGAGATCTCGTGAACTAAGAGAGCTAGAGACACCAAATTCACAGGGTGTGTTGACCTGTACGTGAACCCTCTTAGGTCAAACTTTCAGGTTCCTAGGTCATGACCTTCGGGACGAATAAGGTCAAACGAGGTCAAATTCCAGATTGGTCTCCAAAGGGCCCCTAGAACCCAGGCAACTGTTCTAAGCAAAATTTCACGCGCTCAATTGAGGTCAATGACCTTGTTTGTCTTTTTAACGGGCGCCAGGGTGGCCGGTTGGACACCTTTCGCTCGTGTGAAGGGAGTCAATTCGACCCCCCTCCCCCCAAGAACCTCGAGAACTAAAAGAGCTAGGGACACCAAATTTACGGGGTGTGTTGACTTGTACAAAAACTCACTTAGGTCAAATTTTGAGGTTCCCAGGTCATCTTCGGGTCAAATAAGGTCAACTAAGGTTAAATTCCAGATTAGTCTCCAAAGGGCCCCTAGAACCTAGGCAACTGCTCTAAGCAAAATGTCACACTCGGTTAAGGTCAGTGGCCTTATTTGACCTTTAGAGGCCACGGTGACCAAAATGATGTAAGACTGCTTTAAGTTTTGCGTTTGGAAAAGCGATAAAAATTACGCTAGGCAGTATGCTCCTAAAAACAAAATGTTGACCTGGGTCGTTCTAGGTCAATGACCCATTCTGACCGATAAGAAGTCAATGGAAGGTGTAGAATGCGGTTTCTGCTATCAATATATTCGTAATGAATACCAGAAACCGGCCTATATAGCAAACCCGACAGTAATAAAACAGGTTAGCCTTGACCTTGGTCTTTCATACCTGACTCTAGGTCAATGCTATTTGTTTCTTCACTTGCTGTGTTGCCTAAGACAGTATTTTAGAGACGTATGGCTTCGTCTAGCCCTCCGTTGTTTGATCGGATTGAACTATTCCCTGGACATTGCTTTCGCTGAAACCATGACCTGACCGACATATAGATCAGCGATCTTACAAGGTACAGCTAAAGCTAAATTTTTGATGCCAAACGATCTGCTATTCAATTGTCTACAGAAATGCAAAATTTAGCGCGGCCACGCCACGCCGTTTGGAAACCACCGTGGGAATTTTTTTTTGGGGGCGGGGTCAACTTGACCCCTCCCCCCACCCGAGCGCGTGTTAATTTTAATGCCATTCATTCGGAATAGTTAAGTTGCGACGTGGTTCTTTAAATACATTCATTTTTATCTGTCTTGCCTTGCTCAGTTTATAAAAGCATCCAGACATCCATGCATTGAGTGATAGGCGGCGCTAGATGCCCAAATTTAAACCATGGGCGTAGGTGTTCTTCTCGAAGACGGTTGGGTTATAAGTCGTGCGATAACGGCCGTGGTGGGGTGTTTCCACACGTTCTCCCATCCTTAGGCGCCCACCCGCTCCGGTAAGCTGGCGAGCCGGGCGCATAATGACATGCGTGCTGTGGAATCACCAAAATCTGTAAGGGCGTGACGGGGGGAAGCGAAGCGAGTTACTCTGACCTACGAGTAGATTAGTGCAATGCCAAGAGGTGGGGATGATCACGGGCGAGGGAGCCGGTGAGCATGCACCTAAACGCACCTAAAATATTCACGTGACCAATTTATTTGCTCTGGTTACACTTTATACAGCGTAAAAAGACAAGTCCTAAGCTCAAAGGCTTTAGGGTTCATATATCCCACCGACCACAACTGGTCGTTTTTTCCATGCAGGTTGTTCAACGGAAATAGTCTATGGTAGTGCATACCAGTAGTCAAGTTTAAGGCCTTACAACCTGCCATTTTTTTCATTCACTGACCGCCGAAACCACGTCAGGTTCAAGAAACGAGCAGAGCAGTGCTGCCAGACCCAGGTACAACAGCAGCCAGTCGTCCCTGATTGCAGAGAGCGAATCATGCATTTATACTTTAGCAGGCTACTACTAGATGGCAGAAATAGCAGCGCAGTGGTGACGGGCGTTTCCCATGCTGATTCGTGATTGGCTGAGGAGGTCGGATTGTTTGGATATGTCAGTGTCGCGAAGTGTGCAACAATGGCGCAGCAGTCCGTGCTGTCGTAGTGCTTTACTCGATTCTTTTTGCTATTCATAACTGTGCGCATAAGAGCACGACTCGTTCACCGGTTGTTGCCACTAGTTCGTATGCCAGTGCGTCGTGTGGGCTTCGGCTGGGAACCGGTTCTCTGACATTTTGAATGTAGAACAGTGCTGGCGACGGTTTGTGGGCGGACTCCGTGCGAGTTTACGTTTGCCATCCTTTTCTTTTGTGGAGCGTGACTGGTGCATAGGAAACAACCATGGGCACGTCCCAAGCAAACAAAGAAAATGAGAAAGGAACACCAGAGAAAAGCAAGTCATCATTCAGAGGAAAGAATTGCCTGGCAAGGGTGACACTATTGGATGGCACTCTTCTTGAGTGCCAAGTGGAGGCAAGTACCTGCTTAGTGTGATACCATCTCTTGTTCCCTAAGATACAAACCATTTTCTGATTAGGTAATCCTGTTTAAATCGAAAAATAAAATATGCATTGTCTTTTCAGTTTACTTCTGGGTCTTCTGTCTTGTTTTCTTAGCTAACAGGCACTTCAGCTTTCTTTGTTGTATGGCAGGTTGCAGGAAGTGTCACAGAAGGCTGTTTGTATTTGACAACTATATACACAGCATGATAAACAACCAGATTCATGTTGGTGTTGTAGCCTTACTGTGACAGGAGCAGAGATATGGGTACATAGATGAGAGGACAGTATCAAGTTGTAAAAATGATGCCACCTGCCCCCCAAATGTGTTTACAAACAGGTTTCTCCCTGGGCTTGACCATCCTCTCTGAGTTTGGGGACTAAAGCCCAAGTTTAGGGAACTTGATCCCTCCAACTGGATAGGAAACCACATCCTTGGCCAGGAGGCAATGAGCAATAGCACCAAATTACATGGCATCATTTTGATGGATAAAACATTGTTGCAGGATATACAGAGCAGTAATCATGTGGTGTCATGCTTCATGTTGTCTGGCATTGTTTGTCAGGCTCCCAAACTGGGTCAAGGGGATTGCCAGCCTTTTTTCATAAAAATATTCTGTTTTTGTTAATTGCATGTGAGCAACATTGTTTGTAATTCTGCCAACAGTAGTTTAGGGCTGGCTATGTATCATCACCTACTTTGATATTTTTGTAGGTTGCAGCTGTGTTAAAATATATTTGTAACATTGATTTATGCCAATTAACCTAAACCCTAGCAATTTTCAATTTTGTATTATCCAACAATGCTTTGCATGTTTTGGTGTGCAGGAGAGAACTTGTCTTCTGTAAGTAAAGAACAGCTTTTTGAATAAAGCATTGTTGAAAAATATGTTGCACATGCTTTCTATGCAAAACACATATTGTAGTATGTTTGATGCATGGCATAGCCATTTTGGCTTGATATAGACACCTGAAAACAAAGTCTGCAACTAATGTAGAACCAATTCAGGTGCTGAAGCACACTAGCTTGAGTGTGTTACCCCCACCCCATTATGCTTACATCTGCGTCAAAGTATTCTGGTCCGGCCATCCTCTCCCATATTCAGTCACCACCAGGCTTTTGTTATTGCATGTGACACTCACAGCTGTCTGGTGCACCACAAAGTGTAGCCCAGTTGTTATGTAAGTATAAGTCTGTTTGGCTCAGTGGGCTCAGAATCTGTGAGACAGGCTTATCTAAATGAGGTGAGGTATGATCATTGCAGACAACTTAATTGCTTTGTGCCCTGCTGGTCCTTGAAGCTCCTGTAGCAGACTGATGGCTGTGAACAGGGATGCCAAAGCCAAAGCCAAAAGCCAAAGGGATGCCAAGCCAAAGGAAGGCTAGCACATGTCCAGCCCAGCGCTGCTGCACTCCACGCCGCCGGTGTGTGCCGCCAGCCTGTGAACAGCCTGTGAACGGGGCAGCCCCAGCGGCCGGCCGGGCCTGGACCGCGCCGGCCAGCGGCGGCCGGCCCGTGCCGAGGGCAGACCCCCGTCGGCACCGTCGGGAGCCTGCCACGCGACCGGGCGAACGCCGTCCCGGGAGCGGGCGACGACCGGCGACTAGCCGCCCGTGGGTCGGACCGCCTTCAAGGTCGCGTTTCAAAAGCCAACCGCCGCCGGTGGGCGACTCGAGCCGTTACGAAAAACGCCACGACTCGTCAAACAGCTGCGGCGGATGTGGCTGTGCACGATGGTCTGGTGCGCTATTCACGGTGGAATGCAGTTCGTGAAAACGGATCGTGTGATCACGATTTGGCCAGTGGATCCTCGGCCGGTTCTAAGATTGAAGCGACATTACGGGCTAAGTCTCTATCCACGTAAGCTACAAGGTTGATGCTAAGTTATGCAGCGTGAGTGTGTTGCGGATACTGCCGGGGCTCACTGCTCCGCGAATAAATGCGATACATCGGCCGCTGTCCATTGTTTGCCGTAACGTAGCCTGAGGTCTCATATTGCATCAGTGTCTGCTCCATGGGCCGACACGTACATTACCTACGTGCAACGGGTATGCATTTCAGTGACAGGTTTAGTCCCAGCTTTGATGTTTGCCACTCAGTTCATCTGCGCCGAGCGATGCCGGCGCCCGCAGTTGATCGTGAAGGGCTCCTCCTCTGTCCGGTGACGCCAGGGCCGGGCGGCGGTGGACTGGCGCGATGCCGCCAGCTGATAGGCCCAGCTGACGCCCCAGCGGGCTGTGACAGGGTCAGGGGGTGCTGCGAGCCCGACAGCGCATGGAGTACACCGGGTCTGGATGACTTGGTCGGTGCCCCGACGGGATGTGCAGGGATGGGCTCGTGCTCCGGTGGAGTCTGGTGGGATGAGATGATGCGCCGGCAACGTTTGGAGGAGTAAACTGGTACTCTGGCGGGGTCTGGGGACCGGAATTTGTTCTCAGCTGCGTCTGCTGATGTGAACTAAGTGCATGGTACGGTAGGCTCAGCGGATACTCCAGCACCGTCTGTCGGACTGAGCCCGTACTCCGTCGACGCCCGGCCGGCCCCAGACGGGCGCCGTGGGCAGGGTCTCTCGGCCGCCGCTCGCGCCGCGCCGCGGCCCAGCACGCCGGCCCGCGCGGCGCCGCGCCGCGCCATGATGGTATGCGGCCGCACGGCGCCGCACGGCGCCGCACTGCGCCGGGATCGGTCGGCGCGGCCTTGACTTAGCGCGGCCCGCTCCGGCACGGGCGGCCCGAGCTGTTGTCTGGCGGCCGGGGCTGTTGTCCGGGACGCCGGTGGCCGTCTGCCAGCCGGGGAAGGCTCGTCGAGCGTGCTCGGGGGTGGCGACGTGCGGAGTTGGCAGACGCGCTCGGTTGCGTCTGTGCGCCAAGATAGTAGGATTGCCTACTCGGTGATTGTGTCGGATTTCGGTGGCAGTAGCTGCATCATTATGCTATTTATGATACAGTTGCGCATGCGTTTCCTTTTTATTACAATCTAACGTATATGCTAATATGAGGTGGCGTCCCCACCCTCGCTCCGTATTCAGCCAGCGCGGGCGGAGACCACGGGGAGTGTGCTCCCCTTTCGCGTCGTCATTTGTGCGCCTGACCGTGCTTGACAAGTCAAACTGGGCACGCTTGATGGCTGCTCAAATCTCAGAGGCTTGCATTCTGTCCAGTTGGGCGCATTAAAGGCCGCTCCACAAAGCCACAAAGCCAAAGCCACTTGTGTGTCTTGTTCCCGCCTTGTTTGTTTGTGCGCTCCATGTGAGGATGGACTAAACGAGCCGCAAAAATACAGCTGCCCATCAAGTCGTAATGCTACCGTGGCCGTCAGCCGCAGCACGCAGCTTTGCCGCGGCCCTCTAACTGCGCGGCCGTCTTACTCTCCGTGGCGCCGCTCAGACGGGTGGAGGCAGCCATCCTCAGCCGAGGGAGTCCGCGGCGCGTGGGCATTTAACCGCGCGGCCGCGGTTCCGCCGTCTGGCGTCGCACAGTGGCGCGCCGCGCCGTCTCCCGCCGCCGCCCGCCGCGCGTCCCGCCGCGCGTCCCGCCGCGACAATGGCGCGCCGAGAGCGCCCCGTTAAATCCGCGGAGGAAGCGCGTCTCCTGGAGCGGGGTAATTGTTTCCCGTCGGCGGGCCGGGCGCGCCCCCGCCACTCTCGGTGGCGGTCCGTCGCAGCCGGCTGCCGGCGCGCTCCGGGTGGCGGAGCTGAGGAGGCGGCCGCTGTTGCTGGCGGGTTGGGGACTGCTGCTGCTGCGTGCGTGAGCCACGAGCCGCGGCTGCCGTCGTGTGGGTGGGCCAGGATGTCCGCCGGGAACGGAAGCGAGGCCGCTGGCTGGCTGAGGCTGGGGCTGTCTGTTCTGTGGAGATCGAGCTCTCGCAATGGCCGCTGAGTTGGCGTTTGATTCCTATTCACATCAATCTCGGCAGCCTGGTGGATGCATTACGGTTGGCTAGCGGAGAAAAAAGAAGAACGCGGAGGATGTCTGTATTCCGTGGCTTGGTACGCATCTCGATGATCGCTGCTAGAGGCGTTTCGTCCCGGGCGTTGTTTCACATTCTGGCCTTAACACTTCCATGTTCCAGAGTTTCTTTGTCTCTCGTCACGCGCTGGTGATGTGATAGCCGGCCGTTTCGTGAGCCAGAGTCAGCGGCCCTGTCGGTCTCTTGTCCTGCCCTCCCGCCACACCGCGGTGCACTGCCTCCAACCCGCCGTCCGCTGTTTAATTGGCGTGTCCGCACAGTGGCGCTGCACCGGTCCGTGCCCCGCCCGCCACGGCCGGCTGCTCCCAGTCCCCCTGTGATCGCCCGCTGTATGACACACCTCCCGCCACCGCCGCCGGCCGCTGGCCGCTACCCTGTGTGCGGGGAAAGGGGGTGGGGGGTCACGCCTGCTGTACACCCGTTGGGCGCCGCTGGCGGCCGAGCGGCTGGCGAGAGCACGGCCGCTGCCAGCTGACCCGTGGCTGCTGTGACTGTCCCCTGGCTTCTTGGGCTGACCCGTGGCTGCTCTGGCTGTCCCGTGGCTACTCGGACGGTCCCGTGGCTGCCCAGGTTCACGCGTGTCTGCTTGGGCTGACCCGTGGCTGCTTGGACTGACCCGTGGCTTCTCGTGCTGACCCGTGGCTGGTCGGGCTGACCCGTGGCTGGCCGACCTGTGCCTACTCGAGCTGACCCGTGACTGCTCGGGCTGACCCGCGGCTGCTTGGGCTGACCCGCGGCTGCTCGGGCTGTTTCATGGCTGCTCGGGCTGACCCGCGGCTGCTCGGGCTGTCCCATGGGTGCTCGGGCTGACCCGCGGCTGCTCGGGCTGTCCCATGGCCGCTCGGGCTGTCCCATGGCTGCTCGGGCTGCTGTTCATCCCGATATATGCGGGGTTACTGCGGAAGGCGGGCTTCGAAACACGCTTCCACTGAGACCTCATAAATCCGATCAAGTGATCCAGATCATGTACTCAGGCCAACACCAACGTCAGCACGCCCCCGATCAGCCTGCAGGTGAACATGCGATAGTGGGCTGAGATTGCCAAAGACAAGAAATCCTGTGCGTGGTCCAGTGTGGCACGGGATTCGCGGACGCGATGCGATTCACTGCCAGCACGTGGGGCTCTGACCGGCGACATTCGTCAAACGCGCCCGCCGACGGCCGCGAGATCGCCCGTTGGCTTTCGGAACAGCTGGTCCAACCGTCCGGATGTGCTAAACACGGTCGAACCGTCCTCACTAGCGCGCCCCGGACGCGGTGATCGGGCTCGCGCGCGGCCCGGTATAGCGTGACCGAATTCACGACTCAGCCCCGAGCACAGTGGCCTGGTCCCGCTCTTCTGTCGCTTCGGTTTGAGAGGCCGGGTCCGCTGTGGTGCGGGACACAGCGGCCGACACTGCGACTGTGCCGGCGCGACGATCGGACACACTTGGCGAGTCCTGTCCAGGCCCGGGGATCCAGTACGCCACGCCAATCCTGGCGCAGCGGCGTTCAAATATTTGGCCACTTGGGTGGCGGGGATGTCGATATTTTTTCATGCCATACACCCCGGCTTGTGGCTCACTGCCTGTTGCCTCTCACCTTGCTCAAAATCGGCCAATCAGCATCGAACCGGGCGGCTTTCAACCCAGTATCTAAGCTCCTCAGGCTGGACAATCTGACTGGGTAGGTCAAATATCTGGGCTCCAGGTCATAGGGCAACAGATTAGTGCCGACGAGTCTCGTGCGGGGGCCGCTGGATAGCCAGGATTCTTGTAGCATGAACTCATATTTACATCCTGCACACCTACGGGATGAATTTTGGAACGCTGTGGCACATACGGCGGTGGCGTGCAGTCTGGGAGCGCTGACACAACATTCAGGCCCACTCCGGCACGCCTGGCGTAGCGGTGGGATCCGCCCCGCCGCCTCGAACACGGTCCACGTGCGCGCCGCGTCACTCCCCACCCGGCGGCCGGCTCCACTCCGTCATCACGGACACAGCGCTGTGGCGCGCTCCGTCACCGTGCACACGGCGGCCAATTGAAACCTCGGACACAGCTTCACTCCGTGCGTGACACAGCGGGCCGCGTGCTCCGTCACCATGCACACGGCGGTCCGTTGAGGCCTCGGACACAGCGCCCCGCTTCACCCCGTGCGCGACACAGCGGACCGCGTGTTACGTCACCATGCACACGGTGGTCCGTTGAGACCTCGGACACAGCGCCCCGCTTCACTCCGTTCACTTGGGACACGGTGGTGAAGTCCACGGCCCCGGAGGCGGTCGATAACGGCCACCGGCGTGTGGAAGCCGTAATTGGCGCGATCGTGCTCCCGTGGGAGCGCTCTCACGGGTGGGTCGCGTGACCACGCCGTAACGGTGTGTCTAGTACTATGCGCTCCTCCCTCTCCGGAGCCCGGTGTGGGGTTAGGTGGCGTTTTTACGCGTCTTTTTGCACGCGCTCTTCGTCATGGCGGGGATGGGGATGAGATGCAATCGCAACGGTCTACAATCTCCGCCGGTAATTGGGTGTTACCACAGCAGTAGCTAGCTGCGCCTCTGCATCTTCGGTCGTCTCCCTCAGCCGGCGGCGGACCGTCATGCGTACCCGCGCGGTCGGTCAGCGCCCACGGCCGTTCCGGTCGTCTTCTGTCCAGCTGCGTCGTCCAAGTTTGTCGCCGCGTGTCGGTAACGCGACGCCCGTGGGTGGGCGCGGACACGTGGCGCGGCGGGATGGTCGACCGGGCCTTCCCACGCTCTCTCCACGTCCGGCGGGCCGGGCCGTCGCTCTCTCCGGCCTGTACCGTGCGGTCGGCAAGGCAGGGCCGGCAGAGAGAGAGAAACGGCTGTTTTGGTGCAGCCGGCTGGCGACATTGTATTATAAGTTATGTGCTGCGTAGATTCTGTCAAAACTCATCAGCATAATGCATGTCTTCCCTTCCCCTCTACGGCTATCACCACCGGTATTTCAAATCTGGCCTCTGCCGCTGCGAGCGCCGTGGCATCGTCTGCCGGTCGGCCCCGGGCCGGGCACGGGCCGCCAGCCGCCCGCCGCTGGCCGGCTGGCGGCTGGCGGCCCGTCGCCATCGACGCGTCGGCACGCCGTCGGCTGACAGCCGGGTGACAGGCGCGTCCGACGAGCGAAGACGGCGCCGTCGGCGATCAAAGCCGATCCGTCGTTGGCGACTGGGAGCGGCGCTGTCGCTGGCGGGGTGTTGTCGCACTTATCGGGTGGCTGGTGGCCATTAGGAGATGCTCTCCTCCGGTGGCTGAAATTACCTGCGTGGGGTGTTAAACTTGAAATGGTGAACCCACTGTGATGTAATGCTTGGTGTAGCCGGGGAGGAAGAAAGCTATGTGCTGGATCTGGAAATTGCAGCCAATGTTAGTTGGAAATGAGCGCCGCCGTAAGCGATGGTGGCGTGCGAGCATGCAGTGGAGCACAAAACGAAAATCGACCGTCAATGTGGGACCATTTGACTCACTGGATGAAAGCCGCGCTTCCCCACCAAGGGAATTGTTAAAGCAATTTCGTTTCGTCTGTCTTCTTTTATGCGTGTAAATCAGGCCTACGTTGGCACGGCGCAGGAGAAAGTTACGTCCTTCCAAAGTTGTGAATTATGATGTTTTTGCTACAATGCAGTCGTTCAGTGGAACTCTGCGGCAGCCTACGGCGATGTGAATTACGGGGCGTGAGTGGCCGTCTCTTGATAGACATCAACCATCATCGTCATCGACTGCCGCCTGTCTGCGGCCGAACCGCAGACGCGCCGTGTTCAGGGAGCAACCACCCGACAAACGCAGCTCCGAAACCTGCATCATTTGACTGATTCCCTCCCATTTTCTACCCCCCAGCACAAAGAAACGGCGGTTAACAGCTCATTCCGCGCCCCGTCTGATCGCGATCGCCTCATTATCGCCCCCATCATTCCACGTCGCCGCTCCCGCCCGTGACGCCGCCGCGGCCCGGCGTCGCCGGCGACGTCCGCGGCCGGTCGTGATTCGCCCATTGGCCCGCATTATGGGCCGATTACTCGCGGCGCGCCGGCCATTCAGCGGCCAGTTCCGAGTCACCGTCGGTCCATTCAGGCCGCTCGCCGGCGCCGCCGGCCGGTCAGGAGCGGGGGGCGGGGGGAGGGGGGGGGGGGGGGCGGCCGGCCCGGAGCGGGGGCGGCGGGGACGGATGGCCGGCGACTGCCTCCGCAAGGCACGCGGGTGTTGTTTTCAACAGCTGTTTGCGGGCTTGGAGCCGATCCTTTGTATTCGTTACAGGCAGAGGAGGCGGCCGTTCCGGCTCCGGCGACGGGGCAGTTCCTGCGACGTTTTTCTGCATTCTCGGCAAGCCAGACGCAACTTTACTGGGACGTTATCATTGCTTACGTTTGTTACATTGTGACAAGCTTCCATAAAAATCCGTCGCGTCGGACGCCGGCCATTGGACACGTCATCGTCGAGAGAAGGACGGGCTGGCGTCGCTGGGAGGAGCAACCGCCATCCATCACGCTGCCTCTCTGCGGGCCTTTTGTGCCGGCAGTGTCTGGCGGCGGTCCGCTCCAGGCAGATTAGTACGCCGCTGTCGGCCGCCGACGGACCGATGAGGCGTGCCGGCATCGGCCGCGGGCCGGCCGCCGCTCGGCCGCCGCTCGGCCACCGCTCGGCGGCCGCTCGGCCACCGCTCGGCCGCCGCTCGGCCACCGCTCGGCCACCGCTCGGCCACCGCTCGGCCCGCTCGGCCACCGCTCGGCCACCGCTCGGCCACCGCTCGGCCACCGCTCGGCCACCGCTCGGCCACCGCTCGGCTGCCGCTCCGAGGTCCTGCCGGCGAGGATCTGTCAACTCTCAGAGGCCCCGTGGCTGTACTTCTCTCGTCTTCTGTCTCTTTAACTGGGCTTTCCGCGTGATTCTGGTCGCCATTGTGTGGCGGTTGCCGTTCTGGTTGCCGTCGAGTTTCCGTGCCTTCGAGTCGTGCTAGTCGCGTTTTGGACGTCCTCGGTAGTCACGACTGTCACGCGCCCACAGCAGCGCCAGCCCACGGTGATAATCTGTCGCGATTCTTGGTGGTCCACCAGCCCGTGGCAGCCTTTGTTGCTGGCATTGTTCATTGTGACCTCCCCGGGCTCTTTTGTCCCGCGAACGCAGCGCATGATCGCCCCTCCCCGGCGTTACCAAGCCCCCTCCATCGCCGGGCGTCGCACGCCACAGCACCAGCGTCTGGCGCTCAGCCCGCTCCGCGCCGCCCCGGCCGTGTTCCGGGTCGGTGTCCCTCGCCCCCGCCGAAGCACGAAGGCGGCCGCTGCTGTGTGGGCTCATCCCAGCGTCGCCTAGGGCCACCGCCGATGGAGACGGACGGCGGCGGCGCGCTGCGGGAGTTTTTGCGCGCCGTCGCGCCGCGGCCGGCCCACGCTCGCGTGCCGCGGCACCCGGCCGAGAGCGCCCACACTGACATCTGTTGGGTGCGGCCGGTGGACGCCCGGCGGCGAGAGCGCGCCGCCCAACGTCCGCCGGGCCGTGACAGGTGCGTCTTTTGACGCGGACCGGCGGTGGCGGGGACGTGCGTCGGCGACGCTGCGCCGGTGCATCCGCACACAGCGCGTCGGCGAGGCGGGGCTGATACCCTTCCGACCGTCGGGGTTTAGTGACAGCTCGATGCCGGACTTGTTTCATGCGCTGCCTGTGCGGTGGAAGCCACTCTGGTCACTGTTTGCCGAACGGCGCCCCGCCAGACCCAGCGGGTCGGCCCGCGCCGCCCACTGCCCCGTAGCCGCGTTACACCAAGCACACGCTGGCTGTGCGGTGGTGCAGTCACGGCACACACAGGGGTGCAGCCGTGCGGGTCAGACGCTGGTCGCCCAAGCGGCGTGCAGGAGCGCCGACCCGGCGGCGCGTGGCCAAGGCCCGCCACGACACTGCCGCCAAGGCCGTCGGGCAGGTGTCGACTGCCCATTATCAATGGTGCCGCGCGCCGTGTCATGCTCGCCACGCTCGGGGCGGGAGGATGTGTCGGGGCTGGTGGGGCTCGGGCGGGCAGGGCGGCGGTGGCGCTGCGGCGCGGGTCGACGGCGCGGGGGTGCGGCCCGGGCGGGTTAACTGCGCAGCTACGCTGCAGGCAGCGCACGGCTTTATGCTACCATGTGTATGCGGGTGATGTGTGGACGCGCGCCGTTCCGTTTATCAGTGTCCTGACCTCTCATGACCTCTCCTGCCGTCCGACGCTCTGGTGATCATGCAGAATCTAGGATCAAATGCTGGTCTCTCTAAGTTCTAGTTAAACGCACTGACGACGATAGTAAAACTGGTGTTTGCATTGGGCGGACGTCCGAGATTTCGTCGCGTGTTGTCAGCGCGTCAGCCTGCTACCCGTGTGCTCCGGCGGCCGCAGCCGTGCGCTCAGGTGCTGCCGACGCCGCCGCTGTCGGCGCGGCGCCGAGCAGACCCCGGTCCGGTCGCCGTTGGCGCCGGGACGGACGGGCGCGCCAAACGTGACGGCAGCAGCGGTGGTGATGCCGCACCGACCCGGTGTCCATGCGCGGTCGTGTCGCACTGTCGCTGCTCTCGGATCCCTTCAGCCCCCCCCCCCCCTCCCAGTGCTGGGGGCTGTCTAATGCTTCTCAGAGGGTGGTTCACGAACCGGCGCTATTGGGTGCTGGCGCTGCGGGGATGAACCATCTCTCACTGGCGCGAGATGTCCTCCCCAAACTGAAGCGACAGTTGCGTTGCGCACGGTTTGCTCTTGCGACACCCGTTTGGTATTTATGATGGCCCTCGCGTGGAGCCCAAACGGGGCGGATTCCGCGTTTTCGTGCTGATTTTTTTTACATATTTTTGTTGGCCAACCGGTGAGCACCGCCGCAGCCTCTTGTCGGCCGCAGAGCCGTCCCTGTGTCCCGTATTGGCACCTCACCATCGCTGCCAGCCAGCCGAGCTCTTCGCGACGCTGCCGCGGGCGTCGGCCGGCCGCCGTGCTATCTGAACTCCCGGGGGGGGGGGGGGGAGGGGGCGGACCGGGCGCTGTACGGAGGTACGCCGGTCCGGGCCCGTGGAGCGGCACTCACGTCTGGTGGTTTGCGGTGGTGCGCCGCCAGACCGCCCTTTCATGCAGGACGGATTTGCCCGAGTTTCCTTCCCGTGCATGTTGGCGGAGGTTAATCTGGCCCAGAGTATTTGCCGGAGAGGGAAATCTGAGAGGAAAGGGGATTGCGCCAGTTTCCCGAATCCCGTAGTTTTGATCTGATGTCTCAAGTATGCGACCAAATTGTGAGCCAGTGTAAGTTTCCTCGTCGTGGATGGATGCTGGCGAATCATGCGTGAAACTGGGCAATGCCCATGGTCCGGACTGTTTTAGCACATGCGTCATTTCGTGAGGTTCCGTTAGCGTGTCTCTAAAGGGTTTAGTATCAGTTGCAGGCTTCCGCTGGCCACGCAACTGCTACTAAACCTATATAAATGACTACAAACTGTTGTTTGTTGTCATAAGCCGTAAGCCGGTAGTCCTTGTCACTTGGCATAGTCACAGCCCCCTGCTAATGATCGGCAGCGCTGATGGGAGTTAATGGCCGCGAACGACGTCGGTCCTGAACGGGCTACACAGCCCACCGGTGCTGACCCCGCCGCTCGTCGCGTGCCGTGTCAGGCTGGCGCTGCGGGTCTTAACGCCAACATGGCGGCGTGACGCCCAGTCTGGCGCCGACGGTTAACACGGCTCATGCAAATATGACCGCAGCGGGCGTGACGGACGTCCCGCACACCTGGAGGCCCGCTCGTAAACACCGGTCTGGTGTTTACGGCCGGGCTGGGATCGCCGTATGGGGGATTGGTTATGCGTCAGCTCCACGTCACTGACCCACAACGCTTCTACCCCCTCCAGCTCACCAGACCCGTCTCCACGAACCTGACGTGAGGTGCTTCTCTAGGCCGTGCCGTCACCAGGTACCTGGGCATGTAACTTCACACCCCGGTCACACCCGCGGCGTCAGAGCCGGCGCCGGTTTCAGGGCGCCGGAAGGGGTTCCGGTCGGCCGCGGCCGCGCGTCTGACCGTTCAGCTCCTTTGTCGGCTGGGCGGTGGCCGTGGTCGGCCCGGAGATCGGGTGACGGCTGGAGCTAGTCCTGGAGCTACTACTGGTGCTGAGCTGGCGCCGGGGCCGGGGCCGGGGCCTGAGTGTGGGCCGAGCCGGGCAGGACGGGAGTCGTCGGGTGTCGCGGCCGTGCCGGCCCGCCGAGCGGCGGACAATGCCAGCGACGCGTGGCCCGGCGCTAATTGGCGGCCGGCCCGCCGCAGGATGTACCGCCGGCCGGGCGCCGTCCGCGGGCCGCCGCCAGGTGTCGCGCCATGCCCGGTCACCGGCCGCGCCGCCGATGCCGGGGATGCCGATCTCTGACCCCGTCCTGTGCGGGATGCCGAGGACGTCGAGCTCGCGCCCGGTCAGCGATGCTGGGGATGCTGACCTTGGCTCTGGCGCCATATGACCTGGGCGGTGGGCCCGCTCGGGAGCCGAGGTCATCACGAGCTCGGCTGTGATGACCTGGACTCGGTCGGCTGACTGGGGCGCCGACTATGGGGTGTGTCCTGCGCCTGTGGTCCCAGCGTTCCCTTACCGGCAGGGACCAGTCGCGAGCCGCCCACAGCCAGCGACGCGGGCGGTGAGCGGATGCTGGCGTGCCGGACGGCGTCTGACGCTGACCGGGGGTTCCGTTTGTGTTGCAGAAGAAGGGCAACGGCCAGGAACTGTTCGACAAGGTGACGGGCCACCTGGAGCTGCTGGAGAGGGACTACTTCGGCCTGCTCTACACCGACCCGCACGACCCCAGAAACTGGCTCCAGCTCGACAAGAGCATCAAGAAGCAGCTCAAGAGTGAGTAGCAAGCGGGCTGTGGCGGACGTCGGCGCCGCTTCAATCATGCACAACGCGCACACCCTTTTCCCACTTCACCCATTCGAAGATGCATGATCTTCACGCGAATTTAATTTAAAAATGCCACTGTTCCTATAAGCAAGAATCACGCGAGCAGCAACACTTGGTATTCACCGCCATAGAAACATAAGGTCTCGATGGGAGTTCGCTGGATAGTTGCGGTAATGAAAGCTGCATACAGGCACGGTGTGGTCCGGACAGCACAACAGCCGCCCGTTTGCTATCGGGTCTGTTCCAGTTTCACCGGCCTTGCCGCGGCCAGTTTACCTGATAACGTTACCGGTCGACCCTGGCGCCGGATGCACGGCACTGTGCCTGTCGAATCAGAATCGCCCGTAATGGTCGGCGGCGGCTGCCGCTGGGCGAGCACGTACAGCCGCTCGGCCCGCACTGGTAGAACGCGGCCGAACAACATGCGTGTGTTGTTGATGTAGCGTGCCGGGCTGCGGCACGGAGGGTGGTGGTTTACTCGCCCGTCCGTGGCTTCCGGGATGATCGCTGTCATTTGCACGATAGGGGGTTATCAGCGTCGTACCGGGGGCGTCGTGAAGGGAACAAACCGGGGCTGACCGGTCCATCAGAGACGGGCAAGTCATGGTGGCGGTAGCACTAGCTGTCTCCACAAGGCCTCTGAGAGGAGCACGCCGGTCGGCCCGAGGGGCGGCGGCCGACTCGGCCCGGCCCGCCGGCTGAGCAGGTCGAGCTGGGTGCCGCCCGGGGCCGGCCGACGGCCGAACGTGAACGGCGGCGCCTCCGCCGGGCCGGGACGACCACCGGGCTCGGCTGCCCGCTCGACGCGCTGACCTTTGACCGCGGAGTGTGTTCCTGTCCGATCACGGGCGCCGCGACTGCCGACAGGTGCGGCCAGCTGACGGCAGCGCCCGATCTCCGACTGGAGGTCAGGGGTCACGGCCACACCCCCGGGGACGGGCGCGGCCACCCTTCCACCGGGCGGCAGGGATTGGGGCCGGGGCTTCGCTGAAGGCGGCGCCTCACTCACAGGGCGGCGGGTTTGAAGGCTTCCCGATCGGCCTTCCGTGCCGGCCTGCGGGCTCACTGCGGCCCGACACGCAAGCCTGTTAACTCGACTTCGGCAGCCATAGCGCCGCCGGGTAGGCGCCGGCCGTGTGGTATGTTTCGCCACACGGCGGGGCACGGCCTGTCGGGGCGGCCGGGCACGTCCGCGGCCCCCACAACGGCGCTGCTCCACTGATCTGTCGCGGTCAGGTGCGGTCGCTGAGGACGGGCCGCTGCCCCTCCGCCATCCCTGTCCTGCCGCCGTGGCGCGGGGCGGGCCGCATTCCGCGATCCAGTTCCGGCCCCGCTCGCCGCCGGCCGGCTGTCCGCCTGTTGGCTAGCCGCGGGGGCACGCGCGCGACAGTGGCGCCGCCCGGGCAGCCGCTCGAGAGCGGCCGGGGTCACGCGGCGGAGTTGGCCCCCGCTTGGGTCGAATTGTGCCGCCGCCGGTGGGCGCCCTCCTCAGTCCAACGTCAGAACGTCGTTCTCCCCGGGCGGCGAGCCTGGGTGCGCCGCTGCCCCGGCGGATAGAGGCAACATTCCGGGCCGGTTCCGGCCGCAGCTCGGCCGGTGGTGGTGGCGGCGGCGGCGGCCGGCTCGCGCACGACCGGGCCGCGCCCGCCTCATGGATTATGCAGCCCGCTGATGCTCGTCAAGTGGCGGCGCACGTCGGCCGGATCGCCGGCGTGACCTTTTGGGGTGACCCTGGCCGTGGACCGGATGTGAAGGTGTGTCTGATTTGTGGCATGGATCGGCGTGACCGATCTCGGGGAGACAAGCTATGAGGGACGTGACGTCGCCCATTGGACGTGTGCGGAGCTGGAGGTGACTGAGGGCTGCTGACGGCTGTCGAGTTTGAGCAAACAAAGATAATTGAGAATAATCGCCGCGTGATTTCTACATGCCTCGTTACTGGTGTGGTTTTGTGTGGATGTCAGATGTGATCAAATAGATAATCGGAAGTAATCGCCGCTTGATTGCAGCATGCTTTTTACCTGCATGCTGTCGTGGTCGACTCGCTTCATTGAAGCACAAATCCCTCAAACAATTACGCGCTCAACCCACATGCTCTGTGATGCGTGCCCACAACCGGCCGCTCGGGTGGCGCAGTGATTAGCCTCATCATGGGCTCTGAGCGTCGGAATGCTGACAAATGGAACCCCGGCGGCGGGCCAGTCCGTCGCGCCGACAGTCCAGTCACCCCCACCCCCACCCCCCCCCCCCCCCGCTGTCGGCGCGGCGATTAGCGACATTCGCCTCCCCGGTATCCCTGTGGGAAATCGGGGACGGCCTGTCGCTCCTCAGTCCATGGTGCCGCGGTATTTGCTTCCGCTGATCGTTTGGTTGTCGCCCAGAGGATGGGCGTTTCGCCGCAACGTACGCCGGTATAGCATGTGGCTTAGGGGCGTAGACGCATGTGCTGCCCCCCCCCCCCCCCCCATCACGATCTCGATGATTGGATATCTCCCAGCCCTCTGCGCGTCAGCCGCGGAACGCCGCTCCCAGAGGGTGGTCAGACTCCGCCCCGAGGCTTTGCATGGCGCCGATGTGGAAAACGGCGGCCGCGTTGCCGGCGGTTTTTCGAGCAGCGTCTGGTCCTATCGCCGCTGCGTGTGTCTGAGAGCGGACGGCCGCGCTCATTGGCAGCCGACGGGGCGCGCGCCTCTCACCTCTTCCCCCGCCGGCGCTTTTCGCCGGCCGCCTCCCGTCGGCCTGTCGGCCGGACGGGCTGGCAGCCAGCTGCGGCCCCCAGGTGCGGCGGTCATCCGCAGTCCGCCCGGGTCTGCCAGCCGATGTCCGTGGGTATGGCGGCTCGCCGTCCGTCCTGTCCTGTCCGTGTGTCGGTGCTGTGATTCTGCGATGCGATGGCGTAACAGCCCGACGGCGCCTCAGCCGATCACCTCGTCGGCCGGCGTCGGCCGTCAGCGCGTCACTGCGCTGGTCCGCTGCTCCGTGCGGCGATCCTCCGCCGAGCTGTTGGCCAGCGAGAGCGGCCGGGCAGCCGGCCGGGCCGCCGTTCGCCAGCGATGGCGGCCCGGCCCGGACGCCCCCATGTTGACGGTGCGTCTCCGGCTGTGGACCCAGCGGCGGCTGGGTCAACACGGCCCGGTCGGCTTATGCCTCGGACGCCAGCGGCTGTGATGGACAGTCGGAGAGCGATGACGGCACCCGATAATGGCCTGTCGTTCGTGGGAGATGAGCAATGGAGGGATTAGGGTGCATTGAGTTGGAGGGGGGGGGGGGGGGTTCCACGCTCACCCGCTGCGAGAGCACGATCAAATACAAAAACGTCAACGCACGCCAGAACCATCTCGATGCCCCTGGTGACATGGTTTTCTGGCGGTTCCTCCGCGCTCTCGCTCCTGCTGTGCCTCCACTCGCGGAATGTTTTGTCGGCAGTGGGGGTTGGGGGAGGGGCGAGCAAGAGCATCAGAAGCATTAGGGCGTGTTTGCGCCCGGCCGCTGTCGTGCGGCGGGCCATCCGCCGTCCGGAGACTCGGCGGGGTTGGCCCGTAAGCCGAACAGTCCGCCGTTAGGCGATATGGGAGGTACCCGCCCGAGGCATTCCGACCTGGCGCGCGACGCCGAGCGGCCGGCGTCAGCGCCAGCGTCGACCAAGGTCCGGCGCGGCGCGGCCGAGCGCGCCCGGCCTCCGGGAGCGGCCGGCTCGGGTTCGGCGCCGGCCCGGCTCGGGCTGCCGGGGTCGGCCGCCGACACCGGCCGACGGGCGCCGGCTGTCGCCCGCCCGGCGGCTTCCGGAGGCCGGCTGTCGCGCCGGGGGTGCCGTCGCCAGTCACGCTTGTCCAATGTCAGGACAGGGAGGTTTGCGTCGGGTCTAGCGGAGGCTTCCGTCTCATCCGTGGCGGACGCCAAGTGATGGTGTGCAGGGGAGCTGCTGGTCGTCGATTGGAGGGAACCTCCCCGGCGATGGATCGACAGATCCAGCCGACTGTGCGCGGCCTGGCCCAGCTGCCAGCGGTGGGACCAGCCCTCCCGCCGCCGCGGCCCACAGCGTTGTCTGCCGCTCCTCGCGCGAGGCTTTCCGTGTGGGAGGCACTCGTGCACAACGGGCCGGAGCGGCCGTACTACCACACTGGACACCGTCCGGTGGCATCTCTCCCCCCCCCCTCCCGTCACCCCACCGCGCCCGGACCGGAAGGATGGTTAGCGCCGCACTGTATGTTAATCTCGTAGAGGTTACGCCCCTGCAACGCGATGACACTGGTGCTGAAAGCAGAAATAGTTCTGTACATGCTGGATAAGCTAGTTTTAAACCACGATTTAAAGGATGCTAAGTTTTGCACTTTCTCCGTGATGCTATTATACTTAAGCGTCATAAATGTTACCCTCGCGTTGATGTGTTTCACGATCCCCGAAGGGCAGACTGCATGGGACCAGCGCCCTTTTACGCGCCGGATGGCGTGGCTTGCGATCACGGTTAGGTCGATGTTGAGCTGCGCATTTTCTCCACGCTGTGGTCGAGATAGGCGCGTTGGGCGGCTGTCAGGACGGCGCTCGTCATCGGCCGCCTCTCCTGGCGCCTATCGGGCTCGCTCCACAATCTCCGCCTGGTGCGTCACCGGGCCGGCCCCGGATCGATGCCCGGCACTGCCTGGGTCGCAGCCGAGCGTCCCGGGCCCGGGCTGCGGCCGGGCGGGGCGTGACCTGGCCCCGGGGTAGACGCGGCGGGGTGTCGTCACTGCGGCCTCTCTCTCTCCCTGGCTCTCCCTGTTACACATGGACTCCGTCAGGCGCTGGCACCTCTCAGACGGCGGCCTGTCGGAGCTAACACACCCCGAAACGCCGCGGCCGCCTGCCGTCCGTGACGCTCTGTGACCACCCCTGACGCCCCGGCCGTTACCAGACGCTCTCCTCGCCGTCACACCGGCGGCGTGCCCTGCCCGGCCGCTGTGCTGACGTGGCGGGGTCACGCCAGCATAGTCGGGGCTGCAGCAGGCCGCTGGCGCTGGCCCTGCTCCGCAGCCAGGCCCAAGCCGTCCGGCACCGGAAGCGGCTGCGGCGAGCGCGGCGGCCCGGGTAGGGGACGAGTGCCTTGCTGTTGCGGCTGCAAAACCGGGGCGATGTGGGGCCAGCTGGGGTGGGAGCCGTGCGGGACGAGATGCTAATGCAGGATCGCGAATTTGGACGGAGGAGTGTCGCTTGGTGTGCCCGAGGCCTGCGTCATGCACGGCATCCACGGCGAGACGGTATTGTGACGCACTGCAGGGCCGCGGTGGGCGCGAGGCCAGACACACACGCACGACAGGCCCCGCCGGGCGGCGCCGGGCGGCGCCGGACGGCCGCAGCGAGCCGTCCAGTTCTGATCGACCAGCGGCGTCCGGCGGCTATTCGTGGCCGCGCGACCCGCCCGCCCGGGTCCGAAGTGACCGTGTCACGCAGCCGCTGCTGTGTGGCGTCGCCAGCGCCGCCGGCAGCCGCCGGGCCGACCCAGCCGCCGCCGGCGCCGCTGCGCAGGGTCGGTGCCGGCCGGCCGCGAGCGGAGCGGGGCGCCGCCGCCGCCGAGCCGTTAGCTGCTGATCACGTGCTCTGGGGCGCAGGTGGGCGGCCCGGCGGCGGGACGCTGCGCCGGAGGTCGCATCAGCCTGGCGCTGAGTGTGATGAGTTCGCAGTGGGTCGGTGCGAAGGTGTCCTTGGGGACGCGTGCACGAGACACCGCGCTGCGCTGAGACTGAAGCGACGCAGCCGGGCTTTGTCAACACCGGGCGTGAGATAAAGGAGCTGATTGTGGCGTGCACATCAGTACTACATTCTGTGATGGCGTATCTTATCGGGCTACAGGCTTGCGCCAGTGCTTTGTGCAGGGTTTTATGGAGGGACTGAACGAAATCGCCGCCGAGTACAGCTAATATACAGCTACAGCACAGTAATGTACAGCTAAATGGCCTGTGCATTTGGAATGGATGGACATTGAACGTAGGCCGTTCGAACCTCACCTGACCTATGGTCCGACTTTGAAGTTGTACGAGACAGCAGTGAATAACCTTATTAATCCGGGAATGCACGACGTACAGCGATATTCTGCTGCCTTGTATGGACAAAGGCAATAGATTTAGTGCTAGGGCGGCACACGCCTTACGCATCGGCGCGAACTTATCGACATGCTATGCAGATTGAGGCAGTGACAATGACAATGCTCGCATACGCTTTTCTTCACAATTACTCACCGAAACGTGCAGTTGCTTAGACCTTGATCGTCGACTTAATTATGGTGCTGGAACACAGTGCTGACTCCGATGCGGCCGCATGCCAGCCACGCCGTCCCGTTCGCTCCGTTTGGGCTGTTTCGGCTGCGCGCGGCGCGTGTGCTCTGTTTGTGCCGGCCGCCCCGCCGCCGGGGGCGGTGACAGTCGTCCGGCGCCAACGTAAATGAGCCTCGGTCGTCGGACCGCAGCGCCGCGACGCCGGGACTTCCGCCATTGTCCCCGGCGGTGTCCACCGCCGGGCGGGGCGGGTGGCGCCGCAAACGCGGCCGGCTCCCTGACGCGGCGGTTGGGAGGCGATGTTCGATGCTTGGGAGTTCGGTACGAACGGGCTGCGGCGGCGGCATGATCTCGCTCGTCCGACGCGTCCGAAGCACGGCAAAAACAGACGACAGGCCCTCTCGGCTGAGCCCTCGAAAGCCAGCCAAGCCGCGCACAAGCCTCCTTGATCCGGCGCACCGCCAGGAAGTTTTTACCGGCGCCGCCGCTCGGCCGGCCAGCTCTGGCTCGCAGCGGCGGCTCCGGAGCGCGCCGGAGACGGCTGGTTTGGTACGGTGATGGATCATTTCCGTGCGCTGCACAATCGCAGAGCAGATTGCAGCCGGCCGGGGCGGGCCATGCTCGGCCGATCACGTACGCGGCGGCGCTGCAGCGGCGGACGTCATCGGTTTGGCCTCGGCACGCCGGGCGGAGTTCAGCTGGTTGGGAGCCATCAGCGCGCCGAGCCGGGATCGCGTGCCGGGCTCGGGTGCCGGTTGGGCCGTCTCGTCGACAAAACACCCCCGCTGTCGTATCCCGCGTTTAGTCAATAGACGCCGTGGCTGCCTGGCCGTCGTGGCGTCGCGAATGGTGCTTTGGAAGTGGGCCCGTGGAATCGAATTTTCTGACACCTAGTCTGGTATGAACTGGAATTAAGATTCGTGCCTTGTGTGCTGGGTTTCACGTTACCGGCAATTTTTTTCTGCTGATGTGGGAATCCGTTTCCTGCTCATTGTTAATCCCGCAGGTGGATGACCGCGATCCTTGGTAACTTCACACCGCACTACGGACAACTAGAGCGCATTCCGTCAGCCGTGTTTTGCCCCGTCTGCCCGCTGTTTGCCGTGCGCCTGGCCTTTCGTCATCCCGGTCACTGCTGGCCGGGTGTCGTCAGCTTCCCGGGCGGCCGGCTCGCGTCTGCGTACAGTCTGGTCTCGTCACTTGCCCAGGTCCTGACGACGCCCTCCTCGCCTGTTGCCTCTTGTCCTGACGCCGCCCTCCTCGCCTGTTGCCTCTTGTCCTGACCCCGCCCTCTTCGTCAGATGCTTGTTGTCATGACGCCACCCTCCTCGACTAACGCCCATTTTCATGACGCCGCCCTCTTGTCAGTTAATCAGTGTCTTGACGCCGCCCTCCTCGCCTGTTGCTCAGTGTCATGACGCCATCCTCCTCGTCAGTTGCACGTTGTCACGACGCTGCCCTCCTTGCCCATTTGCTCATTGTCATGCCACTGCCCTCGTCAGCTACCCGGTGTCCTGACGCCGCCGCCGCCGCTCCGCAGATGAACCATGGGAGTTCCGGTTCGCCGTCAAGTTCTACCCACTGGACCCGGGTCAGCTGCAAGGAGGACATCACCCGCTATCAGCTCTGCCTGCAGATTCGCAACGATATCGTCACCGGAAAGTGAGTGTCGCCGGCGACGGCGGTAGCCCGGTGGACACGCTCCGGCGCGGGACCGGGAGGCCCGGGTTCGACTCCGTCGGTAGGCAAATTTCACTGGACGCGGTGTTCAGCGGGGTGGCGACTTCAACGATCTCAGCCGCCAGTGTCGATAAATAACCCAGCAAACGAGGTCCAGGTGTTTTCTTGTCGCCGTCCGCGTCGCGCGCAAGGCTGTAAATCTGGTGACGCGCGCCCCTCTGTCGTTAGCGCGCGGTATTTTACGGCCGTGTTTGCCGCCGTCGCTGAGCTCGCGTCTTGTGCGCGCCTGTGCCGATTGATGTGGCCGCGCGTGGACTCCTGCTGCGGACCAGTCAGCCAGCTTGCAGCGTCAGCCGCTGAAAAATCGAGACCGGCGGCGCGGGATGACGTCAGCCGGGCGGGGCGGGTGACGTCACGGTCGGCCGCGCGCGGCGGGTGACGTCATCGGATGGGTCGGCGGCGGCGAGCGGACGGGTCGGACTGACTGCCGACCGTGTGACCGCCGCAGTGGATAGTCACGCTCGCCCGATGGACCGGCCGATACTGGAGCGGCGCCGCCGGTCACGGCAGCTGACGGCGGGGGCCGGTGTGAATCACCGCTCTTTGGCCGCCGGCGGCGGCAGCAGGAGGGCGCTGACGCTTCTCCAGTGGGCGGAGGGATGGACGGGGACGGGCGTATTGACTCAGACGTGTTAGAAAGGAGAGGGGTTTCGCCGCTTATGAAAACAGTCTGTTGTAAGTTTTATACGCTGTCCTGCATGTCTGTTGTGATGGAAACCTGCTGCATTAGGCCTTAAACAGCGTCTCCGGCTGTTAACAATTTTGATTCTGACCCTGTTGATTGGATGGATTTTCTGGGATCAGCGCCCACGCTAAGCAGTGCTTGTTGCGTGAGGCCTGACCGCACCACCTGATCGCGAAATTCCGGGTCAACGCCAGAAGCTGGCGGCGAAAGCTCATCGTGCTGCAGTGCTCAGCATGCACCTGCCTATCCTGTGATGTCACCCGACCTTTAGCTGAGGGTAGCCTGCGGTCGTTGGGTTTCGCCACCGACCGCAGGCAATCCCAGCCAGGGGCAAACAGCGGACGGCTGAGCCGACTCGACCTCACCCCGCCACGGGTTAGACGAGTCGGAAGACAGGCGCTCCAACCAGCCGAGCTACCAGCACGAACTTCGGACGCGATCACGGTCATGAAAGTTCATTGGGCATATTCTTCACGTGTAGGCGTGTCTATTGTCTCACCGGTTTCCTTCGACATTATTTACTCGCCGCTCTTTCTGGCATCGGGCATGACGTGCTCTCTGGTGCAGCAGAGCTGTTCGCCACACGTTGCCGTGCTTGTGCGTCGCCCGGTCGCTGCCGAACGGCTCGACGGCGCGGGCGATGTCTATCGTGGCCTCCCCGCCTGCGGTGTCGGCTTTGTAGGCCTGCGGCGCCTGCCGGGGCTGCTGTGCGGCGTGCAGTGTCCGCCGTCTGGCGCCCGCCGTGCTCTCCGCATCAGCGCCGCCGTCTGTCCGTCTGCCCTGCAGGCTGCCGTGCTCGTTCGTCACGCACGCGCTGCTCGGCTCGTACATGGTGCAGTCGGAGCTGGGCGACTACGACGCGGCCGAGCACAAGGCCGACTACCTGGCCGACTTCAAGATGGCGCCCAACCAGACGCCCGAGCTGGAGGAGAAGGTGGCCCAACTGCACAAGACGCTCCGGTCAGTCGATGTCGCGATCCGACCTTTTACCGCTGCATGCTGTATGCTCTCGACGCCTCGTTTGCCTGAGGCGGACTGTATGCGGCATCGACGAGTGGGCCCTCTGGCGGGGCCCCTGTCGTAGCGCCAGGCACGCGCGGAGAGGGGTCCCTGCGCGGGCTTGGTCCCTGCCGTGGGGTTCCCAGGTGGATGTCTGTCCGCCCCACCGTTATCCATTCTCCTTCAGCCCACAGCCCTGAAATGGTCATTGCTGTCCGAATGACTCTTATTCAAATAACCGAACCAATCAGCCAATATCAGCCGGCCAGCGGGAGGGGAAGGGAGAAAGAAGGCGGACGCACAAGACGTCTAGACGCGGGGTTGGAAAGTACAGCAATAACGTTTGATATGCAAAATATGGCGCCTTCCCTGCACATCGGTCACGTCCGTGCCGTCTGAGCCCGTCTGAGGCTTCAACTTCGTTCATATATATGCTACGGCTGTCGGTAACTGCTAATTAAAACCCACTGTGAATACCGCAAATCCTTCGGGAGGTCGGAAATATTCGAAATCTCGCTGGCGCTCGACTGCACAGCTGTGGTGGCGCCTCGGCACGATGCCGGCTTGGAGAACCTTTTCTTCACCGCGCTCATCGGCTTCAGCCAGCCGTCGCGCCTGTCGGGATTGGCTCGGGGGGGGGGGGGGGGGGCAGCACTGGGCGGTTTGTCTGGGCTTCGTCCTGTGCGATGGCCCAGTGGCTCAGCTCCGTCGCCGGCGGGAGACAAGCCATCGGAGGGACCGAGCCCTGCTGTTGTCGATGTAGCCGTGTGACCCGCTGACCTCAGCTGTCACCGTCCGCCGGCGACGCCTGTTTAGCCTCTGCCGATCTATGCTAACGCGGTCGACAGTGCTCCCTGAACGAACCAGACCTGCGCCGACATCACCTAATGCCCGTTTGACAGTGATACAGTCCAGATAAAGGTGTGGTGAGCGCCGGCGACCTCTGGTGACCTCGTGACCTCCGCAGGGGTCAGACGCCTGCCGAGGCGGAGATGCACTACCTGGAGAATGCCAAGAAGCTGGCCATGTACGGGGTGGACCTGCACCAGGCCAAGGACTCTGAGGGCATCGACATCATGCTGGGCATCTGCGCCTCTGGCCTGCTCGTCTACCGGGACAAGTGGGTTTGACGACGGCGCGGCTGCCCGCACGGGCTGGCGCTGGGCTGCAGGCGGGTAGTGGTCCCGCTCCTGCCTGGCGTGATGTGTTAGTCTCGCGCATGTTTTGAACTGATAACGAGAAGGCATGCGCGGCTGTGAGGTGACATGGATGTGCCTGACATAATGGGCAGGTGCTCTGTTCGCGTTTTTTTCCCGTGCTATAGGCATGCACCAGAAAAACACGTTTGCCTTATATGTCACTTGAACGCTGATGTCAATGGGTGAAATCAGGACTAAGGTGGAACATCTGAGTGGCGTAGATCTGGTGGCGCGGCATGCTTTGTTCAGCTATGTTAAAACAAATTGTGATACGCATTTTTTTTCAGCAAACCGCTTGCTTGTGTTACCATGATTATTTTGCGTTTGCAGGCTGAGAATAAACCGCTTTGCATGGCCGAAGATACTGAAGATCTCCTACAAGCGAAACAACTTCTTCGTGAAGATCCGCCCGGGCGAGTTCGAGCGCCACCTCACAACGATCGGCTTCAAGCTCATGAACCACAGGAAGGCCAAGAAGCTGTGGAAAACCTGCGTGGAAAATCACACGTTCTTCAGGTGAGAGGATGCTGCATTCTTTTGGCATGATCTGTATGGTGGCGAACCGTGGCGTTATCACGCTGCTGGGATGATGACATGCGCTACTGCCCTCAATGATTTGATACGCCAGGCGTCGCACGAGGGGCGGCTCGCTGCTATCGGGGAGATGAAATGCCAGAGGCCTATCGCGGGATTGCAGGCTTTATTGTCGGTGACTCACAGATAATGTGCCGTTCATGACGATTGTTCTGCACCGAACATGAGCCGGCTGGGACACTAGCCAACGGCGGTGAGAAGGGTGACATTCAGCAAGAGGGCAAGTCGTGCAGATTTCCGCCATTGGGATGCCTTTCCGTCCGAGGCCTTTCCGCCAATGCAATCACAGAGAGGACATCATGTCACCAGTTGCACTTTGGCAAACGAAGCCTCGATTTACCCCAGGGATATCTGGCCGCGTAATGGGGAAACATTTTGTCCGCGGAGCTCGCTGCTGCGTACTGCGGCGCAGCGGGAGCATGGTCCACCTCCCTTTGTTCTTAGGAGACACGGTGAACCGGCCGTGAGAGAATTCGTTCGATTCTGAGATAAGAACCCAAGTGGAGTCAGGTTGTACGCAGAGCGCTGTTTTCTCGAAGTGTCCTGGCTTTGTTTCCCAAAGCCAAGGTCGATATTACTCCCAGGAAACCGACCTGCTGAAATCTTTGTTCGAGATTTTTTCTCTCGCTTGGCCTGTATCTGCCTCTCAGATTGGTGTCTTAAATGCCGCTGAAGCTTGGGGAACTCCCACGTACCCAGACCTGCCCCGTCCTGACCCTCCCTGACATTTGTGACCTGACCTCGTGTCTGAGCCTAGACTGATGTCTTTTGATCCGCCGGACGGGAATCCACCTGACCTGTGACCTGTGGCCTGTGGCCTGTGATCTGTGACCTGACCTGTGTCTCTGCCCCAGACTGATGTCGCCGGAGCCGCCGGAGCGGGACCACCATCTGCCGCGGCTGGGCTCCAAGTTCCGGTATTCGGGCCGCACCCAGTACCAGACGCGCATGCAGACGGCCCAGTCGGACCGGCCGTCGCCGCAGTTCCGGCGCGCGCTCAGCGGCCGCGCCGTCTCCAGCCGCAGCATGGACCGTGAGTGGCGAGGGCGAGCGGAGGGGGGGGGGGGGGGAGGGGGAGGGAGGAGGGCGATGAGTCTGATTTGTGCCGGTTAACGCGTTTGTCAGCACGTTAAGGTGGTCGAAACGTGGGGTGTCCTCACAGTACTGGGCCCAGAATGTCGTATGCGCCCTTGCAATATGAATAAGTACGGTGTTTGTATGGGCATTATGGCCGAACTGCTCGGCTTGGTCTGAATTAAGCACCACCCGAGTTGCGCGTCCTACTTAACCACCCCGCTACACCCAGCCGCTTATCTTGCGGTCCTGGTGTCCTGTCGCCCGTCCCCGCCGCCCCTCTCCGACCTCTCGCCTCCCGCTGACCCCGCTGACCCCGCTGACCCCGCTGACCCCGCTGACCCCGCTGACCCCCGCTGACCCTGCTACCCCGCTGACCTCCGCTGACCCTGACCCCGTGACTGCTGACCCCGCTGACCGTGCTGACCCCGCTGACCGTGCTGACCCCCTGACCGTGCTGACCCCGCTGACCCCGCTGACCGTGCTGACCCCGTTGAACCGTCTGACCCCGCTGACCGATCTGACCCCGCTGACCCCGCTGACCCCGTTGACCCGTCTGACCGCGCTGACCCGGTCCGGCAGCGCTGAGCGTCAGCGGCGGCGGCCGTGACGCGCGCCAGGCCGACCCCAAGCGGCACACCATGACGGCGCCGCCCAAGGAAATCCCCGGCCTGGACGAGCGGCCTCCGCCGCCGCAGCTCACCGACAAGCCCAAGGAGCGAGGCGTGAGTGGGCCGCCACCGGCCTACCGGGGCCCGGCCGGGAGCCGGTGGAGACCGATGGAACCGATGTGGTGGAGGCGTGGCGAGGCGTGACGGGTGTGGTTGGGGCTGGGTGTGAGGGGTCGGTGGTCAGGTTGGGGCCGCGCCCTTTGGGCAGTGCCGCTGAGAGTGCGGAACCTTTACAGGCGCGTTATGAACGCTGCTCTAGAATCTGTTAAAGGAAAAAAAGAACATCGTTCTTGCGTGGAAATACTTCATCAAAAACACCGAGCTTTTTGTGTGACGTGAACTATGTTCTCCATGAACGTGAGCTGAGTGCCCCGGGCGTGTACCCTTAAATCAGGGGTGCTCCCTCTCTCAGGATAAGGACCTGCATGTCTTCAGAGCATGGTATGACACGAATGTTTGACGCCATTTGACTTGATGGTGGCATGCTTTGCTTGAGACTAATTGGATGCACGTTCCCCAACTTTAACCACTCCCTTCCGCGGTAGAAGTTCCACCATTAGTCGCCCGCCATAACCGCTAACACTAACATCTCCCGCACACACGGTTTCTCCCGCCGCACGTGCCTCCGCATGCCGGGCTCGTCTTAGCGCGGGCGAGCGGCGCTAACCTGCGCCGGGCGCCTGTTCTAGGTGAACAGCGTGCACTGGGCCAGCCTGTCGGGCTCCGACCTCTCGCTCACCGACAGCGAGGCGTCGTACACGCTGGAGGAGGAGCCGCTCTCGCGCTCGGACGGCTGCCTGGCGGTGCGGCGGCGGCCGGCGTCGGCCGAGCGGACGTGGCCGGGCGCGCGCGCCGCCCGCCAGCGCTCCGCCTCGCCCGAGGCGGGCGTCGAGACGGCCGCGGAGGTGACGCTGGGACGGCCGAGGCCCGAGCGCGCGGCGCTGGCCGGGCGCCGGGAGCCGGAGAGACCGGCCTCACCGCCGCCGGAGGCCGCCAGCAGTCCTGACCAACTGCCGGACAGAGGGAGACGGCCAAGGTCCGGATCGGAAGGCTGCCTGGAGAGAGAGACGGGTGGGACGCCCCGGCGGCCGTCGATGGCGACCAGCAGCCTCGGCAAGCCTCCGGACGGAGAGGCGCGGGCGCGGTCCGGACCGGACGGCGGCCTGAACGGAGAGGCGGCCGGCGCGCCGCGGCGACCGTCCAGCGGCGGTATAGGCACGCCCCCGGACGGCGGCCAGAGCGGAGAGGCGGCCGGCGCGCCGCGGCGACCGTCCAGCGGCGGTATAGGCACGCCCCCGGACGGCGCGCGGCGGCGGTTGTCGGCGTCGGCTGCCGCGGACGGAACGCCGCCGCTGCCGCCGAAGTACGCAGCGCAGCGGCGCGGCACGCCGGCGGCACCCCGCCGCGCCCGCCGAAACACGCTGGGTACTCAGGCGGCACGCCTCCGCTGCCGCCGAAGCTCGGCAGCGTCGGGCGACGGGCTGCGTACGGAGCTTCGCCGGGAGTTTCGCCGGGAACTTCGGGCTACCGGCGTCGACTCTCGTTCCCGCCGCAGGCCGACGGTTCGGACGGCGAGATTGGAGCTGTCTCGGGCTCTGCGCCGTCGGTGTCGGAGTATGCCAACGACGCGTCCGACTGGCCGCCGGATGGAGCTCCGCCGCTGCCCGGCAGGCATTCCGGTGCTGCTCCGCCGCTGCCTGCGAAGCATGCGGGCAGATCGTCCGCTCAGCGGGACGAAGCCCCGCCACTGCCCGCCAAGCACTTCAGTAGATCGTCGAAAAACAAGGACGGGGCCCCACAGCTGTCGCCGAAGCGCTCGAGTGGCGCGTTCGAGGACCCGGCTCCGTCTCACTCGCGAGACTCGACCTTTCCTTCCCCATCCAGCCCGCCCTCCCGCCCAAGTGCTCCGCCGCCGCCGCCGCCTCCGGCGTCCGCTGTCGCCGTGACCGACCGCTACCAGTACCAGACGCCGTCGTCGACCGAAGCCTGGCCGGGGCGAGGCGGCGCCGCGTCGCCACCGCGCCGCGTCCGCCGCCTGAGCGCCGAGCACGCCGCCGACGCGGCCGTCAAGCGGCGGGAGGAGATGCGCGCTGGCCAGGCGCCGGCGGACGCCGAGACGCGCCAGTTTACGCTGCTGGCGGCCGGCGCGCCGGCGGTGGCCGTCGCCGAGGGTGGCCCCCGCCGGCCGCTCCCCGAGCTCGCCGCGCCGCTCGGTCACCGCCGGCGCCGCCGCAGTGGCGAGCTGTCTGCGCTGCGCATCCCGATACCGAACACGGGCGCGATGGCAGTGAGCAGCGGCCGCCGGCGGCGCCGCCTGCGCGCGTCCTCCGTCGGCTCCAACATCGGCGGGGTGGAGATGAACATGGGGCGCCGGCGGCGGCGGCTGAGCGCCTCCTCCATCGGCTCGGACATAGGCTTGGAGATTGCCACGGGCCGACGGCGACGGCGCCTCAGTGCGTCGTCGGTCGGCTCGGACCTCGGTGTGGAGATCGCCACCGGCCGCCGCCGTCGACTCAGCGGCTCGTCGCTCGGCTCCGACGTCGGTGCCGTGACCGTGTCGACCGGGCGCCGCCGCCGGCTGAGCGGCTCCTCCGGCGTGCTGGAGACGGGAGGGGTGACGGTGCCGACCGGGCGTCGTCGTCGCCGGCTCGGCGGCTCCCTGAGGAGTCTGCGTGCTGTCGCTGCCGCCGACGCCGACGCCGACGAGCCGCCCGAGTGGAGGGGCACCAAGGCCTTCAGCATCGGGTCGGATCGCGGCAGACGCGGCTCGGTCGGCTCGGCGGAAGCCGGCTGGAAGGGCACCAGGTCTTTCACCATCAGCTCTGAGCGCGGCAGGCGCGGGCCGGTCGGGCCGGAGGAGGCCGGTTGGAAGGGGACCAAATCCTTCAGCGTCGGGCCGGAGCGCGACAGGCGTGGCCTCGCAGACTCGAAAAAAGGCAGCTGGAAGGGTACCAAGGCCTTCAGCGTCGTCTCGAAGCGTCCCAGGGGAGAAGTCGTCGACTCGGAAGACGTCGGCTGGAGGGGGATGAGAGCCTTCTCCGCCTCGCTGTCGAACGAACGCCGATCGTCCCGCGGCCCGACGGGCGACAAAGTATCCGATGGCGAGGAATGGAAGCACGCGCCGGGAGAGATTGTGAAGAAGGACAGGCTGCCATTGGGCAAGCTGTGGAAATCCCGGGAGAAGCTAAGCGATAAAGGCGGAGAGAAAGCGGGGGAAAGTCCCACCGACGCCAAACGGTCGAAAGGGATTGGTAGAAAGCTGTTCAGCAAGCTTCCAAAGCACGACAAGCAGTCAGCAGATGACAAAGCCGACAAAGTCGCCGAGCAGTCCTTCACGCAGAAGGCCGATTCGGAACGGAAGTCTTTCAGAGAGCGCATGAAGGGCAGAATGCTCGCTTTGGGCAAGAAACCGGACGACGACAAAAACAAGCACGACGAGTCCGGCCGCACTGTCGAGTCCGACGCCACCGCCGACGGGGGACCGGCCGTCGTGGAGACCATCAGCCTGACGGTAGAGGGCCGACGGCGCGCCTCCGTCGCCGGCCAGGCCCCGCTCGAGGACGCGCCGACGGACGGGGTGGCGAGCGACCTGGTCGACGCGCCGGCCTACCAGAACGCCGGCGTGGTGGCCGTGACCGAGCTGGCGCCACTGGCGCGGCCGAGAGACGGCAGTGCCTCGGGGAGCGGGCCGGGGCGCGCGGACGGCCGGGCGACCGAGGCGGCCGAGCGCGAGCACGAGCGGGAGGCGGACCGGGCGTGGGGAGCTGTGGTCGGCGACAAGGACCGGGGCTTCAGCCGCGCCGACCAGAAGCGGAAGACCTGGCACGCGGCTGGCAGTAGAGACACGCGGAACAAGGAGCTGGACTCGCAGCTGGACTCGCAGCTGTCCGGCTCCGAGCCGTTCAACGAGAGTTTGGATAACAGTGCCGTCAGGTCGGGCAGGACGAAGAGCTGGTTCAGAAAGCCGCGCTCGAAAAGCGACGACGAAAACTCAGACGGGGAGAGCGCCTCCAGCGACCGACGGAAGTCGTCCAGTAGCAGGGCGCAGCAGGACGACCCGCCTCACAAGTCGCTGGGCAGTCTCGAGGACCGGGAGCGCAAGAAGAAGGCCTTTTGGAAGAGCCCCAAGTTCCTGCGCAAGAAGTCACGCTCTGACGCTGACAGCCTGTCCGCCACGGAGGACACGCTGGCCGTGGCGTCGCGGGCCAGCGAGCGGCCTCCATCCCCCGACCAGCCGCCGGGCTCGGAGTCGGAGGAGAATGCGTACGTGGCCGTGCCGGGTAGCAGCCGGCACCGGCTGCGCGCCGCTGAGGAGCGCGAGTACAACCGGCACCGGCGGCCAGAGCGGGAGCTGCCGCCGCCGCCGCCGCCGGCCGACTCGCCGCTGCGCCCGGCAGCCCAGCAGCCGCTGCCGCCGCCGCCGCCGGCCGACGCCACGGTTCTGCGGAACCCGTGGGCGCGCGAGGCGGCCGAGGAGGACGCGTTCTACTACCGCGGTCACTACCAGCGGCCGAGCGAGCGCACGTACTACTACCCAGTGCCGCGGGGCCAGCCGGCGGCGCTCGCGATGGCCGCGGAGCCGACGGCGGGCCCCGAGCCGCCGCCACGGCCGGCGTCACTGGCGTCGGTCGACTCGTACGTGGCGCCGCCGCCGCTGCCGAGCTCGCCGCCGCCGCCGCTGCACCTCTCCGACATCATCAGCATTGGCGTGGTGGAGCGCGTGGCCGGTGCGCCGCAGGAGAGCGTGCTGCTGCGGCGCGCGCGCGGCGAAGAGGACCGGATGGCCGGCGCTGGCGCCGCCGGCGGCCGGTACGCAGACATCCATGGGAGGGAGGGAGGCGCCCCGGCCGGCGCGGGCTCCGGCCAGGACAGGTGGAGGGAGGAGGGCAGTGGAGGACGGCGTGTGGATGAAAGGCGCGGAGAGGAGAGTGGAACACGTGGTGGCGGCTATGACGATGATGCAGTGTGGGAGCGAGATTACCCGGGGAAGCTGGCGCCAGGGAGAGACCGTGATACAGCGAGAACTTACATGAATGAGTATGAATTGGGCAATGAGAGGTTTTTGGAGAATCGCGGCGATGAACGTACACTTAAGCCTGGTAATGGTGAGAGGTACTTGAGTAGCGAAATGTATGATGCCGACGAGGCCCACAGGCACTGGCAAGACCGGCATGACCGTGACTACCCGGAACGTTTTGAAGGCGACGAATTGTACCGACGTGATGGCCGCGGTGAAAAACACGTCGGTGGCCTAGACGTTGGCCTAGACGACGTTGAAAGATACAACCCAGGCAACCAAGGACGGATTTCTTGGCGCGATGCCCGAACAGCACATGAAGATCTCGTCTCGAATGCCCAGAGGTACTCGGGGATGTTCGACGCGGAGGGCTGGCGTGAGGGCGGCCCAGACCGTGGCGCGTACGCCGCCGATAAATCATACCAGCACCCGCGCGGAAATCACTACGATCGCCACAACTATGACAGAGCTCACCTGTGCGACCCAGACTGTCGCACTCGTCGCGAGCAGCACGACGTCGAAGGACGTCGCTCCGCCGGTAACCAAGCATACGAATCTCGCTGCTGTGACGCGCACGGCGCGCTCTTCTCCGAGGACGGCGCCGGCGGGAGCGGGAGGCCGCGCTGGCACGGTCACGGGCCAGCCTGGTACGACACGCCAGCCCGCGCGCCGCTCTACAGCAACGGAGGCGACTGGCCGGCCGGCGCACCGCCACCGCCGCCACCGCCACCACCGCCGCCGCCGTTGCCGGAGCGGCCGCCGATGTACGTGAACGCGGCGCCGCCGCTGCCGCCGCGTACCCACCCGCTGCAGCAGGGCCGCGGCCGGCGGCAGCACGAGCACGAGGAGGAGCAGGAGGAGGTATTGTAGCGGCTGGCTGGCTTCCGTCGCTGTCCCGAGCCCGGTGCGCTGGCGTGGTGAGTCCGCTTCGCGTCCGTCCTGCTCTGGAGACCAGTGCTCGGGGGGGAAACCGGGACTGTCTCCTGGTGAGTCCGTGTCGTCCGTCCTGGCGTGGAGACGTCTCCAGCGGCAGCTGAGATCTTCGCTATCCACGGTGATAGCCTGCGTCGTCTTCCGGTGCGTCCCGCTGTGAGGGCTGATTGATACGAACGCGGCTCCCTGCCCGTCGTTGAGTCCCTGCTGACCCTGCGTCGGCCGTTGTCTGGAAAGGGATCTCATGAGTGGAAAACCACTGGCCGTGTCGTAGTGAGTCCGCGTCCGCTTCTGGTTCGTCCTGGTCTGTAGGTCGGGAAGCACGGCCACCACATGTGAGTCCTTGTCCGTGTCGTGTCCGACACGGTCTGGAGTCAGCCTTCGCGAAGATTGAAGGAGTTCGCCTCTCCCTCGTGGCGTGAAGTGGGACGGCCAGCCGAGCCGGGGCGGGCTCAGGACGGGCCGAACAAGCCGCCGGCACCGCGCGTCGTGGGAGCCGGCTGAGGCGGGAGCCACCATACGGTCCGGCGGCCAGTGCTGTCGACTCGTGGAATGGGCCGCTTGTGCTTGGTCGCGTCGGCAACCCCAGCCGCCTGCCCGCATGTGTTGCGCTTCTGCATGCTGAGAGGAAAGCTCGCATGGATTACCGGTTGACTGACGGCATTTTTAGTCGTCGCCCAGAAAGGCTAGCCTTCGGTGATCTCGTTGCTTGCAGCAGCTGTAAGGCAGCTCTGACTGTTGGCCACCAGTTATATTTCTGCTTGCTTTGTTAACCATCTGCATGATGTACTTGAGCTTGACAATCTTTGAACATGTCTTGTACGCCGCATAACATGCTAACCATTTCATGAGGGCCAGCCATTGACAAGTGACGTTCGTCCAACTTCCTGTGTTTGACGCGTCTATACCGGCAGTGCCCTAACAGCTCTGCACGGCCTGACCCGCTTCATAAAAACACGCCCGTACCGCGGCGGGGCTAACCGTGCCGTGTCTGTGTCGACAGAGACCGGTGGGAGGCGTGGCCGTTCTGCCGCCCATGGACCTCTCCAAGGCGCGTAAGGTGAGCCGCCTCGGTCTCTCCCGTCGTTTCCCTGTGCGTGCGTGCTCGGTGAGGCATGCCGCCAGCAGCAGCAGTGACCCCGCACGAGAGCCGCCATAGCCTTCCAGTCCGGCATGGTATACCGCCCCCCATGAAGGGTGCGGCGCTGGAATTGCTTGCTGGTGTCGTCCTCGTTAGCTTTGCGGACTTCGGTCTTCGGCGTGTTGTGGTTGCGAGTAGTCGTTTGCAAGGCGCTCTCAGTGACTGGCGCACGTACATCGGTGTGGTCGTGACTTACCGAATGCCAGCAGCCTCATAAAGATGCCTGTCAAATTTTTTATCCGTTTATGTCGACGTCTGTTGTGTTATTTACCACATTCATTTCTTTGCGTTTGCTCTTTTTGGTCGGCGCTGAGCCTGGGTTGTCGACCCGTCTGTTCCGCCGTCTGTTTGTCCGCATGTCTAACGGCGCGCGCGCGGCGGCGCTCGGCAGGGTGAGGGCACCAACGGCGCCGCCACGCCGCCTCACCACCAGCAGGCGGCCGGCCGCGGCGCGCCGGCCAACAACGCCTCCGACGTCCCTGCCGGCGGCAACGTGCGCTCTTATGACCGCGAGCCGGGACGGCTGGGCGGCAGCGGTGGCGGCTCCGCAGGCACCGGCGCCCGGCTCGGCTCCCTGGAGAAGGAGCCGGCGCGGCTGGGCGCCGGCGGCTCGCCGGCGGCCGGCGGCGTGAGGCTCGGCGCATACGAGCGCGAGCCGGGTCGGCTGGGCGCCTCGCCGTCGCCGGCCGCCGGCACCGGCGCGCGGCTCGGCTCGTTCGACAGGGAGCCGGGCCGGCTGGGCGGCTCGCCGAGCGCCGGCGGGGCCGCGGGAGCTCGCCTCGCCTCCTACGACCGGGAGCCCGGCCGCCTGGGCTCACCCGGCCCCGGCGCCAACGGCACGGCGCGGCTCGGCTCGTACGAGCGCGAGCCGGGCCGGCTGGGCGCGTCGCCGTCGCCGGCGGGCGGCGTTCCTGCCGGCGCCCGCCTCACCAACTACGACAAGGAGCCAGGCCGGCTGGGCGCCTCCCCCTCGCCGGCAGGCGGCTCCGTCGCCGGCGCTCGCCTCGGCTCCTACGACAAGGAGCCGGGTCGACTGGGCGGCGGCGCCGGCTCCGGGTCTGGCTCCGGGTCAGGCCTGGGCGCCGGGTCCGGCTCCGGCACCGGCGCCATCCCGGGCTCCGGTGCTGCCCCCGGCTCGGGCGCCACCCCCGTCCGACTGGGCTCGGCCGGCTCGGCGTTCGGCCGGTACGAGCGGGAGCCGGGCCGGCTGGGCTCGCCGAGCGGCGGCACCGGCGCGCCGACCGGCTCAGCCGCGGCCGGTGCGCGGGCCTCCTTCCTGGCGTCTGCGGACGGCCGGCCGGCCGGCCACACCCGCGAGTACACCTATCAGGACGAGGAGGCGGCCGTGCGCAAATCGCTGCCGACCTCGCAGCTCGGCTTCTCGTACAGCGGCCGCGCCGGCTCGGCCGAGCCGCACGAAGAGCTCAACACCTCCATCTCGCCGGCCACCAAGCGCGCCACGGCGTTCAACTACGCGCCAGGCGCTGCATCGGCGGGCGGCGAGGGGACGGCGCCGCTGGCCAGCGCCGACGGCTCCGCGCTGCCCGGCGTCGGCGCCGTGCTGGCGCCGACGGCGGTGCGCGCCGGCGCTGGCGGGCTCGACGGGCAGACGGGAGCCGGTGCCGCCGGTGCCGGTGGAATCACCGGGCAGGCGGGAGCCGGTGTCGGCGATGCTGGAGGGATTGCCGGGCAGGCGGGAACTGGTGCCGCCGGCACTGGTGGGATCGCCGGGAAGGCGGGAGCCGGTGCCGCCGGCGAGCTCGGAGCCGGGCAGGACGCCGCGGTTGCCGGGGACAAGGCGGCTAACGCCGCCGGTGCTGCTGCCGGAAAGGCGGGAGTTGCGACGGGGACGGAGAAGGCAGCCAAGTCGGCCAAGAAGCCCAAGTCGGGCGGCATCTTCGCCCGCTTTGGCAAGAAGAAGGTGTCTGAGAGCGAATCGAGCGCGGCCGAGTCGTCGCCCGAGAAAACGAAGGACAAGAAGGACAAGAGCAAGGACAAGAGCAAGGACAAGGGGAAGAAAAGCGGCGACGCAGATAAGTCCAAGTCTAAGTCCGGAAAGGACAAGGACAAGGACAAGGACAAAAAGAAGGATAAGACCGGCAAGAAGAACAAGGGCGGGTTGTCGGCTCTTCCTGACCTGGACAGCACGCTGGAGTCTGAAGAGGTGGCTGAGCTGACAGGATCGGCGGCGGAAGACGCCAAGCATGCGAAGAAGCGCTCCAAGAAGAACAAGGCCAAGGGCGACGCGGCGGCCAAGGACAAGAAGAACAAAAAGAAGAAGGACGAGTCGTCGTCGAGCTCGTCCTCGTCGTCCTCTTCGTCCTCCTCGTCGTCGGAGAGCGACTCTGAGATGGAGGGCTACGCGGAGGACCAGCTGCCGGACACGGACGAGCGCATTGCCAAACTGCGCGCCAGCGCCAAGGGGCCCAAGATCGTCAAGACGACCACCAAGAAGACGATGGTGAAGGACCAGGCGGGCACCACCGAGGAGATGGTGCGCGCCGTGCAGGACCTGAACACGGGCGAGGTGACGGTAGAGCAGGCGCAGAACAAGGTGAGCCCCCCCCCCCTCACCCACCAACCCTCACGCGGCCGTCACCGGCGCGGAGAGCGCCACTCGCATCGTATGGTAGCGCTAGTCCCGCACCCGGCATGGCTCGAACCCCGGAATGTGCGGCGCACGTCGGTGTTTCGCATTCGGTGTAGCATCGTGTCCACCGGCGAGGCCCGAAGCCGAGCTTCGTCCACCGCTTGCCGGCCGGCTGACCGCCGATGCTGGACGGACGCGCGTGCCCCCCCCCCCCCCAGTCCCATCACAGCAGCTGGTCGACTCTGCTTCAAGCTTTGTGCTCGAGTGTCCGGTCTCCCGTAAGCCGCTGACGGTTGATACCCCGCTGATTTTCACCCCGCGCCCATCGGCTCCCCGCCCGCCCACGCGGCGCTTGTGGCCGGCGGCTGGCACGTGGCACGTGTTGCAGCTGGACAGTACCGGTGAGCGGGGGCCGCACGTGATGGCCACCACCGTCACCACGCGCACGGCTCAGATGCACGAGGACAAGAACCAGCCGGACACCAGCTGGGGACAGGTGGGTGTGGAGCGACGCGCGGCGCCGCGGCCCGCACGCACAAGCCGTCGGGGCGGCGGAGGCGCCCGCGGGAAGCATTGGGAAGCGTTGAAGTGTGGGGAGTGAGCGGGCGGTGCGTGGTAGACACGGTGGGACCCGTCGTGCTTTCGGGGGACGCATACAAAGCCATAGGCGATTGTCGCTGAGTAGGCTCGCTCGGTTTTTGCACCCAGGCTGGATAAAAACTGCCAGCCTGCAGTTAACTTTCGGGGGACAGCGTGAGATGCTGTGATAAGTACACCGAAGTTGTGCGTTTCTTGAAATAAGAGGTGAACTTTATTAAAAAGAGGTGAACAAGTAATGGAATGGATGTCCTGACGCACGTCTTCAAGTGTAAGTGTTCTTCCATTTAGCACCTTGTAGCATCTTGTCTTTGGCATTCGCTGTTTGCTTGCGAGCTTCATGCGTTTGGAACTGTTCGCAGATAATGTCACTTAAACGCTGCCCAACCATCCCACCCGGTAACACTGGGAGCGCACTGAAGTGTCCGGTCTGAGACTTACAGAGCCGTGGGATGGTTGCCAGGTGTCGTCCAATGTCAGCGCTCCCTGGCCTCCTACCCTGGTCCTCTCCGCATGGTTCATCGGTTGCCTTCTCCTTGTTATCACCGCGCTCGTCTCCGCTCTCCTGTCCCTCGCGTAAGTCGTCCAACATCATGCCTAGTCAAATCTATTAAACACCGCGATAATTTCGAAATATTTTGCCCCTGAGTATCGTTGCGTTGAGAAGTTGAATCAGCTGGTATGGGTTAGTACCAGCGAGTTAATACCTGTTACACTCATCCGATGCGGAGCTTTGTGGGCACGTTTTATCCCCGGAAGGTTCCGTGACTTCACCGCGAAGTCCCCCTTCAGCCGCATGCGCCTCACTGCTGCCTCCTGACCCGCCAGGTGAAGGAGAAGACGTTCGCCGCCACCACCACCACCAGCGCCACGCACCAGGAGCAGACGGTTCTGACACAGGAGGTGCAGAAGACGCGCAAGCTGATCGTGGGCGCCGACGGCGACGCGGCCGCCGCGCGGCCCGCGCTGGTGAGTGTGGGCGGCCCGGCGCCTCGGCGCGCCTCCTGGCGGCCGGGTGCGGCCGAGCTCCCCCGCGCCAGCCCGGCCCGAATACTGGCGGCGCCAATCAGCTCCCCGGAGAGGAGGATCGTGCGCCTGTTGATACCGTGACTAACCCTGCGTTGCGTCAGTGACCCCGCGTTGCGGTGACAGCGAGGCGCGCTGATGGCGATGCCATTGCATCCGGGGCCCAGCAGTGTGTTACGCCGCATCTTCAGACTTCCCAGACACGAGGTGGCGGTCGCGCTGGTTAACCCAAATAGCGCGCGCCCAGCGCGCTGCCAGCGCAGCCCGACTCACGTCTCGCCCTCGCTCCACCTGGTGTCTGGGCTGGTGGCACTAACCCCGCGTGCGGCGGGCTCCGCTGACGGCCGCCGTCTGCGCCAGTCGCTCGGACCGCGCCCGTACACTAGCTCGGGCGGCGCGCCGGCCTCCGCCGCCACCGGCTCGGCGGGCTCCGCGGGCTCCGCGGGCTACTCGGGCTACTCGGGCTACTCTGGATACTCTGGCTACTCGGCCGGCTACCGGCGCGGCTACCGGCGTCCGGCGCTCCCTGAGACGAAGCCCAAGGTTAGCCGCTCGGCCGGCGGTGCGGCGGCCGGGCTCACAGCGGTCAGCACCCGATGGAGATGCCCGCACCGGCTCCAGGCCCGGGGCGGTTGCTCGTGCCGGGCGGCCGGCGCGCTGCGCACTCCGGCGTCTCTCTTCCGGTGGTGTGTCAGGGCTCGCACTGGGCTGCACCGGCACGGCACGTGGGCGTGTGTTACGGCCTTGTTCGCCGCCGGCTCCTTTCCTGCTGCCGGAGCGACGGTGTCGTCCCGGCGTGCGGCTCCTGGAGCGGCGTCGCCAGCATGCTCGCGCTGTTTGGGGTGCACGCGGGCACCGTCACAGCGCGTCTGCCGCGTGATTGCACTGGCACGATGTCGGCAGGAGCCGGACAGTGGAAAGCCACGCGCACATGGTGTGTTTCCTGTCATGCACGCAAGACGGCGTCCTTCGCTGCTGTCTTTCGCGCATTCTGGACCGTGGACTGACGTGTTTCCATGTCATGCCACGCTTTCATGGTGTGGTGTTTCCAGCCCTTCCAACACGCGACAGATACGTGTCGTTTATGTGTGCTGCGCCATACCGCTGGCCGACAAGCAGCATTATCGTAATGAAGGAACTGACAACTCTCAGTATACACAGGACTGACGTTAAGTTCACAGGATAACTAGGTGACAAAGTCCTCTGCAGCCTGGCGTTATCAACATCACATAACCGACCGTCGTGGTCTTCGTCGTGGAGCTGGTTGATAAATCCGCGTTTCGAATGCGGAGCTCAGTCTGGGTTATCATTAAGCGGCCATGGCCCGGGAATTGTCCCCGCTCCGTCCTCTGATCTTTGCCAGAAGTCATTCGATCTGCGCATTTTCGTGCACCACCCACCCACCCACCTCTATCGCTCTCTCCGTTGGCCTCCCGTCCCGCTGCCCCATCCCTCTGCCTCGTCTCTCGTTCGTCTGCCGCCGCCGCTCCAGGCCAGCCCTAGCCCCCGCTCGCCGCGCTCGCCGCTGGAACCGGCGGTCCCTCTGCGGCGCCCCACTCGTCGCGCGGAGTCACGTGGCGGGGCGGGTGTCCGCCGGCACGCGCGCCAGCGGCGACCTTAACGGCGGCGGCGAGGCGTCGGAGCGGTGTGGCGTCTTTGCCTGTTTGCGCGTTGCGTACGTGTTGTTTGTTTCTTACGTGGCTGCTCAACAAACGACGACTGACGAGATGTGGTGTCGGGCTGTATGGGCGAGTTGCTGTGTTGCCAAGTTGTGCGAGTGGCATCCCGTGTCATTGCAGCTTCAAGCGCTGTGGAGCGGTTCGCGACGCAGTGTGACGCGAGTTGCACGTGTGCAATTGTGACGGTCTAACACGGGGTTCATTATCCCACCGTTGACAGGACGACCCCGCCCCAGCTGACCCAGTGGAGGCGTATGTCTAACAAGTCACCGACCTGTCCGCTCTCATTCCGTCCTACGTCTTTACGCCACTTGGGCACGGTTGGGGGCACTGACGTGCCGCCTGCAGCCGATCCGCCTGCTGTCTACTGACCTAAGCGTGATACTTTGTGTCGCGGTGCCGACCCGCGGCGATTGGTGTGGTCTCGGACTCCTGAGATCTTCAGTACTAAGGCCGCTGATCCTGATAAGCCTGGTCCACTCACCGTTCGCACTCTGCAATCTGGCCGCAGCCATGCCTATGCAGCTAACATCTAGCGTCTAACGCTGTCCGTGCATTGCTGGCGACCACGTCAGCCACCCTTTCCATCTCCAGCGAACAGCCCGCCGCTCACCAGGGCGCTCTGCCTTTGCCGGTCCAGCTCTCCGTCGCTGAAGCCTCTCCCGCCCCACTGTCGCAGCACTGGCAGGCTGTCAGCTGTCAGAGACCGCTCTCCTTACTCCACCGACCGGTCCGCTAGCCCCCTGCTGACCTACGGCTCCTCCGCCGTCATCAGGAGACGACCCGTCCATCAACCTCGTCACCACGGGACTGGTCACTCCTCTCTTCCCGACGGCAGTGCTGCCCTGGTTCTCTGACCCCCCCCCCCCCCCCAGCGGCTGACGCCCGGCCACCGCCCGCTGCTCGGCTGTGACCCCTCTAACCGCCCCCCCCCCCCCGCCCCCACTAACCCCACTAACCCCGGTGGCGGGCGCGGTAGGCGCGGCGCGCGTCGGCCTCCTCCAGCGGCAGTGACGACTCGGGCACCAACCTGGACGCCGGCGACGAGTACACGGTCAACTCGTGGCAGGTGAGGCGGCGTCGGGCGGCCGCCACCCGCCGGCCCGGCTCCTCCCGACGGCGGCGCGGGACGCGCCTGGCCCGGCCGGGGCTTCGGGGCAACGCCGGCGACCGCTGCCGAGCTCGGGCTGTTGTGTGGCTGCGGCGGCTCTCGGCTGGGTGTTGTGCCAGTGGAATTGCTCCCGGCTTGGTGTTGTGTTAGCGGAGAGGCGCACGGTTTGTGGTCGTGCTGCTGGAGGAGCTCTCGGCTTGGTGTTGTGTTGCTGGGCGGCGTCCGCGTGAGGCGTTGCGTTGCGTTGCGGCTGGCTGACAAACTGTGGATCCGCGGGCGGTGCGGAAGGGCCGTCCGTTAAGTCCCGTTTTTAGTCGACTTTGGTTTTGATTGGCTTCTGAAGTTCCGCTTTCCGTGGTGGCTTACGTTGTGTTACGTTGCGTTGCGTTGCGTTGCGTTGCGTTGCGCTGCGGTTTCCTTTCGTTGGTCCTTGATGATGTGTTGGCAAGGAGTGCCTGTCATCTGTTACGTTGAGTTGGGTTGTGGTGCGATGTCTTGCTGATATGAGCACGGGTGTTGTTTTGTTCTGGCAGCCAGGGCTGTTTGCCCGCCACGGCGTGGCGCTGGCACCTGGAAGATATACCTGCTTATTGGCTGCATCAACTTCCAAGTGCGCGCACTCCTTTAGTGTCTGCGGCGCTGCCAACGATTACACATAGTGGCTGTCGAGCTTCTCACAGGACTTTGTTTTTAGTTTGTCTTGTAGATGAGTTTTTTTCTGGTTTACTGGATCCGTTGTCATTACGGCAAGTGAAACGTACCCACGTCGTCTAGCCGGATGCACTGGCGGGGTGGCGAATCTGTCAGTCAGCGATTTCACACCTATATCACAGCTCTACCTGGCGGTCGTCTCTAGCGATTCGTCTCGAGTCTGAGGGCCCTGCTTCCGCATGCTTGGGGCACGCGCTGACTGTGACGTCCGTCGCATGATCACTGATCAGCAAGGCGGCGGCTTTGTTTTCACGTTGCCTGGTATGCCTGCCTTCCACCGGCAGTGACGTGTGTATGCCATAAATGACAAGTTAACTGTTGACGTACGGTTGACTGAGATCTGAGGCTGCAACTCTCCCGCCGATGTTACATTGGAGAGACCGGATCCGATCTGCTTCATCAGCTGACTGTACACATCTTGGTTTAGTATATCGGTCTGATTCCAAGCGCCGCAAATATGATCATTGTCGTTAAATCATTACAAAGCTGCCAGGATTTCCATGGCAACCCAAAAGCCAGTGGCGGTCGTGCTTATTCACGTCTGTTGGACCGGGAGTGGACTTGTACTTTACGGTTTGACTCGCGATTGACCCACGCCTGACGATACACGACGTGCACTCGACATCTGCCTGATGGGAGCGTGACCCCGCCAGACCGGTGTCTGACCCGGGGCTGACCTGTGACCCGTGTTTGACCCGTGCCTGGCCCCCGCCTGATCGGCGGCTGACTGGAGCCTGACCTATCTCCGGACAGACGGAGAGCACCTCGTCCGATCCCATCGTGCGGACCGAGGCGGTCAAGTACGCGCCGCAGGGCGTGGGCAGCACGGCGCGCGCCACCACCAACGTGCCGCTGGTGGCCACCGAGAGCAGGAAGGTACGGCGCCGCGGGGGTCGAGGTCGGGGCAGCCCTCTAAACAGGGCTCGTGTCGCGAGGAGGGGGCGCAGAACTCGATCGACGCAGGGGAGAAGTCATAACTATAGGCAGCGGTCGGTGGGAGCCCGGGAGATGATTCTTGTACGAGTGAACGTGGTAGGTGCTCTGGCTAGGATATGGTTTGTAGTCGGCCTGTGGTGTCATGGTGCTGCCGCTGCTGTGCTGTGATGCCGCTGTAGTCGACCATGGTTTGTGTCAGTTCTTGTGTTAGTACTTGCCGGCCAAAATTGGACGAAATGGCTTACGGTGGCGATCCGGTGCAGTTAAACGTAGTCCAAGCAGCACTCATTCCATGCTGGTCGTCTGGCTGACATGACCTGGCCCGACGGCCATCAGTGACACCTCTGCCCACCGGGCCGGGTGAGCCTGACCGGCGGCCGTGGGTGACCCGAGCGCTGACCTTGCCCGGCCGGCAGGTGTCGGTCCAGGGCGAGAATTACGAGGCGGAGGGTGAGATCGTGAGCAGCCAGACGGTGACGAGCAAACAGCGCACCGTTGAGACCGTGACGGTGAGCGAACGGCGGCGCGCGGCGTGCCGCAGGCCTCGCGCCCGGCCGCGGCGGCCTTGCCCTCGACCCCGGCGACCCGAGCCGCGGCGCCTGCAGCAGCTGCCGCGGTGTCGTGCTCGGTCGCGGCGGGTCTTCGGGGGAATGCCATGACACGTTGTTAGTGTTCTTTCCGAGTGTATCTGAGAGTAACAGGGTTATAGTTTTTATTGGCTATATAACAGGGTTATATTTTTTTTTGTTTTCGGGATGCTATTTGGTTGTAATGTGTTATGCTGTTTTCGCCCTGAGCTGAGGTATTTAAGACCGACTTTTCGTTGGCGAAGTATGAATTTACTAACAATATGTTCACGCTGCACAAATGTGTTGCGTTCGCAATGCCCTAAGACTGAGGCTTGCGATATCACAACCGTCCGGGGGCCGGAGCTTTGTGCTGTGGCACTGGCCCGGGCCGCCGGCGCCCGGCCAACTCCGGCATGAGCCCGCCCGCGCCGCTGACCGGCCGCCGGCGCCCGCAGTACAAGACGGAGAAGGACGGTGTGGTGGAGACGCGCGTCGAGCAGAAGATCACCATCCAGTCGGACGGCGACCCGATCGACCACGACGCGGCGCTGAGGGAGGCCATCCAGGAGGCGACCGACATGAACCCCGACATGACGGTCGAGAAGATCGAGATCCAGCAGCAGAGCACCAACCCGCCGTCGGCGTAGGCTCGTCCGGTCAGTGGCGCCCGGGGAGGCGAGCGAGGCGTGGGCGGGGGCTGGGTCTGCCAAACGCTCCCGGTGGATGCCAGCCTGTGACGCTGTGAGGCGGTCATGCTCGGCTGTGTCGGCAGACCGACCGGTGGTGGTCGTATGTGGGCAGTTATCTTGAATGTACGCTCAGCAGCGGCGTGGATGTTCGGTCTCGGCGCTGGTGGGGCCAGCCTTGTGCGAATGCTTCAACGTAGAAACGTTCAACCCGAACGGCTGGCATGAACGATACAAGGGGTGCGTACGTGCTTTACAGGGTGAAGGCTATCGATATCGTGAAATAGGAACTTATCTATGCATATACAGCACCACTGCCAATACACGGAGAAAACAGCTGGCTTAGCGATTCGCTGTAATCTGACTTTGCCGGACGGACCGGCGGCAGACTGGCGCGGTCCGCGGGCCGTGTGCGCCGCCTCAGTGCTGCCCTCTGTGTCCGCAGACGTCGCCGCAGCGCCGAGCGCCCTCTCCGACGGCGGCGCGGCTGCGCGCCCGTCCGTCGGCCGGCCGTGACATTCCCTGGGCGCGACGCGCCGCCCTTCCCCTCTCGCTTGCGCAGCTCCCCGTGTTCCCCGCGGCAAGTCCGCCGGCCTTTCCAGCTGTGGGCCCGCCGATGACGACCGCGTATGTGACGTCACGCCACGGCGGTGTGGCGTCACACCGCGGCGATGTGACGTGGTGTGTGTGTGAGAGAGACGGCTGAGTGGCGTGGTGTGCAGAGCGCGCTGATTGATCCGCGCCGCGCATGTGGACCGTGGACGGCATGCCGCTTCGTCTTCGTTCGACCCGCGGCCCGGTCGGTTTCGTTGGCCTTATACTGAAGCAAGCGCCGCCTTCGGTCATGTTGTCGAGCGGCGCGCGGCGCATGAGATTGCGTCGCCGTTGGTTGTCGAATGGTTTAAATCAATTTTGTATTGGTTGAACAAAGCTGGCAGCTTGTTGTGTTGGATAAATATTTTGTACGTTTCACGTTTCGTCGACTACGGAATCACCGCGGCAGCGCCCGGCCCAAGACCGGCGTATATTGAGTGTGCTTTGTGCCGCAGCCGCCTGCCCGTACCCCAAACGTCTAGCTGCTCCAGAATTGTGTAGACGCCATGAAGAAGAGATTGTTATATGACAGCTAGAGTAATCATCGTTTTCTTTTGGAAGCATTGCCGTAGGGCACCCGTGTACCTAGTTGTATCATTTATCAATAAATATGGACTTAAGATATCATGTGTTATCGTGACAAGGGGACATGTGTGAAAGGAGTTAAAACATCTGAAGGTAACATGTTAGAAAGTCTGGTACTGCGTCAAGGTCTGTGAGAGGCGTGGTGATGACGACTCGGCGTCGAAGTTCTGTACTCATCTCCATTATACATTATCGAAAGAGTCTTCCCATGATTCCATCCTGCAGTCTAGAGCTGCGCTTCATGTCTTATGGACTCGGTCTGGGGTAAGAGAAACAGCAGTTAAATGGGGTAGCACTATCCAGCATCGAATGGAGAGACTGTTGAAACGGGGAAAGTAGCGAAGTTTTTCAGTGCTGGTAAGACCAAATAGCTGCTACACTGCGGCGGGGTAAGGAACACATTCCCAAGAAAAATCTGCGTCTTAGCCCACGATCTTCTATATGCAAAGAAAATCCGCAGATGCCTAAGTCCACTTATAAAAATGTTTGTTCTCACTAAATGATAGGGCCAGCAGACAGTGACTGTTTCGCGCACAATGTGGTGTTTTGATGATGCCATCTAGGAACACTTGCGAGTACTTCAGTCTTATCCGTATCCCCTGGCGTGAGCTACCAGCTCTGACTGAACATAATGAATGAACGTGTTTAGCTGCGGAATCTCGACCTCTACCCTAGCTAACGGCTGACAATCCCGACTTGAAGGGAAACACGATCTACTTGAACCACAACACCATAATCTTACAATAGGAGGAAAGCCTGGTAAAAACGCAAATAATAGAATCACATTTCAATTTTCATCAAATGCCATCATCAAGCAGTCAATATCCGAAGAGACAACAGTGTTTCATGGCTCCGTGGGCGTACGGACGGACAGAATACTCTCGATACCGTGAGCATTTACCACGACCCCATTACCTTTTTGGTCTGATTTAGACCTGGTTTTATTGTGCCGCTTCTCCAATCTCATGTTGATCCGTGCTCCGCTGTGCCCTGCTGCACGTGCGTACATGTGCAGATGCAGGTACTTGTACCTGCCCGCAAGTTAGGTGCTTCGCCCAAGCAGGCGTCATTATACCAGTAATCCGGCCTGGCTTCAAAAGACAGCACTCTTGCAGCGTAGGTTGCAGGCTACCGAAACTGTTCCGCACAAAGGCGCGTCCATCTGAGTTAATACATGCGGCATGAGAACTCTTCGGTGCATCGTGACCCACTATATGATCAGTCAGTCCCGATTCTATATAAATCAATAACATCCAGAGCGCTGAAAAACATCCGATCTCATCATGCCTTCGGAAGTAGCTGAGAAAAAACTTTTGGCCCTTCACGCCCTGCTTAAAAATACCCCATACTTCGCAAGCATGGCTTTGGAACCAATCCCTAACAAGCAAAGCGTGTTGCGCAGACTTGATCCCTACCCTACGGGAACAAACCCCATACAAGATTTAAAACAGAAAGCCCAACAAGCCTGGTAAATAATAAGCGACATTAAACCTGCCAGACCCACTCTGGCTTGGAGGGAAACCAAGCTTCCCTACCCCATCGTCACACATTCTGGCAAATGTCAACATGCTCAGCCCCCCTGAACACGATCCCAGCATAGAAATCCGCACAGCTATGCAAAACACCATCAGGGTGCAACAGTTTATTCCAAAGCCAACAGCGTGCGATAAGCAGAGAATAACGTTAATTAAATACTATTTGGTACACTGTGCATGACAGGGAGATGCTAAAACTGCTAGCCACGCCCGTCATTTTGGAGCGTGGAGATCACGCTAGATGACTGATAAAACGCCTGTCAAAACCGCGCGCTCAGAATCAGGTGAACACATGCCATGGCGGCAAAAGTATCCAAAGCCTTCACAAGAGCCACGACCAGGTAATTTCCAACGGCTAGCCTCATTCCTTTCATCTGCCACCCACATCACCGCGCCCACCGCTCCGTCGAACATCTCACCACCCCAGAGCCAAACGTCGCTTAGAAATAATCAAAATAGACACAGACAGATGTACGACGACTGTCTGTACGAAGACGCGCGCCGCACCATCCCGCTACCTGATGGGCGCGCTCTTGAGCGCCGTGCAGGTGACCGCGCCGTCCTTGGCCATGAGCGGGTTACCCTGCCACTCCGCCACGCCCGTGGCCGACGTCTTCAGGTCGGCCTGCAGCTTCTCCCACACCTTCTTCTTGGGGTTGAGCTGCTCGTCGGGCGCGCCCGTCTCGTAGCTCTCGACGAGCACGCGGTCGCCGGGGCGCGCGGACGCCGGCGGGTCGAGAGGCCGCACGGCGCGCGGCTCCTCCGCCGACGCGCACAGCAGCATGCCACGCGACTCGACGCCACGCATCTTGGCCGGCTTCAGGTTGCAGAGCACGACCACCAGGCGGCCGCGCAGCTCGTCCTCGCTCACGTGCTGCACGAGGCCGGAGACGATGGTGCGCGGCTCCAGCTCGCCCAGGTCGATCCGCTCGACGTACAGGGTCTCGGCCTCCGGGTGCCGCTCCACGGAGACGACGCGACCGACGCGCATGTCCAGCCGGTGCGGTCCGTCCTGCTCGGCGGCGGCGGCGGGCTTCTTGCCCGGCGGCGGGTAGGCGCGCTGCACGAGCTTCTTCAGCTCGGGCGACTCGAACTCCTGCCGGATGGGCTCCATCAGGCGGTTCAGGTGGCGCTCAACAGTGGCCTTGAGGTCGCCTGGGTGAATCTGCTGCTCAGCAAAGGCAGCCTCCAGGCCATTAAAGTCTGAGTAGTCGACGTTGCCACCATTCTCCGGCGCCCGCTCGATGGTAAATTTCTCTGAACCCAGCAGGGGGAAAATGACATGCTTGCAGAATGAAAGGACACCATTGTCAGCTATGTTGCCTGGCTCACAGAAAGCCTTTTTCAGCTTTTTCTTGACAGCTGGAGCTGAGTCCAGGAGATCAATTTTGCTGTCCTCTTCTGAGGATGACATCTTTCCTCCTGTCAGACCAGGGACCATGGGGTTCATCAGATGAGATCTCTTCTTGTAGCCTAACTGAGGCAGGTACTTTTCAGCAAATGTGAAGATCTTGCGCTGATCGATGCCCCCAAACTGAGTGTCACAGTGCAAGTATTCTTCATCGAGAGCCTGCAGGCCTGGGTACAGAAGTCCAGACAAAAGTGGATGCTCCACCTGCTTCACGACCTCAGCGCCAGCCTTCTTGGCATCATGCTCAGTCACCATTGAGGTCAATCTGTAGACATCAAGAGTAAATTCTTTACTCAACTGATAGTCAGTCCCCTTGATAAACTTGAGTTTTTCCAATGGAACACCAATTGCCTTGAGCATCGCCTTGATGACACGCTCATAATACTCTGTGCGTAAAGCTAGCAGGTCCCATGGTGCTTTCATGTTGTCTAGGTAAGCATGGAGGTCAGCCAAAAGAATGGTTACTTCACAACCTGCCTTGAGAAAGTCAGCAATCTTGGACATAGGAACAAAATAAGCCAAATGAGGCTTTCCAGTGGTAGCAGTCCCCCAGTAGATCTTGAGGTCTCTTTCCTTCATGACAGCTTTCATTCGATCATCGCCCAAAACTTCCTGCAGGTTGCGAGTTATCAGGTGAAGCTTCTCCTCCATGCCCGAGCCACCGTCATTCGCACCGCTGTTGAGATCGACAGGGGCCATCTCGCCACTGTCAACCAGTACTGGAAAAGCACTGTGGTATTTCGATTACGCTCACTGAACAGATACCTCCCACGATTTTCGCGCCAGCCTTCAACACTCAGAACCACACAGCGACAGCTGCTCACGAACTCAGGGAAACGCGGACCGGATGCGAGGTGATGGTGAATGTGCCTTGCCAGACATGCCAAGGTGTGGACAAGAGCAGCATGAAATTACGTCATATAACATTAATGAGACCTTATTAATTATAAAAAAGACAAAAATTACTTTAAAAAATTCAAGACTTTTTTAAAATTGTTAAAATGTTTAGAATATTTACTTTTTAGATCGATACATTATTCAAAAAAACAAGACGTCATTTCTGGGGGCAATGAAAAAAGACAAATATTTGTTACCATTTACGGCGCAAGAGCTTCATACTGTGACGCATAAAATGCGTGGTGGGATTCGAAGTGCATGACTCGTTACTGCGACAGTGTGACGGTATCGTAAGGGGCATTTCGTCATCTTAAATCAATGCCACTGGGCTCCAAATTGATTGAAGCGTGAAGCTATTTGGAGGTACTTCTGGCAGCTCAGTAACATGATCAGTAAAATGAGGCTTGTGAATCCATTTCCTGTCTACTGTCTTTTAAGAGCGTGGAAGTCTGGAGTCACTTCTGTGAAGAATGTTTCTTCTTATCATTATATACCTTCATGCCCTACAACCATTGACACAAGACAGCATGCTGGAGCACCTATAGTTACTGAAGAAGATATTATATTATTAGAGAGACTGTCATTGGTAGACTTTGGGAATAGACAAGGAGTGCAAAGGTTGACAGAGGCTATCAAGTTTGCTGACACAATAAGGGATGTCTGCACTGAGGGGATTGAGCCGCTCTATACTGTGCTGGAAGATAGGTAAGATTTTAAGCATATTTAGGCTTTTCAGTCAGTTCAATTAGGCAAAGACAAACCTCACAGTCTCCATTCATGCTTGAGTGTGATAGTATGTTACATCTATGTCCTTCACTGCCACTCATGTCAATCTCAGAGGTGCCTTTATGACCTAGCTGGCAGCAAACTTTCTCAAGCTAAAATGCGAACAGGTCAAGATAACTGTGATACTGAAAAGCTTTCCCTCCATGTTAAACAAATATGACAGCTTGGATCAAAATCGGACTTGCTCAGTGCTGAACCCTGAACCCACTGCATACATTTTGCACTGCATACCAAGAAGTGCACTTGAAAGCCATGCTACCATGATCGCAAACTTAAGCCTGTGTCAGTGCAGTAGACCTACCTACACACAACAAAAGCAGCAGCACAACTCATATAGCAAAAGGTGTCATCCATAGCATAGACATGACCATACATTGGTGCTGAGCACTGCCGACATCACCAGGAACCTGCGGCTGCGGCCGGACGTGGTGGAAGAGGCGCCGTCAGTGGACGAAATCACCTCATGCGCCGCCCTCACCGAGGACGACTACTTCGTGGCGCCGCCCGGGAATGTGCCGCTAGAGGTGCTCAACACGTACCAGGAGGAGGCAGCCGCGCCAGCACGAGAGCGCGAGGACCGGTTGGCCGATGAGACCCTCTGAGCCACCTCGGGGTGTCACCAGTGTCGTCGGCCAGTCCGTGTCCGGGTAATGTGTGAGTAAGTGCGACAGATGTCGACATCGCTCGTGTGATTCATCAGTTGTGATTACTGTCGTCTCATTGAAGCTGAATACACTCATCGCCAATGCTACACTTATTTTTAGCGATTTAAAGGCGTTGTCTGCCGTCAGTACTTCCTTTTTTACCGCGCTATACTCTCCCGTAAGTCACTGGACACTTCCGTTTGGCTTCGTCTTTGAATACCCGGGGCCCTAAGGGCTCTAGGGAACCGACGATTAGGGCCCGCAGAGCTGGCCGGAGCTCGTATTAAGAGGCCCGGCCCGCAGGGCCAGACTTTCAAATGTCAGCGAGAGGGTCCTTTGCGCTGATGACCTCTTTAAGTGTATGAGGGCCTCTACGTCATCCGGTCACCGCCAGAACCAAACAGCTGGCTCCGTGTCGGTCCCGGCCGGACGTTTTTTTTCTCAAGCATGGACAAAGCTGGGGCCCGCGATTTACTTTCGTCGAGGCCCCAGCGCCGATGAAGGGTCCCCCTGCGTCGACCAGGAGCCCCGCAGTGCATAACGGCGTGTGGACCGTGATGACTAAGGTCCCCAAGTCGGCCAGGGCCAGTGCCCGAAGAGGATCCTTTAACTACCAAACAATTCATCCTCAACACGACCAGACCTGGCTTCATCTGCCGTGGCATTTTACCTTGAATGCCGATGACAATATGCCACATTTCTGACGCGAGAGAACACGGAGCGCGTTACCTTGTGCGTGTTACCGTGTGACAAACTCCTGTGTCACCGGTTGCAAAGCTGATGATGAGGACACTAGCGGGTCCCAATGCCGTCAAACAACATCCGAGCATTTTGAGCCATTTCACGAGGCGTTTATTGTCATCAGTCGTCTGAAATACGGCAAGGATTTTTTTCTAGACGAAATGCCAGGGCCTATTAACTGTTGCTGAAGTTTGCGCGTTCCCACGTCTATATCCTGCGACATCGCAGCACCTTCCAGGCAGACTTTTATTAGACAGCGACCTAATGTGCCACCAAATCTGAGATGACCCAAAGATCCTGCAAATAAGCAGAAGCAGGACCATAGTTTGTCGTTTGTCAAGTTTTGTCAGGTTTGTTTGTTAGTTTGTTTTTGATGGCCCTGGTTTGTCAGGGGCCATCAGAATAGCCATAACTTCTTACGTTGGAGGCGTCTTTGTTCCATTACCATGTATCTATTCGTCATTTCACGTTTGCGAAGTCAATTCCGAATCTGACTTACAGTGCATTATATATTTTTAACTTCAATTCCGAACAGCACAGAACAATTTTAAATCGACTCCGATTCCGACTCAGAAAATAGGCTCCAGATTAAGGGACGCGCGGTGTCAGACTACCGTCGAAAACATCGACATACCCCCCCCCCCCCCATCCCCCAATGAACCGCGCTGCAACGACATCGATGCCCTCAAGCTGGAGCGCCGCGCCTCGTGGGAGCTAGGACAGAGAGGGATGCGGGCGCCCCCACAACAGCTGTCTGGCAGGACCCGCCCGATGGGGAACATGAAGGGGCCGGGCGGATCCTGCTCGCGTCACCGGCGACGCGGCGCTCGAGCCGTCGCCCCAGGATGCACTGATCGTCGATCTCGATGATGACGACCGGCCTGCCAGCGACAGATTGAGTGGAGGGCGGGCTCCAGTTAGATGATTAAGCGATCTTGAAATGAGGGCAGACAGACCCAGTTGCGCAGCTGCTGCACGGTATCAAATGTCATGCATGAAAAGCGACAGAGGAGGAAGAGCGGTGGCAGCTGACGCGCATCTAAAGGGAGAGGACTAGACACCGGGCTATGTGATCAACCATCCAGCCTGAACGCCTTGCACCACGGGCAACCAGACACTGGTGACGACTCACACAGTGTGAGAGAACGGGCTAATCTCCATCCTGACCAGACCATGAATGTTGTGCGCTGCCATGCTGGTCTCTTGACACCTCCCCACCTGTCGGACGGGGTCACAGTAGGCCTCCTCTCCTCCGCGTGACCCAAAAGGGGACACCACCCGATCCCCAGCCCAGTATTGCGGCCCCCAGACCAGAGACCAGGCGTGGTGATGCAAGGTTCCGCAATGGAGGATGGACGGGAGCCTGCTGTGTTTGGCGGTGATATGTCGGACGGTATCTGGCGCTGGGCGTCGCGGTGGACGTACCAGGACGGAGGCCGGGTAGTCTACTTCTGGACTGAATTGGTTGATCTTGTAAGTCCAGATGACGGACTGCAAAAGCAGAGAACGGTTAACTTTGTCACTGGGCTGAGTGTGATTGACCTTGTAAATACAGGTGGCGGGGCTGCAAGAGCAGAGGACGGTTAACTTTGTCACTGGCCTGAGTGTAATTGATCTTGTAAATACAGGTGACGGGCTGCAAAAGCAGAGAACGGTTAGCTTTGTCACTGGGTTGGGTGTAATTGACCTTGTAAATACAGGTGACGGGGCTGCAAGAGCAGAGGACGGTTAACTTTGTCACTGGGTTGGGTGTAATTGACATTGTAAATACAGGTGACGGGGCTGCAAAAGCAGAGAACGGTTAGCTTTGTCACTGGGTTGGGTGTAATTGACCTTGTAAATACAAGTGACGGGGCTGCAAGAGCAGAGGACGGTTAACTTTGTCACTGGGTTGGGTGTAATTGATCTTGTAAATACAGGTGCCGGGCTGCAAAAGCAGAGAACGGTTAGCTTTGTCACTGGGTTGGGTGTAATTGACATTGTAAATACAGGTGACGGGGCTGCAAAAGCAGAGAACGGTTAACTTTGTCACTGGGTTGGGTGTAATTGATCTTGTAAATGCGGGTGACGGGCTGCAAAAGCAGAGAACGGTTAACTTTGTCACTGGGTTGGGCGTAATTGACCTTGTAAATACAGGTGACGGGCTGCAAAAGCAGAGAACGGTTAACTTTGTTACTGGGTTGAGTGCAATTGACCTTGTGAGTACAGGTGACGGGCTGCAAAAGCAGAGAACGGTTAGCTTTGTCACTGGGTTGGGTGTAATTGACCTTGTGAATACAGGTGACGGGGCTGCAAAAGCATAGAACGGTTAACTTTGTCACTGGCCTGAGCGTAATTGATCTTGTAAATACAGGTGACGGGCTGCAAAAGCAGAGAACGGTTAACTTTGTCACTGGGTTGGGTGTAATTGATCTTGTAAATACAGGTGACGGGCTGCAAAAGCAGAGAACGGTTAACTTTGTCACTGGGTTGGGTGTAATTGACCTTGTGAATACAGGTGACGGGCTGCAAAAGCAGAGAACGGTTAACTTTGTTACTGGGTTGAGTGCAGTTGACCTTGTGAGTACAGGTGACGGACTGCAAAAGCAGAGAACGGTTAAATTTGTCACTGGGCTGAGTGTGATTGACCCTGTGAATACAGGTGATGGGCTGCGATTTAATTATTGAGCGTTGAAGCGAGGCTAGAGACAGCTTAATGGGTCTGGCGGCTCGCGGCGCCGCATTATCACCCATTTAGATAACAATTTTCGACAGGGAGGCCACTGTGCCCGAGGGGGACAATGTAACACAGGGCGGCGACGGGAGATTGGCGGACGTCAGGCTCACGTCCTGACAGTGAGCGGACCGCCGGACGCGTCCGGTCAGACGGCGGCGAGGCATGGCGGCCACGAGCGCCGAGCGCGCCATCTGTCGAGAGGCCGTCTGTGGGGCCGCGAGATCGGGTGGAGTCGTATGCGTAACCGCTGGCCGGCGACGCCAGTACGAGCGCCGCCGCGCTTCAAAAGAGAGACGGGCGACACCTGCCGGCCGGCGTTGGCACTCGCGGTTCGCCGGTAGAGGACGGCACCAGAAAGTGGGCGCAAATGAGGGATGCTCTCGCAGTCCGCCGATAGGGGGCAGGACCAACGGGCGTGCCCGAGCGCGGGAGAACAGACAATAAGTTAAGCTGTGCGTGGCTGTGAGGGCACAGTCGTTCATACGCTGAGGTACGACACAAGCCTGTGCCTTGCAAGGACACCACTTCGCCCTTTTCTTGTTTTCAAGCCTTGTGAAATTCGCCGGCAGTAATGATGTTGTCGTTGTTTGTCCAGCAGCCCTTCCCTTTTCTAACCCGTAGGAACGCTGGCGGCCCCGTGTGTGCCTCGCAATGCAAACTTGCCCTTTGCGTAACATAGCTTGCTGGCGAGTGCAACCGCGGAGTGTACCGAGCTCGGCATAAAGCGGGCATGTCTGACCTACGAGGCTACACTCGGCAACTCTATGTCCGAATTCATCTCAGAAGGTGTTCTGAGGTCTTAAGTCACTTGCGGTAAGGCGGTCGAGGCATATATATGACACGTGGATGGGCCCAATTTGCTAATTTACTAGACACGTCCCCCACAGCGTGCCCTGCCGAAATGACTGGGAAACCATGCGTCATCAAACTCTGGCTCTCGAGCCAGGCGGTCTGGTTTGATGGCCCACCGAGTACGTACCCAGCCCCTAATCAGAAGGTTTTGCGTTCAAATCCAGGCCAAGTCGAGTACCGTTTCATGTTCGCCCACCCATGCGCGATGATCACAGGCAAGGCCATGTAGTAAGGTATGATCATCCGGGGATTTTTCCGGCACTTTCCTTTCACTATTACTGTGACGTCACAAAGTCGCAGCCTGGCATCACCTCTCCGCCTGCATTATCTTCGCGTATGCTACACCGGTGCACCTACTAACAAATGCATCTGGTGATAGCCACAGGGTGCTTAAATAAGTTTTATCAGGAAATATGAAAGGGAGATTTTTTTGCCACGCTGGGTGCATAACAGCTAGCATAGGCCCAGGAACCGAGAGCCTATGTGCCGTGGCACTCCCACTTGCTGAGGATACCAAACATTGAGTCTATGGCGATGTATTGAATTTGGCCAGCCTACACCTGCTTAAATGCAGGCTGGCGAGCCTGCCCAAGGTCCAGCCACTGCCAAGAGGGGGAACTGACCGGCACCAGAATCATCATCCGAACTGTCGCGCTGAACCTCGGCACTATATATAATGACGCGCCGGGCTGCACTGGTGTGTGATGGAGGCAGTTTGAGACGACCGAAGTGGTATGCTACCTGGTAGAACATACGACATTGTGGACATTGCACATTGCATCAACTATGACACGAAGGCTCCGAAGGTCGTGGCGCGTGGCGTTAATCAAGAAAATATCCGTATCGCCATGCCGCCAGTTCGTCGAACACACGTATGACTCATAATTCACTGTGTTTTACTAAAAAGATTCTTGCGCCCAGCATACACTTCATTGTGCACACTTGGCGAGGACACAGAGCAAACAGGGAGAGGGAAAGGGGGGGGGGGGGAGGGGCGGAGAGCACAAGTATATATTTGCAGCTTAAATATAGGGTTATGCGACATGATAAACAGTCTGAAACAACCCAAACGATTATCTGCGTAGTAACCGTCTATGCCTCAAACAGACACACAAGCATGCAAGACAAAAACGGCATGACGATCCTTACTTAAGGTCACTTACGTTTGTTCACATAAGCACAACGATGTTCACTTAACGCTGTCCACCTGATGTCGCACCTGTTTGGCTGCGCGCCTGGCAGCAGCCCGCTCAGCCCCAGCCTGATTAAGCCATCCGAGGCGCAAATGGATGCGTGTTATCACCAGCTACCGAACAATCCGCTTGTCCAGCGCAGAACTTTCTCAGCAGGAGCTTTGTGAGCCGGTGGACGATACCAATGTCTCAGTCTATGCCTCGACCCATCACTAGCTGGAACACGATCTTGAAAGCCTCGACAACGCTCGTCCAGGTCGGCAACGGTACCATGAGACCTTATTGGCTAATCGCGTGTATCCACCTGTCTGGTACACAGCTGGGTGGTGCCTCTCGGGTCGACAGTTCCATACTTGGATCGAGGTGTTTCCACTTTGCACCGCCACGAAGCAGGCAACGAGGGTCAGCGCCCTGTGCTGGATGTTGACCTCGTCCACCTCATCGCCGCGGCAGGGGCCATTTTCGGTCCTCTCGCCGTCACCGCCATGGAGCATGTCTTCGCCCGACTCGTTGACCCCGTCGTCCTCGCCGAACCCGTTCGGGCGGGCACTGAAGGCCTCACGACTGTTTGCTGGTAGGCGGCTTCCGCGTTGTCCGCATGCTCTGCGACTTCCACCACAGCTGGATCTTAGATCTGCGACGCAACGAAACACAGCCATTTCCACGTACCTAACAGGCACATTAATCAGACCGTATTACAAGTCACCAGTGTTGTTCCTCATTGCGACAGCAAAACATGTTGGACCCGGGCCCTTTTTGGGGGTTATCGCATGCTTGTTTTCATACACGACTACTTTTTTTGTGGTCCAGCGTGACATAATCCGAGCGGGTAAGAGGGACGGTCAATGGCCGACGAGTACTGCACTGCGTGTTCCATTCTCATAGCTACCGCTCCTGGCCATAGTCACGGATTTGTCTGGGTGGTCCCGTTTCATGGACCATTTCAGTGCATCGGTTGCCCCAGGGGGGGGGGGGGGGCGCCGCCACTACTGTTTTCCGACGCAAAAATACACGAAAACAGCGCGGCCCTCCGAGCCCCCCCCCCCCCCCTTCCATTTGTCTCTGCACGTGAGGTTCAAGGTCTATGGTATAGGCAAATCAGCATTTTTTACCATGATATTACTGTATGTAATCCCGATCTTTGGTGACCAGGCAAATAGCTTTTGTTTGAAATCTCAAACACTAACATGGACAGTGACACGAAGAGTCCAAAAGTGGTTCATTAATAATAAGGCTCGCATATAGGCGGGCGAACATGTACGGCACGCAGCTGAAAGAAATGTTCAAGGCACCAGGGCAAACCAATATTGGTAGCTCATTGATGCGCTAGGTACTGTAAACAGCGAGATGCTGGTTGGGGGGTTTATTATTCAGTTCACAGTGCATAGATGTGTTGTCAATGGGGTTGGGACTCGCTCGTGCAAACTTGCCCTCCCCCGTCGCTAGCCCTGGCTCCGCTCCTGACACTCACCTCCTTCGCCCGTGTAGCATAGATGGCTGCGCCACTTGTGTGGTAGTCAGGCCCCACTTTGTTAACAAGATTATGGTTGGAAAGTCTCGTTTGAATCTCGTAATATAGTCTACAAACTGCACAGAGGGGCATAGATTGCGCATGCATTAAACTGTAAATCGGGTTGAAAGATATCTGCATAAAACAGACGGTAATTTTCATTTTTAAGCACACACACATACTCACTTCGGCGTGCCGGCGATGTCCAGTTGCATGGAAGGAACTGCACCTGATCGAAGGCATTTAACGTTGGGTTTGAGACTGGTCTTAACCAGATGGCCAGGATCAGTCATGATCTTGAAAATGATCAGATCAGATTACCGCATTCTCCTCATTTATGGTTAGTCCAAGAGCAACGGTGCACCCATGTTTTCATGACAGTTGGATCGTTTTTTTAGAAGTGTGAAAAACTTAACTGCCTACATTGTGCCGTTTAACATTCTTGCAAGAGGCTACCTCACAGGATGGCATCTTGCTGCCAAAAAACCGCCTTTTGATGCTCACTCTTGCCCAACGCTCGTACACCACTTCGAATTTCTCCCATCCGCAACATAATAGCACTCACCGAGGCCGCATAACAATACAAACTTGGTGCCACGCCGCACAGTAATAGACAAGAACGACCACAGCATCTCTGCGCGACTGCTGTCTTCCAAACGACGCAGTCGACGTCGCCATGCAACGCCGCTGCTCAAGCCAGTGCGACTTTGTGACGTCACCGCCTAACGTTAGGGAGCCGCCCGCCCGACCAATTTCCCAAACTGTGGTGATGGCCCCCTGATCACAGGGCACGTATTGACAGGCCGATTGCCACAGTCTTTGACTGCAACTGCTGAGCCTGAGCTTGTCTCGTGCCGTGATGCAAGGTAAAACCTCCATGTGAAGACGCTGGTGGCTGGCCGGCCGGGTCATGGTCGTGTGCCATGATTATTTTTGTGATGGACTAGGTCCGTCGGCCTCCGGTCTGTCCGTCCGTCGCGGGACCGAAGGGAGGTTCGCAAGGGGTAGCAAGCAAGTGGACTCTGTCTTGCAAGGGGCGCTTGTCGGTCTTCCACTAGACCGGCGGGCCTCCCTTCTTTTTGCATCTCGCTGTTTTTTCTCTTTCTTTAAGAGTATAGTCAAGTAGGAATCGGAGCGACCGCGAATAGAAGTATCCACGACACACGTCAGAGCGATACAGCTCTTCTATAGATAGGCTTCGGGCGGAGCCAGACGTCCGCAGCCCTGCTCTTATGCAGATAATATTTAAAGTACGACTAGAAAGCACGATATCGTTGGTCTTGTGCGCTAGGAGGCTGTTGGTCCGTGTTCTTTATCCCCCACTCGATCTCAGGCGTGACAACATGGCGAGGCGTTGGCCATATCGTGGCCAGGGACCAACTTGGACCACCAGGGCGCACGGCTCGCCCAGCGGTAATTGGGCCTATTCGTTGGTGTACAACGCCTCGGGAGAGATCAGGGCACATCCCGTCCTCTTGCGATGCGCTGTACGCCGGGCAATAAAGGCGATGTTTGGAGAGGATGGAGGTCAGCCATCGAGACGCCTATCGGAAGGGCGACGAGGGACTGAGGCGCCGGACAGGCGGAGTCTCCGGAGCGTGCCAGGTGGAAGAGACTGTAAGGCGTAGGGGACAGGCGGAGTCCCCGGAGCGTGCCGGGTGGAAGAGACTGTAAGGCGTAGGTGCGGGCCAAGTTTGGTGCTCGCCGTCTGCCGATGGGGCCCACCACTCCAGCAGATGCGCTGCCTTTTCCAAGTCTCTGAGCGGTGCACCGTGGAATGATGCCCTGCAAACTTCAATCCGGCGGGGGGGGGGGGGGGGGGAGAGCGCAGAGTCGCGGGAGGCGACTTCCCTTTACTGGACGTGGCGCCGCCTCAGGCGCGAGGGCCGCAGCAGGTGCTGTAGGCAGGCGGCTTGACCGAAGGAGCGTTAGGCATCCCATCATGGACGAGGCATGAGGGAATGGTGTTTAAGCACAGAGTCATCCCTTGGACGTTGGGCGAGGGAACGAATCATTGCCTAGCGTGGCTGCGCCGATGATCGGCAAAACAGCCGTGTCAGTGCTGCGCTGGCAGCCGACAGTCCAGTCTTTATGAATGTCAGCAATAAATGGCAATACAGTTCATTAAGCTCATTCAGAACTCGCGCAAACGTGCCGATCATAATACCGAGCTGAAATTTTGCACAGAATCGTAGGACTCAGTGTTTGAACATCAATATGAATGTGAATAGGAATACGAAACTGCCTTGAAATATTCCGGTAAGTGAGGGTGATGCTGGCGCCAGATAATGGGTATGCTTGGAGTGAATGTAAACGAAATGACTGAAATGGAAAGGCCAGCTGGAAACTGGCCAACGAGGGCCAACCCGGGCCCGGGCGGTCGTGCCGCAACATTGTGCGACACGTAAAACCCTCCGCATTTCTGTCTGGCGAAAGGGTGAAATCTGTTGAACTGGACGGCACGCTTGGGTGGTGGGTTTGGGATAAGCGCAACAAGGTATGGTTGGCAGGTACTCTAAATTTGAAGTCACCCATGCAAACCATTCGGTATAAATTTATAAACAATGTAGGGAGTGCTGAATGCATGGAGAGTGGGCGGACTAGTGAGGGGTATGGGTGGGGTCTCAGGATCGACATCAAGCGGGCTCCTTGCCACTCCAATTCAGTGTTGGCGCTAGACCCCAGCCGACTGAGGGCTATGTATCATGAGGGCTATGATATTCAGAACGGGCATTCGCTCAACTTAACCGGTTCTATTCTTGCCCCTCTAAGATGTGATCTGCAGCCAAATCGGCGGAGGTGGGATACCGTGATTATACAGCGAGTAGGATGCCGGAGAGACAGCCGCACATGGTACCTGACAGGTCCCGTCTATCCCGTCCATGAACCAGTTCAAATATAGTGCTGTTAATCTGGTTATCTTATTGGTTTATCTTAACTTTTGGCAAATCTTACTTTTCGTGATTTCTGGTCCTGCGTACTACAGAGATGCGTGCCTCTACCACTTATGGCATCCTGTACTCGTCCCCGAGTCCAGGTCCGTCCTAGCCCCATCAGAACTCGCAGCCAATTCGCTACACGCATACTCTCTCTCTCTCTCTCTCTCTCTCTCTCTCTCTCTCTCTCTCTCTCTCTCTCTCTCTCTCTCTCTCTCTCTCTCTCTCTCTCTCTAGCAAAGCGACCATGGCATTTAAATATTTCCAAAAATTATTTTTGAATTAAGACCGAACAGTAATCTCCATCATCTCTACCCCTCCCCCCGGTCACTGGGCTTGTTTCCCAGAAAATGCTCGCGAAATATACCCTGAGTCTGCCTCTCCCCACCTTTTTGAAACGCTCCCACACCTATGTTAGCCACTGTGGTATTGGTGTTATTGGTATTATTGGTACTTTTGAACTACAACGATGCATCCATATTACGCAGTAACTCACAAGTCACTTACTTCATGTTCCGTTCATGTGCGCTGCAGCTACTAGGTCTGACAGTTCCGTCTGTCTGATGGCCATGGCTGGACATGAACATAGCTTGGGCTATGGTCGCTTCGCTCCATTCGGTGTTAAAAATGTTCTGGACTGGAAACATTTGTCGTCAGTACTGAAAAATCTTTGTTAAAAAATACAATCATGGTACAAGTGTGAAACGGAAAAATATGTACGCATGATAAATGGCGCACTTTTTAGGGATGACGGCCAGTCCTTTGACATTCTATGGCATGCTGAGCGATTAAACTATATGTTGGGCTAGAGGACAAATGAAACACACGCAAGTGTTTTATCGTTTGCCGTTACAGATGTCTCTTCGTTTCCGGGGAGCGAGGCTTATTAGAACCCTGCTGCATGTGCAGGACTATAAATATTTAGTAGCACGTGTGGCGTGTATCAATTTGCATGAGTGATCTATTCATCCATCATTAAGAGACACGTACGTCTACAGGTGACAAATAGCCTGATTATGAACACGTGGTCTGAGCCGATCGGCGTGCCCCAGCCGCATGTGAAGCCAGAGCCTTGTCCCTTCCTGGTTTAAAAGGCCGCACCGACGGCCATCTCGGCACACAAACACCTCTCACCAGCAGCCATGCGCTTCACTGCCCTGCTGGCTCTGCTGTTGGTGGCGTTCGCCGTCGCCAGCGCTGCGGCACAGTCGCCCGACGCAGGCGCGGAGGCAGACGACGCCGTTGCTTTGCTGGAGCGCAGAGCTGTTCCTGTCCGCCTCGCTGCCTGCGCCGCGAAGTGCGTCATAAGATGTCGCAAGAAGTCTAGTTCGCGTGCCCGTCGCCGTTGTCGGAGACGTTGTTACTTAAGATGCGTTTCGCGTCTGGGTTAGGACCTGCTCTTCGACCAGTACTGCTGCCTGAGCCGCCCGCATCAAGAACCTGCACCCAGGAGGAAACAAACACGGAAATGACCCATATGAAGATGCTGGTGCTGAATGACCCGATCAGCTGGACAGTTGGCGTATCCCTTTTTGGAATAATTACAATCTGAGTTCTTTTCGGGATGGTGGCTGTGTGTGTCTTCTTCAAACAGATTTTTGCTTAAGTTGTGAGCTTGGGCAATAGTCTATCGGAAAAAAAAACATTTTTATGGTACCTTGTTTTATATGTTATTCTGCCATTTGGAAGTATATGTTTGCTACAGACACTTTGTGGAATCTTGGTAAATCAAAATGTGTTGTCGTCCACACCTGGCCAAATACATTCTTTTGCGTTTGTTCATTTATTTTAATGCTTCTGCTGACCTAAAATACGTTTAATTGATATAGCAGGAAAGGCCTTCAGTGCCACGGTTGTGACGCTGAGTTATCGACCTGCATTATGCCAGGCTGTGCTGTTCAAATGGTGTCATAGTGCAAACATCGCTTACACTGACAGCACACCACGAATCGAGCTGGGCTCACACCCGAGTGACAAGCAAGGTCAAGGTCAAGGTCAAGGACACACCAGAAAAGGCCGAGCCGAGGTTACGTCACACACCCCAAGGGACGACTATGTCCTGCTGTTGTTCTTGAAATCGCCATTTTCTGAAGGACTAGCAACGGTGACCTGAATAATTTTGCATAAGGTGTTGAGTGCAAAATTTTTCATATATGAAGAGCATGAACACCTCAAAACGCACAATCAAACCTTCCAGTAACGCTGCCGTCGAGCACAGCACTGCAGTCACCATTCGCATCCCGGCGTGCCGCCATCCGACCAGCGCTCATCCCCGTTTTATCGGATCGCCGTGCCCCCTCGCCTGCGTCCCCGGGTTGATCGGATCCTGGTGGCTGGGTGGCGCGTCGTGCGGGTCAGTCACGGCGTGCCCCAGCATTCTTCTATGGCCAGAATATCTAGGGGGCGCGGACGACGTTCGCGCTGGTATTGAACTTTTTGTTGCTCAACTGGACTGTTTGGTGCTGTATGAGGGAAAATGTCCGCGGGCAAGTCTTCCGTGATTTGGCGCTGGTTTTGGCGTCGCACGAGGTTTGAATCGTAGACATAGTGAGAGGTTCCAACGAACCACTGTTTTGGATTACATCAACCGTCGACGAAGTGTCATACTCAGCAGTACCACTTTCAGATGTATCTCTCGCTTTGGTCTCATTCGTCTTGCTCATGAGATCAGAAAGGCACTTGTTGGCACTCGCAGAGAACTTCGGCTCCGTAAACGCTCAGAATGCCTTTGTGCTAGCATTAAAAACAAACGCCATTTTTCGTTTTAGGTAAAGAAATGATTTATCATTACCTGGCACATCCTGTCTCATATCATAGCATTGGCTGCTCCGGGGCCATTTTATGTTTTGCAAGCCCTACGGGCGTCTTAAACCGCCAAAACTTGGCGAGGAAGCCCTGCATCCTCTAAAAGGGTGGAGGGTATAGCTCCAAAGCCCCCCTCCCCCCCATTGGCTACTCCATTGCGCCTCTTCAAGTTTCGAGCACAAAAATGGCATGAAGGCCGCTGCGAAATCCATACGAGCATAGGTAGCAGTGGACAGTAAAAAGGAAGTGGCCTGTCTCATGAGACGGGACCGTCGGAGACATCGGACCCTCTCTGAAAAGGTCAGGCTGCTTGTGGGGAATACGGTTCTTCCAAGCACGCATCAGAGCTCTATGACTGAGAGCCTATTGCAGGGACTGTAACAAAGATCAAACTCCGGACACATCTTGAGATGGCACGTGCCTAGCTTACGCCAACGGGAAAGAAATAAGTTCGATTGAGACCTATCGCAGCATCTCGTTTCGCGAGGCCAGAACACTGTGCGACGAAAGCCATCCTCTACCATCTTACGCCAAAAAAGGCCCAGATTCCCACCGCACATCCGACCACCACCGATTAGATGACCGCTGAACAGTTCGTTACACTCTTGAATTCGTTCGACCTCTTGGTATTACCAACGGCGGGGGCCCGGACGCCGTGGACATGGGCGAAGAGGGCCAGGATGCGGAACGAGCGGGCGGCTCGCCTGTCACGGGCCATTTGACGGGAGCTGTCTGCGCCACTCGGACCGACACACCGTGAGTGGGCGAAACCGACATTTGCTCGCGCATGGACGGCACGGCGTTGTACGAAGTGGAGGGATGGAGTTCTGTGGAATAAAGGATCCTGAGATGTGAACAGCGTACGCACGGGTGGTTGATGAAGCTTACACAAAGTTCACGGACGCCTGTTCATCTGACTATTGAGTGGCTGCTGCTGTCTATCCCCTGATCCCCGACCTGGCGTGGCGTCGGCTAGCGCCGGCTTCATTACGCCGCTGATAGGTGCCTCGGCGACCGAGGCTCGGTTGCGGCTCTGTTCACCCCCGGGAGTCATGGTTGTGCCGCTGTGGGAAGGTGCGGCCGACCGGGGATTTTCCGTATTCGCACTGTATCTTCCGCGTGGCCTCGCCGTGGTGCCCTGTCCAGGGCTGCCGTCCAGTCCAGCATTTGGTTTCTGACATATTTTGGCGTGCCCTGCTTAGAATGGCCGCCAGGATTGCCTTGGCGCGGTGCATTGCGCCATTCGTCAGTCGCTGCATGCGGTATTTAAATCTGCTCCTGAATGTTCACGATGAAGCAATTGATCATGTCATCTCTCGGATTCGCTGCGCCCACCCGGCCCCCGGCTGAGGCGGCCATCTGTGGCGTCATCTGCCGGTCCTCGGCTGGCGTCGTGTCACCTTCAGCTGCTGCCCCCCTCCCCATACCCCCACCAACTCGCCGCCCCCACCCTTCAACCGAACTGCGCGCGGTAGGCTCTTCGTGCCCTTGCATCTTTGCGCTAGATGCCGCGGCCGCGTATGTAAACTGATAGTGTTTCAATCGTGGAAGCATTCACTGTACGAAAAGCAAGCAAATAATGATTAGAGACGGGAAGCACGAGTGATAACATGAATTGGATACATGAAAATCAGTATAGAGTTGTTTGAAGCAGTTTTACTACCAGCCTCATGGAGTGGTGAAATAGTAGCTAATTTCCAGTCGGATGGTTCAATGCCAGATACAATGGAAGCGTTTAAGTGTCATCAATGGTGTCGATTGGCTGAAAACACGAGTCGTACCTTGGATAGATTACTACCACCATCGGTACATGCCTTGGACACACTCATGCTTCTAAGCGCCCAGCTCAGTTCCGGGAGGTTAGCACAATTCACCCGGTTGACGCCCTGCACACCGCGAGGTCACCTTGGTCCGCAGGCTTCGTCCCTGACGATTAGCGATGTGCTTGGTGACAACTCCTCCTTTCGTAAGTCCAAACAGCCCTTCTCGTTCTTAAAAGGTGTTGACTTTTAGGTAGTTTCTACACCACACTAGATAAGCAACAACATCGCTATTGGCGCAAAATTAACATTGAATTCGACGAGCCCGAGATATTGAAGCGTTGGATATTTTTCCATGTTTTTTCCCTTTTTTCTGCAGTAACGGCGGGAAATCTCGAGGGAACATGCGTGGTCACAGTCACTGAGCACCCCGCCGCATCGCAACACTCACGACATCGCGCATATGTGTCGTTAGACGGGTTCATGTCGCGCCAAACATGTGCTCTACCTCGCTCGCGCACCATTGCCGTGATTCGTGCATTGTCCATCCACGGACGCGGACGGTATCTCGACTTGATCTTGACCAGCGTCCTGTGACAACTGACACAGGTGACCACACCGACAACCCCGCTGCCCATTTGTCATTTGCAATACCCGAATGATAAACCGAGCTTCAGTCTGCTATTAAAAGATGATTACATATCGCGTCTGCGTTTAGTCCGCGCGTGGCACGCACAGTCCCTTCGCCTGGGCTTGGTCTGCCGCAGGACATTGCAATGTCGGCTGTGACATGATCGTGATTACTTGCCAATCTTGGAACTACTCGGGGCGTAGTTATCACGTGCGATGTTTCCAGTAGGGAGCTTGATCTTTTCGGCTGATCGATGAGTATCGCCCTACCGCCCCACGTGTGCATGTGATTATGTCAGGGGTCATCGAAACATACCTTCATAGTTATTACCACCGCCGTATCATCATTTTTATCATCATCTTCCCTATCACATACGACAAACACATAGATTTTGGATACTTTGGACTGCAACGATGCATGTGTGTTGCGCAGTAACACACAGCAAATCATTAATGTCAGACTCTGATTATGTGCACTGGAGCTGTTAGGTCCGCCAGTTCAGTTTAGTTCAGTTCCGTCTGCCTGAGAACAGGACTAGAAAAGGACGTGATTTGGGACTACCGACTGACACAGAGCAGCATCCAGCGCAAAAATGTTTTAGACTTAAAGGTCATGTCATGAGTACAAGCTTTGTCATAAACACTGAAAAATGTCATTATAGATAGAATGATGGTAAAAATATAGAATGGTGAAAATACGCATGCATGAGAAAAAGCGCGTGCTTTTATTGCTGGTGACGGCCAATCTGTTGACCTACGAAAAAGACGTGCTAAATAATTATACCATGTGCTGGGGCTCGGGGCCAAATAATACCTACGTGAGTGTTTTCTCGTTTGCCGTTACCTACCTGTCTCCGATTCTAGGGAGAGGGGCTTATTTAGAGTCAGTTGCATGCGTATATATATATATATATATATATATATATATATATATATATATATATATATATATATATATATATAGCAGCACCTGTGGCGTGTATCGATTTGCAGGAGTGATCTTTATTCATCTATATTTGAGGGACACATGCGTCTACAGATGACAAATAGCTTGATGGTTTAAAAGGCCGCATCGGTGGCCATCTCGGCACACAGACATCTTACCAGCAGCCATGCGCTTCACTGCCCTGCTGGTTCTGCTGTTGGTCGCGTTCGCCGTCGCCTGCGCTACGGCACAGTCACCCAACGCAGGCGCGGAGGCTGACAACGCCGTCGCTCTGTCGGAGCACAGACCTGTTCCTACCCGCTTTGATGCCTGTGCCGCTAAATGTGCCACACATTGTCGCAAGGATATTTGGTTTGGCGCACGACGCGGTTGTCGAGTGCGTTGCATTTTATGATGCATTTTGGGCTTGCGTAGTCAGAACCTGCTCTACGGCCGACAGTGCCTGAGTCGTGGGCGTTTCTTGGTGTTTTTAACCCCAAGACATTTTGCTCTCCACAAATATACACTGGAAAAATGGAAATAGTTGCTTTCTGTGAGAGGCGTCAGATGAAGGCAAGCTGCTGCTGAAACTTCGACAGCACCGCGTGCCGCACTCACACGACTAAACGAGGAATACTGCTTGTGGGTTACAGCCGAATCTCTCAACCATATCACACGCAATCTTTCCTTGCAATGCACTCAGCGCCCAGGTCCGTTGCTGTTTACCAGCTTACGTTTAGCCCACCCACCGTTCAACAACGGCACCGACACGCCCAGACGCCGGCCCGCGCTTAAAACAACAACAGCGTCCCCTGACGGACCAGGGAGAAACGCAGAGACCATCTATGCGTCACGATTCAACGTTTCTGGGTTGCACGTAGAAATCAAAAGCTGATACGAGAATATATGATGTCACATTAGCATGTGTCACTAAGTGTAGTGTGAGTTTAATCATAAATTGATGAAAAACTATTTTTCATTCTTTTAAATGTTACCCCTATTAAAGCTGCATGCGAAACTATCGAAGGTGGATATTGTATAGAGGGCATAGTGGTGACGTCAAACACCATCCCAAACACTCGCTTGGGCACGCGAAAAACCACGGCTCCGCGTGTCTCCGGCTCTCGGGAAGGATTTATCATTGGAGAGAAGCCATATTCTGCAACAAGAAATCGAAACTGAATACGTCATGAAATTGCAGAAAATGCGATTAAACAAAAGCGTGGAATCTTCTTCTATCGATCAACGGAGCCTCGCCACAAAATAATGATCTGAGTATAAAGCTAAAGTAGGGTTTCTTGTTCCCCGTTGAGTAGAACTTTTGGTTCTGTATTTATATGACTATTCACGTTTTATTAAAGCCTAATTTTTATTTGAGCCGAGTTTTGCCAATCAATATTTTTACAAAGTCTCCAAGGTCCTAAAAAACAATATCAAAACCGATAAATAACTGACAGCGGCTCTGTCGTTAAAGACTGCTGTTTTGAGCGCACCATTTCTGTAGCCTTACGACCTTTTTTGGAAGAGCAGCCTGCGGGGCCATGGTAGCGCGGCTGGTTGGTAGTATAGATAAAGCCAATATATGAATTCATTCAACATATATATATATATATATATATAATATGATTCGATTCAATACATAGAAGCGACGCCAACTTTGCACGGCTGGATTGCTCTGTGAGGAGGAAATAATTCCTCCGCCCCTGCTGTGTTGGCCTCCGTGCCCCGATCACGCAGCAGCCTGACGTCCCAGGTGGTGTAGTTTTGTACATAACTTTTGGGGCGGGTGAGCAGAGAAATCTTGCATCCCAAATAAATGGTGCATACCATGTTCTCCCTTAATCTGACCAAGTTTCTTCTCAAAGCTGAGGAGGGGCTAGCAATCCATCCAACTTAAGAGAAAACTACACCCCGGTCTCAAGTTAAGTATATCTGGGTCAGTAAAAGCGTAGGCGGGTATCACATTAGCCCAGAAGATTTCCCTAAGGTGAGAAAGGTTGCACCTTGGCTAGAATGTAGCTGCACTTATTACCGTGCCCCAGACACTCCTATTTATATTGTGGCTTGCATGACGTTTCAATCATAAGCTTATCATAATGTGCTCTGAGGAATGGTGCAACAAGTGCACAGCATTTTAGGCATTGGTCTCTATCAGCCTTAATTGGGATTGGCACCATTACAATATAATTATCAATATCAACAAGTTTCTATCAGCTCCACAAATTCAAA